>NW_009259719.1:8064825-8104064 GCF_000687185.1 Egretta garzetta
TCCTCATATTCAACTGAAACCTCTTATGTTTCAGTTTGCACCCATTGCCCCTTGTCCTGTTGCTGAGCATCACTGCAAAGAGTCTGGCTCCATCCTTGTGACATCCACCCTTAAGCTATTTGTATGTGTTGATGAGATCCCCTCTCAGTCTTCTCTTCTTCAGGCTGAACAAGCCCAACTCTCTCAGCCTTTCCTCGTAGGGGAGGTGCTCCAGTCCCATAATCATCCTAGCTGCCCTCCTCTGGACTCTTTCTAGGAGTTCCTCATCTTTCTTGAACTGGGGAGCCCAGAACTGGACACAGTACTCCAGGTGGGGTCTCACCAGGGCAGAGTAGAGGGGGAAGATAACATCCCTTGACCTGCTGGCCACACTCCTCTTAATGCACCCCAGAATACCATTGGCCTTCTTGGCAACAAGGGCACATTGCTGGCTCATGGTCAGCTTGTCATCCACCAGGACTCCCAGGTCCCTCTTGGCAGAGCTGCTTTCCAGCAGGTCATCCCCCAGCCTGTACTGGTGCATGGGGTTCGACCTCCCCAGGTGCAGCACTCAACACTTGCCCTTGGTGAACTTCATCAGGTTCCTCTGTGCCCAACTTTCCAGCCTGTCGAGGTCCCGCTCCAGCCACTCCTCCCAGTTTTGTGTCATCAGCGAACTTGCTAATGACGGTACACTGTCATTGATAGCTCTTTCAATACATTAAAAACAAAACCACAAGATACTCACTAAGAGGCCAAGTTGGATAAACGAAGAATTCTTCATTGCCTCCAATCACTAGAGTGAAAGGAAGGGAAACTAAGAGTACCAAGAGCAGGTATAGAAGAACAGAAGTATAGAAAAGTATAATAGAATGGCACATATGGGTAAGTAGAAAAATTAAAAAGGCAGTGCACAAATTAAGATATAGCAAGCAAATATTGTCAATTGTATCAAGAAACAGTTTTATATAAATAAACTGGTAGTAATTGGGAAACTAAAAAGTTTTTCTGCTAGGGGGAAACCAATGGACACCCGATGCAAGAAAATAATGTGGCGTTTAATGTCCTTTTTCCCGCCCTCCCAAAGCTCTGGTAGTGTCGTAGGCTGTGTCAAATCACTAACAATACCTGTGGAAAAGTGAAAGGACTCACACCTGAACGGGGGAGGGGGAGAAGTTTATAAAGTATTTATCAGTTCCAGCGGATTTAGAACTACATACATTTCATCTGGGATGCCTAGAGAAGCTGTATCAGGCATGTTAGTGATGATAATTGGAAAGACAGGTTAAGTTCCAGAAGACTGACAAAGCGCAAGCATACTTTACACCTTTTAAAAAGGTGATGGAGGAGGAGGAGCTAGTAATCATGCTCTCCCTGTAAAAAATGCTGGAAGAGAAAAAAAATCCAATTATTTGCAACAAGGAGGTGAGTAATAGTGTCCGTGAGCTTGTTCAGAATAAGCACTTTTTAAAAGTTCCAATTTACTTCCAGAACATAAATGAGTCTAGTGGATAGAGGAAAAGCAGCTGATGCCATATTTAGATTTTCATAAAGATCTTAATTGTTTTTTTAATTTAAATTCTCCTACGGTCGTTAGTTCTAGATGAAATTACTGTAAAGTAAACACAAAGCTAATTAGAAAACCCATACTCAAAAAAAAAAATGTTGAAGAATGGTTGTCAATCATTTGGTTAAATAAGAGGAGGGGTGAATCAGCTTGATTTCTTGTGGTCATCCTCCATTTTGTAGTGCTTCATGTTTCATTAATTGACTGGATGATGAAGTAGGGAGTATGTTTACTAAATATGCAAATACCACAAAGTTAGAAGTGGTAGTATATGGGAGGAAATTCAAAATAGTGTAGAGAAATTGAAGAAATTATCTGAAAACTGTAGGATGCAAGTGAGAATCATAAATGCAAGGTTTTAACTTCTGCAGTCAATTGTTGCTTCTGAAGTACAGGTTGGGATGCTGCAAGCTACGGTTGTTTTGTAGGAGAAGATTTGAGTATTAATTATGGAATTGTAAGCTGAATTAATTAATCTTTTCATGCTAATGATGGATAAGACACATAGTCATTGGAAGGCTGCCATCAGGTCACCTCCAAACTTTCTTTTCTCCAGACTAAAAAAGCTGCATTCCCTCCATCTCTTCTCATAGAGCATGTGTTCCAGCTCCCAGCTGCTTTGGTGGTCCTTTGCTGAATGGGGTGCAGTATTTCAGGTGTAGTTTACTGTATGCTGAATAAAAAGGAATAAAAGTTATTCTAAATCTACTTGCTACATTCCTGTTAATAGAAACAGTAAATTGTTAAATGTCCTAGTTGCCAGAGCGCTCTCCTGACTTAGTTTGGCTTGCTGTTTAGCAGGAACCTGCCAGTCAATTCCCAGCCTATACCATGGAAGGATTAGCCTGTTCCAGGTGCAGGACTTGCTGTGTTTGTCCTTGCTGTATTTTATAAGGCTCCTTTTAACCAATTCCTCTGGATTGCCTAGATCCCTCTAAATGGAGGCTGCCTCCTTGAATACATTGACTGCTGCCCCCAATTTAGGACCATCTGTGAAATTATTAGGCTGCATAGGTCTTAGGGTAGACCTCTGATACCATCAACCACTACCTTTTGAGCCTGGCAGTCCAACTCTTTGGGGTTTTTTTACCAATATAGTTAGCCTACCCATCCGGGAGTAACTTCACAACTTGGGTACAAGGATGCTGTGGAAGACTGTGGTGAAGGCCTTGCTGAACTCAGGACAGGCAACAGCCACTAGTCTTTCCTCATCTACATTGCCCCAGAGGGCAATTAGATTGAGCAAGAGTGATTTACCCTTGATAAATCCATGTTGGCTATTTTCAGTCACCCTCTCATTCATGTACCCAAAAATGGCTTCCAGGAGACACGTCTGCTTTTTTGCACTTTGCCTAGCCAGAGGCAAGGGTACATAAAATTAACTCAGTCAGTGGTTGTCTGTATTGTAATAGCGTGGTCCTGAAGCGTAAAGGCAGAGTTAGTGAAGCCTAGTCTTTTGATTGAGAAAAATTGAAAATCTGGGTTTTCGCCACTTACTGTGACAGGTTTACCCAAATGTGCACTCTGTAAACAGCTGTGTTTGCTGAGGTAACTGTAGCTCTTTGAACCACCTCTCCCATTTCTGTTGCTTGAGTTTATCTCCCACTTTCTTACTCAGATTTAGAGATGAATTTTAGTCAAAAGAAGCCAGGATACCTTGAGCAGCTTAAGTAACTGGTTTTTTTTCTATGCCAGCCAGTTCCGAGTGGTTGCAGGTGACAAAAAGATTAAATAGGCAACTCAACTATCTAAACTTAGAGGGTTAAATTCAGAAGACAGCACAATAGTTAGACAAACAATGGAGCTGGAGATCGTTATTTCTTCTGCTGACAGTGTGCAAGAGGACGTTTTTCTAACTGTGAATGTAAATAGATGTCAAAATATGCCATTTAAGTTAATATCTTGATTTAGTCTCATTATGAAGATTCTCTCCTTTTGTGGTAAAAAGTCTTATTTTTCCTCTGTGTGAAAGACAGTGGCATTGTTTGGAAAAAGTATTGCTGAGTACATTTTTGTGGACTGTCTTTCACCTCTTTTGAAGCTATAAGTTTATCAACAGATCCTGCTGGTCTTGCTACTGAGTGTGTGTGTTTGGTCAGAATAAGATGTTGGGTGTGTAATAAAAGGATAGAGAGGGGGGCGAATGAAGACAATATTTATTAACACATGGTAGTGTTAATGTTAATATTTCAGTTTAAAATGCTAATGTTAAGACAAATGTGTGCAGAACAGGCATGGTAGAATCAATGATATGTTTTTTAAAGCTCTCTGGAACCTTTTCAATTTAGATTAGTATTTAAATCTCACTTTGGAGATTAAATCAGTTCAGTGAGACTTGCAGTCCATTTTGATTATAACATCTCCTATCATAAAGGCGTTTAAATACAGGATCATCCTCTGAGTTCCATTTTGGAGATGTAGCTCTTTATACTGATGCTTCTTTATAGGTGTTGGCCAACTGAAATTGTAGAAGAGTCTTTAACCATTTGTCAGGATTTCATTTTCTGATCAGAGCAAAAAGTTTGAACGAAGTCTAAAATCCATCCTTCTTTCTGATGTCTGTGTGTTTTAATAAATGTACCTTTTTATAGACAACATACTGGTAGATGAGGATTAGTGGTGAGGTAACCCCACGTTTAGCAAGGAAACACAGATTATACAGTACGGAGTTACGGACTTTTCAAAAATAAATGCTTTTACAAGGAAACTTGTCTAGCTTGTGACAGCCATTTACATTAAAAGCTAAGGTAAATACCACCTGTAAATTCAAGTATTTACGCTAAGAAACGGCTTAACTGAGAAAAGCCTTTAGGATAGCTAGTGGAATGATGATACACAGTGAAAAAAGGCCATGAAAAGTTGATGATAATCTCGAATAGTCGAATGTTCTAATGCTCCACAGATACAATGTAAATATTTCTTACTTTCAAAAAGGTTTAAATTTTACTATTTTGTATCTCCACAGCATTTGTCAAGTAGACACAGTGTCCAGCAGAGCACGTCACAGGTAAGCATCATCTACATAGGAATTTTTATTGTCTTTTAA
The DNA here is from genome assembly GCF_000687185.1 of Egretta garzetta. Classification (NCBI taxonomy): domain Eukaryota; kingdom Metazoa; phylum Chordata; class Aves; order Pelecaniformes; family Ardeidae; genus Egretta; species Egretta garzetta. The sequence continues at coordinate 8,069,418 of NW_009259719.1, forward strand.
GAGTTTGGTAACATAGGTAAAGGTATGATGGAGATTATTGGGTAAGTCCCTACCCATAGAACACTTTGTCAGAAGATCCCCAAGTGATTAATTTATTAAGCTCCTTCTTCAACTTCCATTTAGGCCTTTTTTCCTTAGCTCTAATTGTTGTTCTTAAAAGATCAACTTCTGTAGTGGTATCAAAAGCCTCAGTCTGGCCATATGAGTTGTCTTTCCACCTGCTAACGTGTGGCTTAGTAGGCTTCTGTTTCACACGTCCTTTATGTAGTAATGTAATCCTTTCCTGGTCACAGAATCTGGGTCTAATCTTTCCAGGAGAACTATGCTTCCACAGGTACCTGTCTTTAACGGATGAGGATTTACTTGGATTTAATTTAAAATCCAGAACAAAATTAATTTTAAACTCTACTTTTTTTAAGCTAGTACAAGTCTGGGTTGAACATCTGAAAATGCTAAGATTTTCTTTGTTAGTGTGTACCTGTCTACGCATTCAGAGGAGACTAGTCTCGTGAGCTTAGGATACTCATGCAACCTATTTATTAAGATCAGCATACAATGGATAGAAAGGCCTATAAAAATTAAAGAATAACTTCATTTCTAATTATACTTCTCTTTTTCCTACACCCCGGTTTTCACTGTTGTAAATAGGTCTTGATATACTGACTGAAATGGTAAACCTTTCTGCTATTTGGCTTTATTGGTTGCTCATGTTATCAACTGTTCTTAAGATTTCTTTTTGTTATACCTGCAGGGAATATTAGCCTGTGAAGCCTGGTTCTAAATGACCTCCATAAATGAATTGCAGCTGCTGAAAACAAATAACGTAACAAATGTTACTCTTAAAAATGCTTTGAAGTCTCTCTGCTTTAAATGGAAATCAAGAACCACTCTAGTACAGTCTTACTGTAGATCATTTTCAGTACCAGAATCAAGACGATATTTGAGAAATAGGATTGACTTGGTTTAGTGGATAAAAATAGATTTCAGATGCATAAACCATTTATCTCTTACTTACTTGGTTATTGTGGTTTCTCCAACTATTCAAATTAAAAGTTGAAAAAATAGAGGAAGAAAACAATCTGGCATGTACCTCTAAGGCAGAGTATATTTGAGATTAAGCTTTTACCTGAGAGAGGAGAGCAGAATCTCAGTTGAAATAATCAAGTTGGTCACGTGTCTTTTATTTGTGATGAACTAAAAATGATTTTCATTGTTTTTAATCAGGTGGATACAATTCGTCAGCGTCATGGGGAAGCTTGCCGTATGCCAGTGCCTCATCACTTCTTCCTCAGTCTAAAGAGCTTCACCTACAATACAATTGGAGAAGACACAGATGTCTTTTTTTCTTTGTACGATGTTCGAGAAGGCAAGCAGATCAGGTAGGATTGTATCAAATAACTGAAAAGCTTCCTAGGAAAAAAGTTGTGAACAAAGCAAATACATTGGAGAAAAACACGTGAGCTATTCTTGTGACACAACTGAAAGGAGAAAGCTGGTAAATCGTAAGTTGACAGTCCTGCGATGCATGCATGAGAGTATCAGTAATACTAATCATTGTGTATGAGAAGTAGTGCTTATGTATAAGCAAAGCATTAAAGGCTTTAAATAGTTGAATTTTATTTAGGTTTCTGACTTGGCCTCCAAATATTACTGAAGGTCTTAGTGTTTAGTAGCTGCCTTCTTAGGGCTCTTGTTTGAGAAGTACTAATAATGGCAGGGTCATGATGTATGATTGTTCTGAAAAGGGGGACTGCTGTGTGTTTGGATGCTGAATTGACACTCTTGAGCTCTCGTCCACTCCTTGCTATACTTACAGTCATGTTACAATACAGCTTTTCATTACTCTATTGCTATCTATATAAACTAAAATATTTGTATTCATCCATATGTCTAGGCTGGACAACTGTGCTGCTCAGTACGTTGAGGTAATTGGTACTAACATTAGCAAATAGGAAATGTGCTGTATTTTTCCTTTACAAGCATGTGTTTCGAAAACATCACAATATTTAGAAGAGTATTGCAGCATATGCGTTGTGTCTTGGAAATTAAGTAAGTGTAGCTTGGTCTGATCTAAAGTACAGCATGTTTGTGGGTTGTTTTGAGTTTTGTTTAAGGTATGTCCTGATAGTTGGCACAGACCACATTTACTACCATGGTTAAAACTGTCCTAGTTTTCAGCAAATTAGATTTAGATTTGTTCCAAATGGAAGAAAGAGCCCCAGAATGTTCTTTCCTCTATTTGGAAGAACGTTATTATGTTGAATAATTTGCATCCAAGGAAGTTCAGAGTAGAGTGATAACAGTTTTGTAGCTCTTCAGAATACATCCCACTAAAGAAGTGATCTGTATCAGAAAGCTCTAGTGGCTCGATTGTGTCTTACAAATACGTGTCTGCCACCATTTAGTTAGGCAACTTAAGGATCATTTTGCAGAATATGGCAAGAATGCCTGATCTGATACTACATCATGTTTATTTCACCTCTGCTAAGTGAGAAATGTTTGTTTGGATGTAGTTAGGAAGACGTGCCTAAAATTCCTCAATTGAGAGAATTAACAGACAGTAGCAGTTAAGAGGAGAAGGTGCAAATGGTAAATCAAAACAGAACAAAATTACTCACAAATAATTAGCTCATACCACAAAGCAGTAAAATATCACATTATTTAGATGAGGAAAGCTGCAGGGAAGAGGAAGGGACAAGCTGCTGCCATGACGGTGGAAGACCTCAGACATTACTTCAAAAGCAGATGAATTGTCTTGGGCTGCAGTTTGCATAGTATGTAAACATTGAGTGCGAAAGCCTTAAGAAGGGGTTTTGCTAGTGATAAAAAAAAAATGGTAATAGTTATAACAAGAAAAAGTACAAATTGCAGTTCAGGCATATTTAATTATATTTATAATAATGCTTTGATGTGCAAGCAGTTGTTATTACTTAGCTCTTCATATTGCGCATCAGTGATCTGCTGCAGTGAAAACAGCATGATTTTTACATTTTCTTACATCCCAAAGAGTGATAGAGAATAAGTGTGTAATGAGGCTGAGCTCTGTTTTAGAGAGGAAGCTTAAAAACAGAAAACAAACACATTTAGAGTGATGTTTTTATAACTACTTTAAAAGATGAAGTTTCTTTCCTTTTCTGTATGCCTCAGGACATAGTACATTAGGTAAAAAAACAAGCAAAGCTTCTTCACGCTGCATTCTAAATGGAAAGGACAAATTGACTTTTCTGAAATGGTTTCGAGGTTGATAAATTTCTTATCCCAACAGTTCACACTGGAGGTTGACTGGCTTTCAGCGTTAGTGCCTTGGACATGCAGTAGATTGCAAACCTCATTGAACCTCCAGAATCGGTGAAAGTTGCAGTGTTTTTCAAGAGCTGAAGTAATAGCATGTACCAGCTATTGATTAGCAATCAGAAGGTTGGAGCAGCAGCTGAAATACAGTTTGAGATATATTCCCAGGTTCTGAATAAAAACACTGTACTGTGTTTAATGGTTTGTGCTGTCTAAAAATGAGAAGCAGACAAAAGAAGACAGAAAGCAAGAATAACAATGCTGCTGTCTGAGGGGTAAGACCTAGAGGTAAGAAAAAGGATAAAGTTACTTAATATTTACTCTGACAGAACTACAAAAAGAAATACTTGTAAGTAAATAGAACTGGATCGATGAATGTCTGCCTCAATAACTTGTTTCAGCCCACAACAGAAACAACCTGCCAATCTGAGTATTAGATAATGGCACAGATCAAAAGGGATAAAAGTCTATTTGTGTCTTTTAAAGTATTTGGGATTTTTTGTTGCAAATATTGTGTGATATTTTTGCATACAAAAGACATTAGTCTAGCAACAAATCTTTGTAACTAAGCTTTAATACCTCAGTTTGTTTGCCGTGTGGAAGTAGTGGAAAACAATGAGAAAATTCATCTAGTTTTGATGACAGTGCAGGGGAAGTACAGCCCCATTGTGAGAAGTACCTTGGGATGAATGATCATACAATGATAGAGTTGATAGTAACTAGAAAAGGAAAGAAAGAAAATGTTAAGGTAAAGCTGCTGAGCTTCAATAAGGGAAGTGTCAATAAACGTCAAAAAAAGATCAACTGATATGGACAAAAGAAATTTGGATCTCGTCAGTTCCTTAACAATACTATTGAAGAGCACAAAAGCAAAGTGTTTCCATATGAAGGAAAGATTAAATATCACAACAACAGAAAGTCTGTATCATGTATTCTTTGGTGAAATAGAGTCTGGAAGGAAATATAAAATAGGAAATATAAAAAAGGAGAAACTAACAGAATCTTTGCGCAAACAAGGATGGGAAGAGACAGAAACTTGATGAAAAAATGCAATTAGCAAAAGGCATCAAGGATAAAGAATAATTCTTTAACATTTTAGCAGCAATTTTTTTTTTTTTTTTTACAAAATCAATAAATAATTGAACAGATTAGAGGGGACATTAAACTATCAGCAAGATAGCTGGAGTATTTAATAGCTGTTTTGCCTCAGTCTTCCAAGAAGGTCAGCTGCAATCAGATGACAAATGCAAAAAGTTCTGGATCAAATAAACTATTTATTAGTACTTAAAAGCTAAGAAGACAGTAAGTAAAAGTCAACATAGATTTGTCAAGCACAAGTCACGTCAGAGCCAACTAATTTTGTTCTCTTATATGGGAATGTGCCTCATGCCTCGAAGAGAAGCATTAAACTTGATACAGTAAAGTGGGGAGATACAGGCTAGATGAAACTACTGTAAAGGTGCTGGAAAACTGTTGGAAAAACAGATCCCAGAGTGTTATCTGTGCTGGAAGGATGCAATGAATAAGACTTACCTTAAATTTAAAAAAAAATAAATAAACCCCCAGATTTTTTCAGCATTATTTTGATGGACAGAAATAAACTAAATTCAGCAAAGCAGTGAGGTTTACCTACCTTTACAGTAGCTATTTTTACTAATAAATGCATATGATTATGCATAAACTTCAAAAATCACACATTCAAAAGCATGATACAATTTTTTTCTGAAAAAGAGCTTAAAGAATCCACTATATATGAAAAAGGATAAATAAATGTCAGTAGATTTTTCTTTATAAACTTTGTTTAAGCTTGTAAATTTTTTTTTTTTACTCTGACTGCTTCTTAAACCAGAATAGATGTTTCTAGCGCTGTTTTACCAGTTACCCTATTTTACTCCATTGAGGCTTAAAAGTTTCTTGTCATGTAGAAATATCCTTAATTATGGAGAGTGAATAGAACAAAAAAGAAATTCTGATGTGATTTAATTTGAAAAACTGAGGCCTATTCAGTAATTATGCATGGAAAATAGTGTGATGCATATTTCTGCTTGTAACTCCTCTGTCTGCCTTTACTGTGTCTTTACCATGCCTGATATAACAGACCTCCTCATGACTGGAGATTTTGGAAGATGTGATAAGTATCCATGGCAGTGATGATAGCTTTGACAGAGGCAGTCCATGGGTACATTTCTCATACAGAATACACTCAAGACCTTTTTGTTGTAAGACCAGGTTTTCTCCATGATATCTGTAGAAGGCATAAGTTTGCTGATGATCTCCTCTCTTTAATACATCATGTTATGAGAAGGCCTTATGATCTTTCAGCTGGTCTGTTGAGTCAGAATGCAGCACTGCCTGGGGTTTTTATTTGTTTGTTTCTGCATAGTGTCTTTTCTTGCTGTTATTTTATCTTACTATTGCATTCTACGAAGTATGAGGATGGCCCATTCTGACATGCAGACAGTCAAGCAGATGCATCAGATTAGCTGCCTGGGAGAAATAAGAAATTACCTGGGCATGCAGAGACAGAATTAGAAAAGCAAAAGCTCAGCTGGAGTTGAATGTAAGAGAGGGAGAGGGAAAGATACACATGCACACGCATGCACACATGGCTTCTGTAGGTTCATTGGCAGCAAATGGGAGACAAAGGGGAACGTGGCCCAAATGCTCAACGGGGCAGTATATGATGTGGTATGAGGAAAAAGTAACTAAGAACAGCGGCTGCTTTAAGTAATGAATATTTTCAGCTTAAACAATTGTAGTAGTAGCAACAGGTGGCTGTGCATATTTTTAGATGTAAATTTGCAGTGTAGATTGGCAGCTAAGAACATTTACAATAAAACAGTAATGAAACTTAAGATTTTGTCATTGATTTTTTTTTTTTTTTTTGGGTATGCGCATGAAGACAGACATTGAAAGTACATTCTTTTGTTTGCATTGTGCAGTATTCAAAAGTTTAGTTGCTCCTAATTTGTTGCTTTTGTGCCATCTGCCTTTATAATCAGCTCTTCACTTACAAGATCGCATACTCACCATAGTGCACATTATATTTTCTCCTTCCTGCTTATATGACTTTTTTTTTATTATTAACATTTAATATTCCATTCAGTCTGTGTAACTATTTTTGCAATGTCTACATGTTATTACCTTCATTTTGCTTTTGGAAACAAAGAAACAGAGGAATTCCTTAGCAGTTTTTCAGAGTATTGCATTATTTATCTTGAACTCATGTATAACAGGGTTACCCAGAAATGATCACATAGGACAAATTAAGAAAGTACGTATGGATAGGTAGATGGTACTCAGTTTAAGAACTGCTTTCTCTTGTGGTATTTTTCTGTATGATGCTCCCGACACTCCTTGTTAAGAGATTGCTATGATTATATTCTGAGAAATATTAAATGTACAGTGTGTCTAAAAAGCCTATATTATAGACATGCAACCTAAAGCTCGAAAATTTTAAAGGTAATGAAAACGTATGCTGGAAGTGTTACTTGGAGCCACAAAGAACGGGAAGTACAACAATACGCTCCTCCCCATGTTATCTTGTAGTGCCCCAGGAAAAATGTGAGAAAGCTCTCTTAAGGTAAAAATTAGAGAAAGAAAAAAAAAAAAAAAAAAAAAAAAAAAGGGATGCAGTATAGAAAAATACATTACTTTTTATTCCATGGTTTTACCTTGGGAAGATAGCAGAGAAGAGGAAAGAAGAGACAGCAATCATCCTAACCAAAGATATTCCGATCAGAAATTAAGATTCCAATTTACCCAAAGAAAGGTGAAAGCCAACTGACATGCTGACAAAGCCCTGGGGAATACTTAGCGTGATCTTCACGGTGCATTCTGTGGGTCCGTATTATTGTAACTCTTTCAGTATTGCAGATGTTTCAAGTAAGCCTCTTATTTTATCCATAAATTTGATCTAGGTAAAAATGATTGTTAGTGATCAGAATCCAAACTTGTCTTACCCAAAGGTGTGGCAGATGTTTAAAAGTAGAGTGCTTAGCATTTTTACTGTCTGTCTGGGTCCTCAGCACTTTGTTAGCAGGGAATGCAGGGGGAATAGAGTGTTCATCCAGAGAAGCTATGCAACCAGAGGAATTGGGAGGAGAAGAAATGTCCTCCACTGGCAGAGGAAAGTCTTATGGCATGTGCAGTATGGTAGTGGTGAGTAAGTCTACACTTAAAAGGTCGCCAGGGAATTTACATTATATACAACTCCCTGTTTTATTGCATAAAAAGACAAGTTTAGGTTTGTCAATTTTTGCTGCACATTTTTTCCTGTTGAGAAGCCTTAGGATGCTCTGCATCCTGAAATAATCACCCAGAAGTCTTCAAAGCTTCTATTGTTATCTGATGGTATACGAGAATTCTTCTGAAAATTAAGGAGTTTGGATTCAGGTGTCTGTGGCTGAACTGGAAGCCTATCTGTATCACTCTCCAACAATACTGAGTTTGTTTTAATACATGTGATTCTCCATTAAACAAGAAGGATCAAATAGCATTACAAAAGGCACCACTTCTACTGATCTGTTTAATTATTTTCTTTGCTAACTATGCCTTGGATTTTTTCAGTGCTATAGAGAAGGCAAAACAAGATGGGTGATGTATCTTCTACAGAAATGCAATTGGAATGATGCTTGTAAAATAAAAGATATTTTTTAAAAAATCATGTAATTGATATCTCACATAGGGCCTGTTCTAGTAACAGAAAGGGAGAAAATCCAGGATGAAAGGATATAAAACTGGAAAAAAAATAGATGGTTGTTCAGTGTTGGTAAGGACTACTGTCTATTCCTCATGTGAGTATACACATAGGTGCATCATGTAGATCTTGCCTTCCATGTGTTTCAATATGATTTTGCTTGACAATTTTATAGTGTCCAGGCAGCTTTGAAGGAATTTATGAATACTGTCAGTTAGAGGTGGGGGAAAGGATTAACTTTTTATGGAGAAGCAGAGAAATAAATGCACCTGCAAATGCAGAACCACGTATTCCTTCTGCTTAAGTACTTCCCAGCTAGCCTCTTAATACATGGGAAATTTCTGGGGATCATAGGTGATGGTCAGGTTTAAAGGGCATATATAAATCTATATACTGATGACCCAGTTATCTTACTTACAGTGAAATGAGAGAGAAGATGCTGCATAGTTATTGACCTTGAAAGCTATGACTAGTTCTCATGTATGCAAATTCCTGCACTTTTTCGGGGGTGTGTGTCTCATTTCCATAATGCCTCTCTGAGTGCGCTAGTACAGAGCACGATATTCTATCCACTGAGTTTTTTCACTTTTTTTTTTTTTTTTACTTTAAATTCTGTTTCTTCAGGACCTAATCAAATAGTTATCTAATCTTTTCACCTTTCAACATTTTTTTTAGCTTCTCTCAAACCGTTCCTTTCATTTCCTTTTGCAGGCATCCATCCTTCAATAATTTATTGTTAAGTTAAATTTATTTTTTTTCTTCAGATCTTTATTCTTTCTCTTTGTTGTCAATACAAGTGAAACATCCAGACGGAATCAGTAGAATTTCTTCCTCTGATTATAATTTAAAATAATTTGATTTGGAAAATAGAATACTCGTCTTTCTAAGGGGAAAGAGAAAGAAAGAAGAGAGTAATGGAATTAAAATAATCAATGAGAGCCAGTTTGTGAGAGTGTGAAGTACTGCAATGAGAGGGGAATGGAGGAAAGGCACAGTAACAGTGAAGTAATAATTTGGGTGGTTATTAACTTGGACTGGTTAGCATTTCCCACCTTTTTTTTTTTTTTTTACTCTGACCTAGTTGTGCCTTTGGGCTTTATCTAAATGAAGTTATGCTGTATAACTGTAACCTTACACAGTGAGCACATACCATGTTATTATGATATTTTTCTTATTGCTTAAGTGATAAATGTAGATGTGACTGGAGATAGTGTGCTCATGCTTTGAGATACGGGGGCAGGGTATGATTTGCTACCAAGAGATGTTTGCTGTAATATAAGATGCCTGTCCAAAATTTTGTATTGAAATACGGTGTACTACCAGGGTATACATCATTCTTTTATGCTATAGATGGATGTCCTGACACACATCATAAGCATAAATCGTTTGCGCTCTAATGTAAGGAAAGAGATAGCAAATGCTCATGCAAAGAACAATCAGAATGAATGGAATAAAACAAAAGGAATAACAAAATACGTGTTTTTATAAGCCAAACATCTGCCTTGGCCTCCTCCTTAAAACAAACAAACCAACTCAAAGGTGTATATTAACATAACTGGTATGTGGTCTGTGTTACATAGTAGACAAAATGGAATTGAATGATCCCATCTACTCTTAAAATTAATCTCTTAGATAGAAGTCTTTTCTACTATATTATATCAACTGGTAGTTTCCTAGCAGCATCATGATGGAAGCTCATCTTGAATAGAGACTTGAATAGAGAATAGTTAGGAAAAGGTATGTTGGCAGAATATTTGTCCCCCAAAGATTCTACCTTAGAATTCCGAATTTCACACTGTTCCTCTTTGCCTAGGATAGTAAGATACAGGATGGAGAAGAATGTGTCTGCTCTGAAGCAAGACTTAATCCTTCAATGGTTAATTTTTAGCTGCTTGTAGCAAATCAACATTTATTGGTTAGGTGCATTACAGAGAAAGTCGTTGTTGCTTTGGAGGGAAAAAAAAAACCCCTAAGAACTTCTGAAGTTCATGAAGCAGCTTCATTGCCTTATTCTTTGACTCTTACCTCAGAGTATGTGGAGATATTAACAAGGTCAACATCTAGCCCTTTTTAAAGCATCTCACTGTGTTTCACTGAGATGCCTTTTCACTTTCCTTTCCTTCTTGCTGACGGGATAAAACTGTAATCCATTCTTTCTCAGCAGATGGCTAGGTAAAACATGACGAAATGTGAGAAAATGGAGACCCACAGTGATTTTAAAATACTAGACATGTAGCAACATATCTTCTACCCGGCCACCAATTTTCAGTTGTGCTAGGAATTTGGTAATTTTGAAGCATCTATTTCTGTGTTAAAATGGAAAAACAATAGGCAAAATGAGAGAAAACACAACCTTGCTCTTTAATGCTGTTGCTAAGAGGTGATATGGAAAGATGGTTTCCGTGGAAATGTTCTGAATTTCTGGGTGGATGTTGGGGGGAATGTGAGTACTGGGAGTCTGTCTCGCATTTTCTGTCTTAAGAATTTAGCGCCATTGACAAAGCAGCTCTCGGGAGAGAAACATGATTTGGAAACACAACTAAGGACTAAAAAATGCTGTTAATGTATATCATGATAGTTGGATTTAGCCGTTTTAAAGTCATCTAATGTAAAATCATCTGCCCCTTTTTTCAAGGCTGAATCAGAAAAATTTAAGTGGCAATGTTTTGTTGTTAAGACTGGTCTACAGTTCTGTATGGGTGGTAACTGCAGAAGAAACGTAGATAATTTCCCATTTGTAACTCATTTCATGATCTTGAGATACTTTCCAACCAAGTTCTTTTACCAGAAAAAAATTAGCAGACAAGTACATAGAAGTTTAAGATATTAAAGGTGTAAAAATATTAGAGAACAACATGGTCATTATTTTAAATGTATTGTCTCCTTGGCCTCGTAAACAGGTTCACGTTTACTGCATGATCAAACTGGTTTTGGTTTGACCAGTGTGTGTGTGTTAGAAAAGTAAGAGTTTTCTCAAGCTGCTACTCACTTGTACAGTTTCGTCCTGTTTTAGTATCTCTAAGCTTCCATTACTTCTCATAGGTGTTATTGAATCGATAGAAGTCATGATGCTGCAGGGAAGGGGGAGAAGGGAGGCAGGGGCAGGTGGGCTGTAAAAAGAAATTTTTGTGACAGTGTTTAGATAGAGTAGAATAAAATTCACCGCTTTGAAACACTGAATTTAGAAATTATGAATTTGAGGGGAATTGATTTTCACTTTTTCTGTAGTAGGAGTTTTCTCTGACACAGTATTCCTAATTCAGATGTCAGAATACAAATCTGTGTACCAACTTGCTGAAGGTAACCTTGGCAAATTTGACAGGAATCCTTCATCTCTTTGTGTATTTATTGATGAGTTAGCTCCATGGTTCTCATCATCATTTAGTCATATTTTCTTGACTTTTAAACCGTCGATAGGAATGTATATCAGCTGCTAAAAAATGTTAGCAGGAACAGTGTAGTTAAAATTACATCGCATTTACACATTTCTTTGTGAATAATTTTCTTGTAGCACTTCCTAATGGAGGCATTTATCATCTGGAACTTTCTTTTTAAACACTAAGCAAACTTCTGAAAAAGCAATAGCAATTTTTCCACGAGATCTAACTGAGTTTTAAGGGTTTGAGCCCCCTCCAAGCTCTGATATGCAAGGTCAGCGTGCTTAATGGGAGAACACCTGTACAGAGCAACTCTACATGCTCCAAACCAGAGTTGTAGACACTGAATGCATTCTAGAAATCAGATGCTGCTTGTGTAGAGGGAGGCTTAGCAGCTGAGAATGGCAAAGGGCTTGGAGATACACGGGCAGGTGAAGAATAAACAGGAAGATAGGCATTAATAAGGTCAGAAGAAAGGAAGACAGGATCACTGGTAAATGAATATGGTTGAAGTTGAGTAGTGCAAAAAGCAAAAATGTCTGACTGCATTCTCTCCCAGCCTAAGGAACTGACCTTAAGATCCCTTTTTCTGCATTGTTTCTCTTTTTGGCTAATAGCCCTGGGAGTGCTGTGACTGTATGTGTGTGTTTGTCCCCTGATAATTGCTTTAAAATATTATCATGTTCCACTATTGCCAGTTGTTATGTTAGGAAGCAGAAAATTATATTTTACTTTTATTGTGCAGTTTCATGCTAAGATTCCTATGTGTTATGTTTTTTTAATAGCAGCCTTCTTGCAGTTATTTTAAAATAGCAAAGTTATCTCATTCACTGTCAGTATAATGCTTTGTCTACTGGGGAAAAAAATAACTTTGTATCATTCAGAATTATTTCTTTAATATTCAGAGAATTGTCCTAGGGATTAGGTTTACCAAATAATGAGGGCTTTCTTCTGCTTAGTCATGAAAAAAATTCCATCTAATTTTTACCTCATTTCCAGTAATCTGTTGGGATAGCTAATCCTCCATTAGTTCCTCCTATACTTCAGTTTATTGTGTTCGTAGTATTTAAAGGAAAGTATTTTTCTGAAACTTGTGCAATAGGTAATCCACAGAAGTAGTAGCAGGGAGGATATCAGTTCTTGATTCTGCTCAGGATGAGCTTCCTTAAAAACATAGTCCAGTAAGCAAGAATTAAGGAATGTTGCCATCCACAGTAATGGCCCTTGTTCATTGTAGTCAACATGGAGAACAGGCAGGTCTCTGAAGGCTACTGCACACATATGGCAGGGGACAAATAGCCTTTCTGATATAATATATTAACTCTTAGAAAATACAGGTTTGATCATCATTGGAGACAGATGTAACCTACGGAGTATTTTATAAGGGTTTTTTTTATGTGTGTAGATTTTTTTTAAAAGGCCAAAGGCAGAGTAATGCCTTCTCATTTGTTCTACCGGTTGCTCCAGCTGACTTTTCATTCCCTAGGTCTCTCTCCCAAATCTGCATTTGCTTGGTTTTCCTATTTATTCCCTTTGTTGTTAATATTATTTATTTTAAAGAAACTATAACTATCTAGATTTGTATATGAAAGTTGCTGTAGAGAGGTAAGCGGTGTTATTAGAGGTGTTTGTTCTTTCCTACAAAACTACTAATACAAAGCTATGATAAAACAGGAGCTTGTATAATAATCAATCATATCTTCTATCACCACCACCACCCTCCTTCTGAAAGAAAATTTTTCAGGTTGGGGATCAGATATGACATACCAGTAGGCAGGGGTACAGTTTTTTCTACAGGGGTATTTCCATTTTTTACTTATTAACAGGAAGAAATCAATTAGTTGCAGGTATTTGAAGTTCTTCCCTGTTCCTGCTCAGAAAGAACAAAAATGTGTCTTGAACACATACAGCTAGAAGAGATTTTGCTGTCTTGACTGGCAGGGTGCAGATACATGTTGTTAAAATGTTTAGGTGAACTACATAGCTGAGAGAAAGCAATTACAAGTAATTTTCTGTCTGTAGGAAGGCCCAAGTGTAATGAATTCTATTCTTCATACTTGAGCTCTTTCTGTTTCAAAAATTCACTGTCAAAACCCCGTTCTCTGTCTCTCACTGAAATTGTCAGGTGCAAAGCCAAGTAACAGGGATATGTGGTTTGTAGAGCAAGAATTAAATGAGACAACTGCTGTATTAGACCTCAGAAGCATTAGCTTCTCCCAGGTTAGAAATCATGATAAAATACTTACTCTGTAAAATTCCTGTAATCCAAAATTAGAAGTCTTCCCTACAGTTATGATCAAAGCAATTCGTACCTACCATCTGGCAGGGTCAGTCTGGCTTTCTTTTTGTTGGTTAAAATCGTGATTGTGAGCAGGGACTAAGGAATTATGCTATATGACTAACGTGTCTCTCTCTTTTTTTGAAAGAGAAACTTTCTCTAGCTAGTGGAGAGGATTCCTTTCAGGAACACAAATATGTACCTTTCGTGACGTAAATAACAAAAATATACTAACGACAGTGTCAAATGTTCCAGTGTTGCAGACTCATAAGAACCCAAGGAGAATGTAATTGGTGCTTAGCTACATTTCTTCTGCAAGCTTTAATAATGTTTTTAATGTTGTGGTTGGTTTTCCTTGATGTGGTGGAGAGGAATGAGAGGTACTTATTTTCTCTGTTTTCTGTTTCTATAGAAACCCAGTGTTTGCAGTAACAGTCTTACCGTAAGCTCTGTAATCCTCCCCCGTGGCTTCTAGCCAGTGTGGTAACTTAATAATTCATGAGCGTTAAGCCTGAATTTGCTGGGAAGCAAACTGGGTTGCTTGGAGCCATTTGCTCAGAGCCAGATTCATTTCCCTCACAGATTTAGCGTTCTTTTCTCGAAGATGTCTTTATAAAATACACTCCATAAACTAAACCAGTGTACTTTTCTTCACTTGTTTCTGAAATTGGGGTTATTGGAGATCATCTGTATAAGGCAGGTCATGAAAAAAAACCCTCTCTGCCTCCCTCCCCACCTTAAAGAAAAAAAAAAAAAAAAAAGAACAGAAAAGGGGGAAAAAAACAAACACAGGCCATGAGCATTTGCCTGAAAAGGAAGGTTTTAAATAGTCCATGAATCACTGTTCAGACAATATGCAAACTGAAAGTTTAGCAGAGGTGATCTTTCTGTCTCAGGGGATTGGGAGTGACCGCTATAGATGATAGGGTGCTCAAATACTGCTGTGCTATGGGATCTAGTATACACTGTTGGGTTACATTATAAATTGGAATGCAGTTCTTCACAGACACAGTGTCATACTATACATATGCTTTGACTTACTCTCGCGCTTAAAATGAGAATTGAAGACTCATCTGTGGAGCACTGGGAGATTTTATTATTAGGTCAGTCTTACAGCAGCTGTAAGGACTTAGATATTTTTTTTTTCCAAGAGAGTGAGCAAAAATTAGCAAGTCTAACAGGGAAACATGATTAACAGAAAATAAACTTGAAATTTTTTCAGGGAGGATACTCCTAAATGGACTGCAAACAAATTGCTTAATCGTCTCAAGAGTTCTGCCTCTTAAAGTGCAATAGCAATATGTAGATGAATTCTGAAATATTTTCACAAAAAGGGAACTTTGTTAAAAGTATTTGTGATCTTTCCACAAAGTAGTATTTACAAGCGACTTCAGCTCTTAGGAGGAGCCAAAATTATTTACCGTTTGATGATAACTTTACATTTGCATTTCTTCACCTACTTACATAGGTGTCATGGACAGTTGTACTTCATTAGAAACCCTTTCTCCTATTGTTTAAATCGTCTTTCAGGTGAAAAAGCAACCATGTATTTATGAAAGTGGGAAGTGATTGAAATACCAATATACAGGCATGCTTTCTTCATGAATATGAGACTATCTGGTTGAAATAAAAGTTCAGAAGTCCTGACGTAACAGTTGTTTCTTTTTTAGAAAGTTTCTACAGGGAGTTCTCAAAAGGATCGGGATACAATGCGTCCCATAGTGACGCATTTTGATCACTGAGCAATGTTTTTGAGAAAGATTTTGTCAAAGGGAATGAAATTCTATGTTTTCCCTGATCCTACATAATGTTGTACAAGCAAATACGAGAAGCCTGGTATTGTTGTTGTTAATGATATTGCATGATGCAGCACAAACGGAAATCCGGGGCAATACAGCCAGGGTTTTTTCGTCTGCCACCAGATAGGCAATTGGAGAGCAATAATCACTTTCCTGAAAAGCTAGCTAATGCTGCTGCGTTGAGGCTTTAAAACTTCTGCTGTGCTGGTTCAGTGTACTTCCTCTCTGATACTAAGTAATTCAGTAATTAATATTAGTTTGTGGGAAGAGACTGTAGTTCAGTTATCTTCTCCCTCCCCCCGCCCCCCGGTGCAAAAAGACCAGAAATCTCTTTCACGGTGTGTCTCTGCTAACTAAGGAATATTTTGAAACAAGCACATTTTTTTGCAGCTTTAAGAAAATATGTTGGTCACATACTAGTAATTCCTATCATAATTCCATTCACTTGGTCAACATACTGTCCTTCTAGAGCTTGTACACACAGCGGTGCAAAGAATGCAGTATCCCATGGCACTGATGAAGTAAACTGCCTGAAATACGGTGTGCACAGCAAGACTGCAATGGTTTGAAGGCAAATGTTGGCAAGATTTCTGTTGTCATAGAGAATGACTAGCTCATCCTGAGGTCTATCCTGGTTGACCTGGGCTTGCAGTGCATACAGTTTATTCTTGAGATTTATCTGGGACGAAAGATTTACAGCAATGCCTTAAAATGCTTATGATATTCATGAGCCAAATCAAATTTTATTCTAGAGTTATTGTCAGGCATATTAGCATTCATTAAAAGAAATGAGACTAGATGAGATTTTTTTTTTTTGTGAGAAATTAAGTAATATGCTTATTACCATTTCTTAAATGGTAGAACTGAGTATGATGAAAAGAGGTGAGCTGTGCTGGTTGGGCAAGTCTTTGTATGTAGCTTATTTCTGCTAGCTTCTGTGATAACATTTTCAGATTTTTGTTCCTGAATTTTTATTTTGTATGCAGGTAGGGATTTACATGATACTAGAAGAGTAAGAAAGAAACGTAGGGAGACACTAAAACAGGATCAGGGACTAAAATACAAGTTGTTATATGATCTTCTCTGCTACCATGTGACCCTTTTCACTGTGCACTGGTACATATGTCACGGGACCAATATATATTTCAAAAATAACCTTTTTTCTTAGAAGGGATCTGTCAAATGCTAGATTCTGAAAACCCAGTAAAATACAGCCTTTAAGAAAGAACTGAGGTGCTTGTAAAAATGTTGAGGGTTTTCAGTGTTCCCCCAGTTGTTCTCTGGATATAAGTAGTACTGAGGAAAATAAGAAAAATGAAGGAACAGATTTGAACTTTTGCCTTTTAGTGGCATTTTGTAGTGGAAAGGGTGAAGGAGGAATTTGTTGCTGGGAGAAATGGCTACCAAACCATTAAAGTCAAGGGAAGGGTACAGTATGTGAGGTGTCTGCTTAAGGGGATTGACACCCTAATGTGTTGCTGTCTTTACTTCAGAAAACCAATCTCCTGTGTACTGTTAATTTTTTTTTTTTTTAAATCTATGTTCTGTACCATCAGTTTCCAATTCAAACAGAAAATTGGTCTTTAGTCTCTCTACAGACTACCATTGCTTTGGCACTGTGCACCTATTAATGCTGTACCGACATTCATAAATGGATACGCAGTTAAGATTTTTGCCTCACAACCCCACACTAGTTAAACCTGCCAATGAGTTAATACAAGGGAGCTTACTAACCCATTCCAAGCTCTTTGCCAGGCCTTTTGTTGTCATCTTTGCATGTTATGCAAAAAAAAGCACCCCACAAACAATCTCAGTAACAAAAACTCCCCACAAGCATAATGCCACTCCTGCTCAACCAACAGTAAATTTTGTCCCTGTTTGCCTCTTCCTTCATGCTGAAAATGTAATGTCCCAAACCACTGATTGCTTCCTTCCTTTTTGCAGAAACAGATGCCAGTTCAGTATGGTCCTGCTTTTCAGACAGTTAAAGGAAGCCAAGAAGTGAGACACTATGCTGCTTTCATTTTTCTTCCTTTCCAGTACAAGAACAAGAAGCTATTTGATTTTGCTTGTCAGAGCAATGTTTCTTATATTTGAGTAGCTTTAGCAATTACTAATCATATGAGTGATTGTAAACCTGACTTATGGCTACACAAGGGGTGGTTTCACTGTGATGTAAGTTAGCACAGGAGGAGATCTTGCAGTTAGAGTAATTGGAGATTGCTTATAGCGTGTAGGAGCAAGAGGAATAAATAAGCTTCTGTTTAAGACTCTGCTACTGATGTGGCACATCTTAGGTCTGAACTCAGCGAGGTGAAAATGTTAATTTGCTGGTGCATTTCTTCTCTCCAATTTTATGCAAGGGAGAACTGGTTTCAGTGTATTCAGTGTATTTTCAGAATAGCTGATTTTTTTTTTTTTTTTTTGACAGCAGTTTGATCAAGCAGATTGCATCAAATACTCAGTATCTCCCTATACTTAATTTCCACCGCTCATTTAACAATTGTAGCTACTAGGTTTTTAAATTTTCCTTATGATGTATTTGAGGTTTTTTTACAGAGTAACATGTGTCTGTTTTCTTTAAATTAGAGCATATTAAATTACAATAAAAATACTACTTAATGCATGCAAACACGGACAATTATTTCCATATGGCGTTTACTCAGAATTGGTATTTTCGTTTACTAAACCAGACTCTAATGTTGTCCAGATTCTATGCAAGCTCTTGTCTCTGTGCAGAAGATAAGCTTGAGGAACAGACACACGGGTGACTGAACTCTTCCAAAGGAAGTAGTTTCCAAAATAAGAAACTGACTGAATTCCCATTAAGTTTCTTGACCCTATCTTTGTCCAAAAAAGGAGCTATAATAATAGCTGAAGACAGTGGATCTTCAGATCATTGAAAATAGGTTTATTCTTCCTGGTTTCCTTTGACATAAAAATAAGTTTCCAGTTGGAAAATGGGGAGCATCTGACTAACTAGTTCATAATATGGGTCAACAGTGTAAAAAGGTTCAAGTCCCATTCCAGGATATACTAACATTATTAGCACTAGTGAGACCTTAGTGGAATATTTAGACCAGTTTCTGTAAACTGTTCTCGAACAGTAATACCAAAGATTAGAGAAATTGTGGAGTTGAGAAACAAAACTGTAAGTTTAGGAGAAATGACCCACAAGGAAAGGTGTAAGAACTTGAGGTTGCTTCGTCTTTTAAGGCTACCTATTATCAGCGCTGTCTTTTCGTTCTCCTTGTCCTGTCACTGCATCTCTCCTTTGACAGAATGCCACTTTGTGTTCCACAGTTCCCAAATGCTACGGTTGCCTCAAAGTCCCCTTAATTATTTAGTGACACAAGCTCAAAAGGACTGAAGGGAGGACTGGAAATTAAAGGAAGGAATTTAAAGGCTGTTACTGAGGTAGTGCTGGGATAAGGGAACAATTGATGAATAGGCAGGTGAAAAAGTTGGTGGTCTGCTTCATCTCTTGAAAAGCACTGGAATATGGGGATGGGAACCAGGTTTTCTCTGTGGCTGTAACAGGAAAAAGAATAAATTGCAAATTTAAAAAGATTTCCACTTGTTAATGCAGTAAAACCTTGCAAGAGGCTATCAAATGAGCCTCCAGAATATCTTTCTCTGGATGTTTTGAAAGCAGACTGAACAATACAACTGTTGGTAATGAATCAAGTATAAATAGGCTATATCAGCTCAAAGGCTTGACAGTCCCTTCTCTGCTGTTGTCGGAGGGATGGCCTGCACAGGATTCTGTGGCATACAGTATTGTATTCAACCTCAGTTATGAAAATGAAATGCTCGTTAGTGCTGAAGTGATTTTCAAAGAAAACCTGTGTTGGAAATTCAAAAATACAGAACTTATTGGAGATTTAAAATATAGTATGTAATGTTATTATTGTGATCAATGGAGGTAAAAGAGCAGTTATAACATTATTTCTTGAAGAACTTAAATTGAATGAGTTTTAATTCTTAAATTATGTTATATAATGCATATATATATGCATTTGTGTGGTACATACATATATTACAAATTACTGTAAAGTTCACTCTCCAATAGTAGCTCTGTGAATGGCTAGTGAGAATTTTTTAGGCATGACATTCTGAATACTTTCCTGGGTTTGATATATCCAGGACTATTAAACCCAAAGCTATTGTTGCTGTTCCTGAGCTTCTATGATTCACTTTGGTGTAAGCTGGTAGTACCTATCAGCAGAGCGTTACTGTATGCTTTCTTTAGTCTTCTATTGTTTCCACTGCTAGACATTGTTAGAAACAGCATAGTAGGGTAAGATGGACCTTTCATATGGAGGGATGTTTGTTAGGATTTGTCTAAACTCAGTTTATCTGTGGACCAGCACTTCTGCTTCTATAATATTGGATAATAGTATATATTTCCTGTATTTTTATCCCAGAATTTGAAAATATTCTGTCAGTGGTACATTTTCAAATTTCTGTTTTCCCTTCCTGTAAATAACTCTTCATCTTGCGGAAGAGCTTGGTGTTCTGCTAGTGGTTTGGTTTCCCTTGAAAAGGTCGGTCATCCTCTGAATTAAGAGAACGGGCCTTGATCTGACCACTAAAATGAAAGTGAAGATATTCCAGGTGTTTATTATATAGGGTATAATAACTTCCAGGGATTTGCAGTCAAATATAGGTGAGCCAGCTTTGATCTGCAGTTTGATTTCGGATGGGTGTCTTCACCAGTGAACACACTTTCCCCTGCAGACTTCATTTATATTGCTCATAGTCTTCTACTGGCAGGCTGCTTGTTGCCTTGTTTCCTCCTGATCCCAGGCTGCAGGTATTACCTTTGTGTTCGTCTGTTGCACCCCGTTTGGTGGCTGGATTACATTCAGCAGAAGTGAAAGGATAGTTTGCCAGAGATCTTGTTTGTGTAGTATGGGTCTATTTTGTGCTCTTATCCTTAAAAATGGGACACCGTTAATACGCATGAGGCATAGTAATTATTTTTCAGTGTATTAGTAGACGATGTTGGCAAATTTCCATTTAACAAATAAACTACAATCATTTAATTATAGCTGTTTCAAGTTGAGTTTTAAAGAGGACCGGGTGTTTATTTTATGAAAGCTACTTTTGTAGCTCTGTAGGTCATGGTAGCTTTTTGTTTGTTTTCTTTAAGGCATTTTACTTCATGGAAGGAGACATGCTTTACAAACTGTACTTGTAACAGAAATTACATGTATGTTACCTCCTACTCTTTCTAAATGAAAGATTGTACAATAAAACTGATTCAAGGATTAAAATTAGATGGATTTATTAAAATTGAAGTCTCCCTGAATGGTGTTTTTGAAATTGGAAACATTGATGTTTATTGCTGTGGCTTGGAAAGAACATGGTTATGAGTTGATGCCTCTTTAAATTCCTACATATTTTTAATGATACAAAGCATGATTCCTGTTTGGAAATTGACGGTATAAAAGTTGGTTGTCTTCTGCTTCATTCCCTGCATTAACCAGAGCTTACTTGTGGGCGTCGCTGTAACTGTCCTGCCTGCTCCTCTTCTGAAATTCGTTGAGTAGAGAGAGCTGAATGCCAGCAAACGTAATTGCTGCTGAACTAACACCTATTGCATTTTGTGTTAATATTTAGAGTTCTGCAGTGTAATTGTTCAGGTAGTGCTGCAGGTCCTGTTTGTGTGGCCCTTACACAGGAGCAACAAAGGATGGAGGTGAACAGCTGGGAGAAACAACCGCTCTGGCCATCCTGCTCAAATTGCTTGCAACTATGTGTTTTCACAACCTTAATTAGTTACCAGCAAAATAATGAGCACAAGGCTGAGTTAATGATAAAGGTTAAGAATGTAATTAATGTGTTTTTATTGAAAATAGATCTTATTTTGAAAATTCTGACTTCACTTTTTGCGATTTATGTATTAGGTAGAGAGCGGTAAATATGAAGACATAATATTGTTGTAACTCTTACTGGAATGTACTGCACTCCACTTAATACATCATAAAGTTCTTACTAAAAGATTAGATTATACCGTGTCATTGAAGCATTTGCTAAAACATTCTTAACTTACTAATTGACATCTCAGAAAGTAGTTGTAGGTAAAGAATCATCCAATACCTGTTTCCTGTGGGTTTCTTTGGGGCATGTTAACAGTCTCTGAGCTTATAAGCATCTGCTGTGAATCAGTTAAAATTATCACTGAATGAAGTTGTGGGATGCATGGAGATTGGATTAATACTGAGTAATAGGGAGAGTGAAACAGCGAGAGAGCATGATCTGGATTGCTTAGCAAGATAAACTTGAGCAAATAAACATGCAAAGGTGCGTAACAAGATATATGAGTCAAGCTTACAGAATTAGGGACCATTCTGACAAAAGCAGCAATTTTGAAAATCTATCGGTATTTATAATGGACAGGTTGCTTCAGATGAACTCTCAGCATAACGCTGTAGTAAAAAGGCTAATATGTGATGTTGGATAAATTGCAGTTAGGATTAGTAGGGACTCACTTTCATATGTGTGAAAAACATGTGTTTATTTGTATTTATGATGTAGGCAGTACCAGTACTAGACTGTTACACACTTACATTTTTAGAACTGTTCATGAAATGGTGTTGAAAAATTGCACTATGGGTAAGTTCTATAAAATGATTCCAGCACTTCTTCTTGACTTTCTTAACAGCATTAAATTGCTTACTTGTTTGGAGAGATATTTGATTACATAATATAATTAATGACTGATACCACTACCCTGTAAGAAATTAGCTTTTCTAAAGGGCTCTTTAACATACAGAAGCAAGTGTAACAGAAAGCAGTGGCTAAACACCAAAACCAGGCATTTTCCAAGCTGCTGTTAACCCATGCATTTTAACAGTAGGGATAAATAGCCTTTTGGAGCAAGTTACAAAAGGAAGTAGTGCATACTCTATGTTTTCATATTCTTCAGGCCAACAGTGGATAATATGCTGGAGAATCTCAGAAGTCAAATAAAGGTTACTGGAGTTGATCCAGTCAAACTGGATAAAATTGAAAGGATCTGTAATAAAATGGAAATGTAACTAGAAGATTTAATGGTGTGATCTTGCTTTATTCCTATGAATCTCTAGGAAGAAAATTCTGGTCAATATACTTAGTGCATTGTTGCACATCTAGTAAATAAATTACTCTTTCTCATCTAATTTATTTGTATACATAAATTCTCTGTCTGTCTTAAGAAATAATACCATTGTCCATGGCTCGCTGTCCACAGTAAGGATTACATATTTTGCAGTCTGGCTATACATGCTGGTTTTGCTGGTAAAAGAACTGTTTAATCTGATTGATAAGCAGTTCTATCAATTGAATCTTAATGTGTTTGAATTAGGATATTACTTTTATAAATAGTACATGTTGAAGGAGATTGCTTAATTGGTATTCTTGTTACTTGTAGTTTTGAGTGGATTTTAATGAACTCAGTTTTACTAAAGGCAGTGTACACCTCAGCCAAGTGTGCCTTAGCCTTTGTCTGAAGTACTTGTGTTCAAATTCTGTGCTTTGTATTTTTACATTATCTTAATGTTATTGCATCATGAATATATACCAATATGATGTTTTCACATGTGGAGTACCTGCTGTTAAAAGTCTTCTATGCTATTCCATGAATTCTATCTAGACCAGTGAGTACTGTTTCATATGCTCTTGGAATTAAAAACATTATAATACCTAGTGCATCTTTAAAAAAACCCAAACAACTCTACCTGTATTTTTATGTTGAAGTGTGTACATGAAACTCTTGTTTATTTTTTTAATATTGTTTGCTTTTTAGTGAGAGGTTTATGGTGAGGTTAAACAAGAATGGAGGCCCCAGGAATCCAGAGAAGATAGATCGAATGTGTGCACTTTTCACAGTACGTGTCTGTTCCCTTTATTCTTCCCTTACGGTAGTATGATTGTAGATGTAGTCGCCCTGAGGGGAAAAAATCCAATTCTTCCTTTCCAATAAATATACTGAGTAGATAGGAAGCTGTTTCTAAGTTTTGTTATGGTTATAACTAGATGTTAACATAAGAAAATGGATGTACTTCTAAATTGGTTTTATGACTAAGTAATATTTGAAGTATTTCCCTTTTCAGTGTATTTGTTCCTGCTTATAGTTTGAAATTTTGAATATTTTCATTGCGTGTACTATGCTTTTAGATAACAGGGCACAGGAAGAAGCTGCGTTGGCCTGAAAATAAAGCAAGGCACTTTTTTCAGAATCAAAGCTATAAAAACTACTACAACAACACACACGCACAGAAAAACAGAAAATTCTCCAAACAGATTTTTGTCATGGCCCGTTCAAGAGTCCATGTAGCAGCCCCAGGTAGATGGTGCAGCAGTAGCCTCCCAGGTTGGCAGCACAGTGGGTGTGATGGAACAGAAAGACCGGGATGTGCTGCAGAAGCAGCAGGCAAGTTGAGCTACAGAGGGTTGGTTGTAATAAAGGAAACACTGTGACTTCCTAAGTTTCTACATTAGGTCTGTGCAAATAGCTACCCCATCCTGACGCAAAGCAGATATGACCAACTGTACCAGCAGTCTTCAACCATCTGTGCCAGAAATACAAGATAAGTAATACCCATCTGTGACTCCTACCAGATGATACCTCAGTTGGGAGTGAAATAGCCTGCTAGGGTTTACTTCCTTTTAATTCTTCAGACTCACCTCTCACCTAACTGCCTTCTTGTTTTATAATTTTTGTTATACCAAAATAGTAGTTTCAAAACACTCAATCTTCAATATCCATTCTGTGCTGGTCTTAAGTTCTGTTAAAAATTGCTTCAGAATCATGTGTCAGACCATGATTTTATTTGTCACTTCTCAGAAAGAATATGGAAATCTAGAGACACTGAAACTTAACAGCTCATCACAGAGTAGCTGTAAGGAATTTCAGATCCCAAGTGTGATAAACACCTTCCATCGTGACTCACCTTTAGCTAGTGCACATGCTAGAAGCTCTTTGACAGAAGTATTTTTACCTCCAGTGAAGAAAAAAAAAAAACGGCAGACGGCCTTGGCTATAAGCTTTAGTTCCAGCAGTGAAACCCTCTAAGGTCAAGCAGGGCTGGACACTGAAATAGGCATGGTTACCAGCACTGTTTCTGTTTCTCGTTTAAGAAGAAAGCTGAATTTCTCCTCTTAAGGAATAGAGTGTATCTAGCCAGGTGTAAGGATACTCGGTTCTGCCTCTGTCTGGGTATAAGAGATGCAGATCAATCCAAAATTAGCACTGACGTTGATGCTGACATCAGTAGCAGTTCTGGTTTTGGCACCATCAGTGAAGTGCTACCAGCTGATTAAATGTCAGCAGAGGTAACAGTGTCACAGTGTTGCCATTGGCACTAATGATTCCACTGTTGGTAACTCAAAACCAGGTATCTTTCTCTTCTAAGAGAGCAAGTTTCAGCACTGATGTCTGGATCCTGCAAAAAGGTTGAGTGTAGGATTCAATTGCTCTAAGGACTGCTCCTAGAAGGCAGCGTAGCATGGTTCATACCAAGTTTGGCACTTTCTGGCCTCTGAGGTTCATCATTCTTAAAGAGATTTTCACCATCAAACTTCTACACTGATGCCACACTACTTAGGGTTATTGGTTGTGAACAGTGTGAAACAGTTTTGCTCCAGTGACCTGAAACCAGTCTCTACATGATTTCAAAAATACAAAAAGAATAATGATATGCTGTGGCCAGGGGCATAGTATAGTTGCAGAAGAGATCTGTGGCATATTATGAATAGGGCCAGTCCAGTCTAAAAAGAGGTCAGCCCCAAGTATTGCAGATGTGTGCCACTCTATAGCACCTATCCTTCTGACCAGAGCTTGCTCCCAAGCTGCCTTGCTACTTAGCTACACAAAAATACCAAAGCTGCCTCAGTATCAGCTCTGAGAGGTGCTTAGATTTGTCTGTCACATTCTCCAGTAGAATGCGTACTCTACATAACAGGAATTATGATGATTGGGAACATTATCTATGCAAAAAATTTCACACTCCTGATACAGTATTTTTCATCAACATATTCAGAGAACTTGCCAAATTATGTAGCAAAGGAGCAACAAATGACAGCTTTTTGAATAACCATTTTATCTGCAATGGTTCTATTTTATTGTAATTTCTTAAAGGCTTCCTAAATAAGATAGTCTTACGATTTTCAGGTTTATTCCCAAGTTCGTGTTATTCTTGCCTTTAAATCTAGTTACTTATTTCTTTGCCCTCCTCCTCCACCCTGCAGTATCTTTCTAAAACTCTAATCTTTCCTAGAGGCAAGAAGCCCCGTATCTTAGATAATTCAAGGTATCCCTGTCTGTTCCTGTTACCTCTGTTGCTTCTAGGGGTTCAGCTGTCTTCTTGTGTAGGATAGCAAAATTACTTAGGTTTTGGTTTTGAATCTGCTGTCATACCATACCAAAGGTGAGAAACTGCTTCCTCTGAAGATTAAAGCTCACTCAAGCAAACCTCAGCCTATGCATGCTTTAGAAACATTCCCATGTCTGAATTCAAATGTAACTACAGCGTATAAGCTTGCTATTTTTGTTAAATACCTTACTCTGTGTGGCCTATGAGGTTGGGAACTGAATTTGGTAAAGCTGTTTAAATAACTAAATAGTAGCAGTCAGGTATCTGATTCCACTGGTTTGGGGGTGGGGTGATGGTGTTTGGGGTTTTTTTAGCATACAATTAGACCTTTATAGACACCAGCATTGTAAAGAACTATTATTACAGAGTAACTCTTTTCCATACCTAATATCCAGGGAAAAAAAATTAGGGGTGATTTTGTAAAAAGCCATGCAATTGAAATTATTATGAAATTATTTTTTTTATCAATCAGTATCACTTAAGTAGCTCAGAAGGATGTGGGAAATAAACCCCCTGTGGATGCAGTGCTAAGAACTGGAAACTGATTTATTTATATTGCAAAGAAGCAACAAATAATAAATGTAGTTTGCCCTCTTCTGGGTCCTGAGTCATGCGCAAGGTAATCATCTGAGGACTTCCTCACAGAGGTTGGGGCTTTTGGTTGTTTGGTCCATGTCACAGTAGGAATTTCTCCCCTCGTAAAAAGCCTCTGCTGTACGAAATGAAACACAAGGCCATCTGGGCCCACATTTTTGACTGTGATACAGTATATTTTTTGTGAAATTGAAAAGCGACTGAAGTGTGAACTCATCAATATGTGCATGCCCTACCATTTTCTGATATTTTGACAGCTGCCCTTTGAAAAAACAGTTCTCTAAATTGCTGTTAATTAGAACTGGTAATCTGATAGTATAATAAAATTCCCCCTGTCAAATCGCAGATATTTTCAAAAAAATCTATTGCTCTCTAGAGTATTAAGTACTCCCTCCAAGTTTTTTTCCTTTTTGAAATGTATTGTCAGGCACTACTGAAACTAAAATTGTGTCAAAGCGCTTCTTACTGTGGAACTTCCATTTCTCCAAGACATGCAAGATAAAGCCTACCATATGTTACACTAGTATGTTAGGTGATGAAGAAAGCCTAGAAAGTATGTTCCCTTATTCATGCAGCAGCAAAATAAGACTTGAAGAGAAAACGCTAAGGAAGATTTATATAGCTTAATTCTTTGGCTTCAGAGAGACATGATCTGCTAGTGGTAAGCATACCAAACAGCGTATTTGCAACTCACTGCATATGCTGCCCAGGGAAATACAGTGCTCCTTTTAAATGGGGTGAGGTACAGCCATGAATTTATTACTTGCCTCCTGTAATTTAGCAATATAACACTATTTGAAAGGGACTGAAACTTCTCCTTAGAATAAATTCTCTTTATGCCTAGTTCTCAGTCACTGTGCCCTGATTTTATTGTGCTATATGTCACTATAATCTGAAGTTCAGTGTTTATGTGCATTGCCATCATTATCTCAATTGTTGAGATTTGGTTTCTCAAGTTACATGGGAAAGAAATTTGCTGTGTGAATGAAAGTTCATGTTTTAGCTTCCAGCAGAATACGATTTTTAATTTACTAAATTGGTTCAAAATAGGAATGACAGAACTTAGATGTCCACAGCTTAGAATTTACCCCCCTTCATAAACAATTGTATTATTTCCTTCTACAGTGGTTTTATTACCACTTAGTTGTGGGGTTTTTTAAAGAAAAATACAATATTTTATCTGAATGTGTGTTACCGAGATTTTTCCAGTTGATTTTTGCATTGTATTTTCAAAAAAAAGTGGTAGTAGAAGGCCAAGCTGTTCTGCCCACACAACCGTACCTTTTAGAAGTGACTGTTACTGCTGGGACGGATATCTCTTCTCTTTTCCTTTTCAGTTGAATAAAGTGAAGATACATGAACACATAGCTATCATCTCAAGTTGTTTGTAAGGTCATATATAAAGCCCTAGACCTGTTTTTAAAAAGCATCATGTTGAAAACATTTTGTACAAACAACAAAAAAAAATATTTTAAAATTATGTGAGATGATGTCCATTGCTTCAGTGTAAGGGGAGGAGTGAAGTGAACAACAGTAACTGAGCTTAAAACCTTTTTTCTGGACGTTTCTCCTTCACATGCGCACACACTTTACTCTCTCTCCCACATTCTTAGGAAGAATACATTAATCATTTTGTGTTTCCAGTTGCTCTTCTCCTAAGAAATGACTGGAGCGATGCTCTTTATGTTTGGAGAATTGGGAGGCTGTATGGCGTAAGTCAGTAAACACTAAGATGATAGCACTTAGAGCCGGGGGAGAGAAAGAGAAGCAGCAGCTGTTGCTGCAGAGCACAAGGAGCTTTTTTTCATCAGTCTTAACACATGAATGAATATTCTCACAGTACATATCTGTTTAAAATCTTCTTGTCTTGGAGGTTAGGAACATAAGGAAAACTTGTTGAACGATGCTAATGTTTTTAGGAAGAAATGTTTCTTAGATCTTTCTTCTAATTAAAAAAAAAAAAGAGGGAGGAATGTCTTAGAAGTTGATCTTTTTTTATAATATTGTCAGAAAAAAATGTAACATGCCAAGGAAATGGCAATTAAGACAGCTTCTAACATGTTAATGCAAATTGACAAGTACTCTATATATATGTCCTTAATTTATTTTCTTTATTATTAAAGGTTTGACAAGGTCATTAATACTTTTTTGTCTTGGTTAGCTTCAGCGTCCCTTTTGCTTTTCTGTAGGTTCTCCTTTTCCCATGTTTTTTTTTCTTCAGGGTCATTTTTAAAAGTTTCGACCTGCTATTCTGTGACATGGAATTTCAGAATTTTCATCCATGTATCTAGCTGCTTGCTATAAAATAACTTTCAGAAGATCTTAAAGTCCTACGTTTTACCAAGCAATTACCTCATCTTAAAACTGAGTTTATTCCTTAGTTTTTTCCAGTACCCTAGCACTGTTTCTAACGTACTAAATAAAAGTGACTGTCTGTGCTACTTAAACCGTTTGAATGTTTTTAGAAGTTTCGACCTGCTATTCTGTGACATGGAATTTCAGAATTTTCATCCATGTATCTAGCTGCTTGCTATAAAATAACTTTCAGAAGATCTTAAAGTCCTACGTTTTACCAAGCAATTACCTCATCTTAAAACTGAGTTTATTCCTTAGTTTTTTCCAGTACCCTAGCACTGTTTCTAACGTACTAAATAAAAGTGACTGTCTGTGCTACTTAAACCGTTTGAATGTTTTTAGCCAAACGTGGCCCTTTCCAACTACCATGCTCCCCAAATCATCCCTTGGCATGTTTCAGCAGTTAGAAAGGGATAGAAGGCATTTCCAGTCAGCAGTTTCTGTGCAGCCTACCCTGCTTTTGGACTTCTGAGAAGGTTAGCTATGAACTAGCTGCCCTTGGCTCCCATCAACTCATACAGATAAGAGCCGGTAGGGTCTATGCATGGTTGAGGTAATGCCTTGCTGCTTTCATAACGTAATGAAGATAGATCATATGAAACAGGATTAAAGCTGCACATTTAAAAGCATTACAATAAGCCATGTCTCTTGAGTCTCCTACCTTTTATTCTTCTTCAGACTTGCTTGTTCTGAGGAATTGCACCTATCCACTCGTAAAATAAACCAGACTTGAAGTTTTATCTCAATTCTGACAGTCAGGCTGCAAATTTTTTCTAGAGCTATCATGTGAGACTAAGGCTACACAATGAGAAGTCAAAGGCCAAGAAAGGAACGCAGAAGCAAAGGAACAGGGTTAGGGCACCAGGTCTGTGACCTGCGGTCATGGCATGGGGTAAAGGAAGCCAGAATGGGTTGCAGCTGAGGTAACTTAGGGGTTTAAATTTACTTTGTAAATTTAATACATTCTAATAATGTGTTTGAATTAAGGTTTAAATGAACATTTCAAATGTTTGCTGGAATTTTGATACAGCATCACTAGTCAATGGAGTCAGAATCTTTCATGTCTTTTCCTTCTGAAAAACTTTCCAACCAAATACAATTCTTCTATGCTTTGTTTTTCTTGTCTGTAAATTAGAAATAATAAGAATACTTTCTCTTATTTAATGACACAGGAGCTAAATGAATGGAGAGTAATGCCTTGTAGTCCTTATTTTTGTTCATGGGAATTTTGCAGGCATGTATTTTGGCAGTGCAGTGTGTTACTTTTTTTATTAATGTCAATATTTTTTCCAATCTTTTAGGATCTCAGCAGCAAGGACATGAAGAGAGATTTGTACATAGTTGCCCATGTAATTCGAATAGGTATAGTATGATTTATTACTTGACATAAATGCAATTAACAATGTTTTTACAATATTTTTAAATGTATGTTTTACTTAACTGACATTATAATGATTTAATCAGTTAGAAAACTTTCATGCCTATGTGCTGAGATTAATATTCAGACCATATGTAGCTAAGTGTTAAAAGGTTACTGGTGACTGTTTAACAGTGGTGTTTTTTTTCTTAGTCTGAAACAAAATATTTGATTAAACACCACATTTGGGGGAGGAGGAAGGCTTTTTGTTGGATGTTCCAAAATGTCAAATGAGGTTTTCTTACTGATGATATATAGCTGGTTTACAGGGCAGGACATCAGTGTACCTGGCCATTCACATCTAGTAAATCAGAGGCTGTTAGAGAAATACATATAAGATGGGGTTTCTGCTGCATGAGTCTGCAGTGCATCCAGGAATCCACACTCAAGTTTAGGGAGATGCCTATAAAGCATAAGAGCAGGGAAGCTGTCACAGCTGTCAGGTGCTCTTTCTACCTGCTGATGCCAAAAAGGAGCAGCAGCAGTACCTGCCTGCTGGCAACCTATCAAGCTCACAGCCTGACGTTTAGCAGCATATGCTTGCTTCTTTCCAGGTTCTCTTGGCTGCTCGCATAGAGCTATTCAAAGGAGAGATCTGGATGCGTAGTACCTGACCGTACCCAAGGAAGAAAGTCCTTACTAATTCACTTGACTACTCGCCCTTCATGGAGTGGGTTTCTCGTAGGCCAGGCTAGGCTTCATTTATTCTTTTTGAGATTTGCAGAAGCAAGAATGGAATGTGTTTGTGATTGAAGTTGAATTTAGAATGTGTCTTATATGGTATAGTAGTAGTGCTCAAAGTAGTTCACAGACAGCTAGATGAATTTTTTAGCCTAGCATTGTGTTTAAGCGAAGTGACTGTATGACTTCTGGTACGTGAATTAAATTGCTAGAATCAATTCTAGATGGAAGGTGCTGAATAGCAAAAAACTCTAGTTAATAAGGCTATAATTAGTTAGTAACAGGGAGTTAAATGGTTCTAAACTATGAATATGTGTACTTTCACCAAGAAATTAGCAAGTAAATATTTTACGTATGTTAAGTATTTAACAATATATAGCAGGAATAACAGACGGTCTCTTCAGTTGTATTATTCTAAGCAATGGGATAGTGCATTGTCTTTCATGTTTCCCAGGTTTTCACTTAACTGAAAAATGGCTAGGTAGTATCTGCATTGAAGGGTATTTAACCCTGTTTACCAGCCCCAGGTATCTTTTCTGAAAGTACAGATCTAAACAGATTAGTGACACCATAGCTTTGTTGTGTTGTCCCATGAATGACAGTATGCCTTCTAAGTCATAAATGTGTTAGAAGAATCAGTTTTTCATTATCTGACTTCACTGTGTCACAGTGTCTAAAGTTAGAATTACTCTGTATCACTTGAGATGATAAACGAAGCTTGTAGAAAGATAGGATGTAGTTCAAGCTCAGATTCTTAACCTTGATGCAAGAAGTGCTGGACAAATTATGTGTAATGCTAAAAGTTGGCTTAGATTATTCTAGTCATTTTTCTGGTCTTGGCATTTTTTACTCTATTAAAAAACGGCTTGAACAACAGGAAGTTAATAATTGAGCAGCTTTGTATCTCAGAATTCTCCTTTATGTGCTCCAAGACAAACAGGATGACTCAATATATAATACATTCCTTTAAAGCAATATATAATGAATAAAAATAAAGTGAAAAATTGTGTAAGTACTATACTATAATGGAAGGGACCACACTGAATCTTTCTGTAAATGCAGAGAGGTGAGTACAAGCTGTATTCTTGGCTCATTCAACAGATGATTTGTAGTCAACCCAGCTGGATGCAAATGTGTGTCATGCGGCTGCAAATCAAAGATGGCCAGACATGATGCTCTTCACTTTGCCCTTGAGTGTTCTGCTAGCTAAATGAGGTGATGGGCCTAAATCAAAGAGGCCCAGTGGGTCAGGTAGGCTCAAGTGGACCTCTGGATTTGAAACTATGTAAAAAGACAAAAGAGTGAGAAGTGCAGGAAACACTGCAAGATGTGGTTGAAACTCACTGTAGATATGCACATTCAGAGGGATAATAGAACAGAATAGACAGAATGGCTCCATGTGAATGTCTAATGTTTTAAATTTCTTTTAATTTTAGGTCGCATGTTGCTAAATGATTCAAAAAAAGGCCCCCCTCATTTACACTATCGCCGCCCCTATGGCTGTGCAGTATTGAGTATCATGGATGTACTTCAGTCAATCTCTGAAATAAAAGAGGAGAAGGATTTTGTTCTCAAAGTTTACACGTGAGTAACTCCTAGAAGGGAAAGAATTAGGAAGAACACTGTATATGTTGGGTGATGAGGTTAGTAAAGAGATATTAAATATCATGGTACCAGAAACTGTGTTTGCTGCTTTATGCTCTTCACAATGTAAACTATTGTTGGTATTCTTTTTGCTCCTTTATTATTCCAGAAGCTCATAGAAACTAATGAATATTATCACAGATGTATCGGGTATGTGAAATGCTTCAGAAATTATTTAATATTGCCCAAATTTATGTGACCAGCAAAGTTGCACTTTTATTAATACGATTTATTTTAAAGCTGCTAAGCTCAAAACAGAAGAAATAGGCTGTATTTCACCTGATGATGGACATAGTTACTCATGCCTTATCTCCTATTCCTTATCAGTCATGGTGACGAACAAAAGCAGTAGAAAACAACTGAAGTCAACAGTGTGTGACCAGAAAACTCAAAACAAGTCAGCATTTTTTGAGCAAGAATCTATCTTCAGTTATTTGTGATTTTGAACTTTGAACTAACAAATTCTTACTATTAAATGTGGTCTCACAGTCATAATAAAGAGGGCACAGACAAACTGTCTGGAGACTTCAGGGAATATTTGAATCTCTTGTCAGTGAGGATTAAATACTGGCAAGATCTGCTTTGCAGAGGGACTGAGATACAGCTGACATTCCTTATTGGTCTGTGGCCACTATCTGAGTAGTAAGGTTAATTTGGGGGGGGCTATAGTACTTTGTTATTCTCTGAGAAGTGCATTCAGCAGCAGAAAATCTGACATTCAAGGGAAACTATAAATGAAAAAATGGCTTTCACTCTTCAGTGAAAGATTCTTGGATATCTCTTCATACATTAGAAGTCTGTAAGTCCAAAGAAAAGTCTCTCAGAGTCAGCTCTTCCATTCTTCTTTTGCCAACTGTTATGAAAACTGTAGCAAAAATGTCAAGCTAGAAGGCAGAAAATGGTTGTCTTCTCTTTGCCAATAGAATCTGGATAATATTGGCGTTTTGTCACCATTCAGTGTCAGCTTATCTCAGACCAGTGGTTTTTGGTTATATGGTTTATGTTAATATTGGCTTTGTAGATATGTGTTAATATATTGCAACTGCAACATTTTGAATGTTTACTGCAATGGAACATTCAGAATATCAGATTTCTGTTTCGATGGCCTTTTAATGCATCTTTAGCTTCTTACTGAAAAATAGGAGCAAAAAAACCTGTAAAATACTGGACTTCTCCATTGGTCAGTGACAAAAGTCATGCAGCTAGTTAGAGCAATCCAAAATCCTAGTTCTATGATCTAGGATGACAGGATAGAGAGCTTCCCTTTTCTTCCTCTTAATCTGAAGTGTTTTGTAAATGTGGATTCCCTTCACACCACCCAAAGTACCAGCTTTGTCCACCTAAAGGTGTAAGTAGGTTTATACCAGCTGCTGTTGTTCATGTCTGCTTCCCCACACCCTTTGCTTTTAACATCCACGCACACCCGTTACTGCCTTCCGAGAGAGGGAGTAGAGCCCATAAGAGAATTCAACTCTGTAATCAGATGCTTGTAATTTTTTATCGCTATTATCATTCGCTTGAATTGTTATAAGCCTTGTACATCATTATTTTATGCTACTGCTGTTGGGAGTGTTCTCTGTAAACCTCCAACAAAAATCTTCAGAAGGGAAAATGGATATATCTAAAGGGCACCAGCTTATCCTTTTTGCAGCTTTAATAGCTGTTGGTCTTCCATGACAGAATGTTTTCACAGGTTTATCTGCTTGCATCTTCTCTTTGCACATTCTTTTAGCTAACCTACCTTTTCTTGCTTTGTAGACTAAAATTGAAATGACACATTTTTGTCCTTTGTAAGTTTAAAATTATATATGAATGCTTAAACAACACTGAACTGATTTTCTTACCTGCTGCTCTCATTTTGATTATTGTTAAAATGCCTCAGGCCAACCCAAAAATACCATAAAGATGAAATAAGGAGGGAGGTGTGTTTGTATTTTTAAAGGAGCGGGAAAAATAATTCTTTTTCTAGCTATCTGGCTAAAGCTAAAGCTTACAGCTGCCACAAATGAGGCAGTCAGCATACAGCCAGAAAAGCCTTTTCATGGGGAGAAGCTGGAAAAAATTTGAGAGACTGAAAACCTAACAAAGGCTGAAACAAATACATGGTGTTTTAAATGGAGACTTTTGCTGGATCCAGAAGAGGAGAATGTT
>NW_009259719.1:8104191-8107099 GCF_000687185.1 Egretta garzetta
GTGTGTGTGGGGGGGGCGAAAAGGGGAAGTGGGGGGGGGGGGGGGGGGGAAATCAATTTACTTTCCCACTCTTTCTCAGCTTGCATTATTATTGTTAAAGATTTGTCTGAAAAATACTTCTTTCTCACAGTCCAGATTTTCCTGTCTGTTAATCCTGCAGTCATGTTATAATCTTACTAAGAGGATATAGTACCACAGCTCTAGTTATAAGCTCATTATATAAAAGCATGAAGGTTTACTTTTAAAATTTTTTTAATAATATACGTGTAAAATATTTAAAAAGTGAGATGGAAACTAAATTCTTGATCCACTTTTTTTCTGAGACCACTTGATTTTATATGGATTTTTATCTTTAATGGAGTTTTTTGCTCATTGAACGTTACTCTCTGTGTCAGTCATTTCATTCCCCTAAAAAATTCATGTATTTCTCTTTCATGTTATCTTCTTCATTTTTATATTTTGCTCTATTTTATCTCAATCCTTTTTTTTCTCCTTCTCCAGCACTAACTCTTAAAATTCCTGCCTTTTAATGTGTTGTATTGCCTGAATACCTTTCCCTTTTGGTATTCAGTTGCTGCTATTTGCTCAGCTGGACAAGAGCGTACATTGCATTTCTGTCCCCATCCGTCTGACATCAGGGTCTGATGTAGTATGCCAAACATTCCAAATGGTAAATTTACTGTGGAACTAGCCAACCTGAAAAGGTGATGGATGGCTCAGGAGAAAATTCTTATTTAAACTAGAAATATATTTTGTAACATATTTGGTATTTAGACAAGTAAAACATTAACACATTAAAATGCATTCCGGGCAAGTGTTTTCAGGCCAGCATTTCAAACTTGGGAGAATATTCTTCTTTGTGTTCAGGAAATGTAAAGTGCAGCTTACTTTGTTAGTTGGTACAAAACTAGCTTTAAGCTATCTTTACAGTCCATTGATTTTGGGGGTAACTTTGTTCCAGGTTAATTTGCAGGCATAAGTCATTGGAGGCTGAAATCTTATTTTAACTTGCACTCCAGAGGCTGGTATAGCAACTAAAAAGTTATCAGAGGTTAGAAATTTTCTGTAGTCTCAGCCATGAGACTGGAGGATAGTATAGAATTTGTTCTATTGCTTATATTTGGGAATATTATTTGCAGTAGGGTAAATGATTTTGAATGTCTTGGCAAGAGAAGCGAAGAGAAGTAAACACAAATATAATTCACAAAAAAAGTGAAGATTTTTTCTTTTTCCCCTGATGAGTAAGCTGAATATTGGTTAAAGTTCAGACTTAACACAGGATGCCGCAATTATTGAAAGGGGTTTTGTACTGTCTATTAATGTCTTCGCTCTGTTGTGTTTTGGTTTTGAGAGATTGTTTTGGGGAGTGCAAATGCAGTCAATTGACTTAAAGACTTAAAAAATCATGGTGGGGGGTAAACTGTTCACAGAATACAACAGTACAAGAATTGGGTATGCTCAATGAAATTGGTAGGAGATGACATTAAAAAAGATAGAAGTACTCCTTTAGAAAGCAGGTTATGATCTTCTGGGTTTTATCGCCACAGGGTGTTGTGAAGACAGGCAGTATTAGCAGCTCCAAAGGGGATGAGACAAGTTTGTGAACAACAGGTCCGTAAAGAGAGGAATAGGAGCAGGCAGGGACGTACACTCTACCATCCCTAATGCAACAACTTCAGGGCAGGGTACGTGAGCCTGACTGCTAACATACCCTGCCCAAGTAGCACCTCCTATTGCCAGTGTGGGAAGCATTTTTTTGTGTACTTAATTCTTAACAATCAGCTGAGATGTCCGATACCTCAACCCATTGCACTGAAAGGAGGAGTGTTGAGATAGCTGGAGCTAAGATTTCAGGTGGGATAATCCCAATCTAACTGCACCAGATAACCTGATCAGCATTTTAATTAAATGAGTATTTTGGGATAGTATGCTGGGAGGAAGTAACTCGTAATGGGTTTTCTCCATTTTTTCCTTTTTTACTGTCTGTACATCATGTTTGATTTATTCCATGTTTTCTATGTTCCTTTTGCTTTTATGATAATCAACATCTGGGGGGGATGTCAGTAAGTGTGCCATAACAGGCTTTGTGGGTTATCTCATTATTCTTGGCAGTATATGGTTTTGTAATACTGAAGCTGTAGAAAATTACCAGCTACTACTTGTTCTAGATAGCCTTAATTCCTTTTGCCATGCTATTCTTCAGTTACATAATGCGGCAGACAAAAAAAATCCCTACTATCTTCACAGTAGCTGGTTTGTATCTTACCCTAATTTTGCCAACATTATGTACCCGGTGGGGCAGGAATGTTCATATGCTTGGGAGAAGTTTTACAAAGTGACTTATTTCTCAAGACTTCTGTCTTGCTAGGAGCTGAAGTCTTTGTTTCTTTTTTTTCTTTTTTTTTTTTAACTTCTAGTACTCAGTAGGACAGAATTTTAATTTAATCATTTAATTCAATTGCACTTCAGTCTTCAAAAAGGGCAAGAAGGAGGACCCAAGGAACTACAGGCCGGTTAGTCTCACCTCTGTCCCTGGAAAGGTGATGGAACAACTCATTCTAAGTGTCCTCTCCAAGCAAGTGGACGACAAAAAGATCATCAGGAGTACCCAGCACGGATTCACCAAGGGGAAATCATGCCTGACCAATCTGATAGCCTTCTATGATGGCATGACCGGCTGGGTAGACAAAGGGAGAGCGGTGGATGTTGTCTACCTTGACTTCAGCAAGGCTTTTGATACTGTTTCCCATAACATCCTCATAAGGAAGCTCACGAAGTATGGGTTGGATGAGTGGACAGTGAGGTGGATTCGGAACTGGCTGAATGACAGGGCCCAGAGAGTTCTGATCGGCGGGGCAGAGTCCAGTTGGAGGCCGGTAGCTAGCGGAGTTCCCCAGGGCTCGGTACT
>NW_009259719.1:8107835-8108260 GCF_000687185.1 Egretta garzetta
AGCAGGGGGGTTGGACTAGATGATCTCCTGAGGTCCCTTCCAACCCTTACGATTCTGTGATTCTGTGATTCTGTGAAATAAGATTCACTGTTGCTACAGAGTTAAAAATTGCTGACTTCATGGGGAATCTTTAGATCTTGCAGTTGTCATTTAAATAAAGCACAATTGAATTTAAAAGGCAATTAGAGTTGATCAGCATACTGGGTTTTTTCATTTTTTTCTTTTACTTTTTTTTGTTTTTAACCAGTAGCACGGTTTGTGGTCACGTTTCCTTTTTTGTTTTTCAGTCAGATTATTATACTGGTAAAATTGTCATTTCGCCTGTGCTTACACTAGTGTAAAGTATTTCATAACATTTATAGTGTGTTGCTTCATTATGTGGTAAGAAGCTGTATAGCACCAATGGCACTTTTTTCCTGGTGTGA
>NW_009259719.1:8108272-8109784 GCF_000687185.1 Egretta garzetta
GTTGGATATACAGCTTTACGTATGCCAGTGCAAATAGTCATGTGTCTTTGATGTTAAAATAAATAAGAAACCTAATTCAGGTTAATAGGGACCTCTCTAGTCCAGCCTCCTTCTCAGAGCAAGGCCAGCTATGAGACCAGACCAGGCTGCTCAGGGCTGTCATGTCTCAATGAAGTCCAAGGATGGAGACTGCACAGCCTCTCTGGACAACCTGTTCCACTAATGCTTGACTATCCTCATGGAAAAGCTTTCTCTAATATCCAGTATGAACCTTTCTTGTTTGTGCTTATGCCTGTTGCTTTACATCATCGCACTACGCGCCACTGAAGAATCTGGCTGGCTCTTTTGTCTTAATAACTGCTTGTAGGCCTTGCTGTTAATGTTCCCCCACTTGCCTTGTCTCCTCCAGGCTGAAAAAGCCAAGGTCCCTCAGCCTCTCCTCCTACAGCACATGCTCCAGCCACCTGCCCATCCGCAGGACTGTCTCCAGTCGTCTGTTTTGTATTGGAGAGCCCAAAACTGAGCGCCATATTCTAGATGCAGACTACCAGCTGAGTAATGTCCTTTCCTAATTGACAGCAGAAACATATAAACAAATACTATTTAAATATTGATATGTTGTATAAAAAGTAATTTACAAAATAAAGCTCTGAATATATGTTAATCAGCACAGAAAGTTTTCTCTAGCTTTGGATCCTGAACAGGAGTGTGGCACTTCTGACTCAGGTGCCCAAGATCCAGAAAGAAGCAAGCATCCAAGTGTGCTCTTGCTCTGTTACCTGGTTTTCTGGTCACGTGATGATTTTTTTGTGACTTATCATTAAAAGGTATCTGTATTTCTCTATGACTGGAAAGGAAACTGAAGCATCTGTTTCTGGTGATCTTGGCTATATCTATCACAATGTAATTTCCAAATGTTGCAGTGTCCCTAATTTCTCTCTCCAGAATCTTGCCATCACAGTAATGAGAATATCTATAGAGCTATAGATAAGAGATGGTGATTTTAAAAGGATTTTTTAAAAAATGTTGCTCCACTTGAAAATATTTATACATAAAGCATGGAATGGAGCAGTAAGAGATGGTGGTTTTGACTTTCCACTACACAGTTGCGCAGTCTGATTTTGTCGCGATGGAATAGCATCATGCTGTGGTAGAGAGTATAGCTCCATGCCCCCGGGTCCAGCCAGGCACAAGGCTGAGCCTATAGTCCACATGTGTGTACACACACAATACATGCACATAGAGCCAGACACACAGATCAACACAGGCAGAAAGTCACACTCGTACAAACACGTACAGCACCAAAGGCCTCATCCTATTTTCCTCTCTGGTTTATCAGGGTAAAAACTTGTTAGTGGAAAACATATATATGTACATAAACACACTACAAATCCCTCCAGTCCTTGGTTTTAGACACTCACTTCAGGCACAGGGCATGACCAGACAAGCATACTGACAGCAGCCTACTTACGCATGACTGGGCATTTTATACCCTTAAACTTCAATTTCCCT
>NW_009259719.1:8109812-8110686 GCF_000687185.1 Egretta garzetta
CGCTCTTCCCCAACATCTCACTATCACCAAAGGCAGTAACCCATTTCAGTCTGTAAGGTGATCCAGAGAGCCTTTCTGGGTGACTCATCACAGGGTCAGGGTGCTGTGTTTTCTCCAATGAGGTTATCAGGCTTCCCCCACCTGCTCTTGTTCCTCTTCTCCCTCTTGTTGAAGATGATGAGCCTTTAACTGCATAACCTAACAGGAAACATATGTTGGTCGTTTCAGTTCTAGAATCTTATTGAGGATTTACAGATGGTAATGTAACTGAAAATGAAATATAACAATATTTACAAATGCTTATTAACATTACATATAGATGAATAAACAATCGTTAAATGCTCCATCAGAAGATGAGATACGTACAGAAGCATACTTTGTGGTGTTATATATTCTTGTCCCACAATCTGGGAGGTGGGGGGTTGCATCATGTTTCAAGGCGTTCTGTAAAATATGTAGGTAAGCAAAAGGTTTGTTGTAAATGTGTGAGATACTAAAAATGAGGGGTTTATTTAGTCTTTCAAATTTCACTTTTTACTTCTCGGTTCTAACTTTCATTAAGCACAGAAAGCTAATATATGGCATCAGTTAATTTCAGCTTAAAATTAATATTCTGTGTGCACAGAATTCAACGAAAGATGTCCACAGCTTTATTCATTCTGTCATAATATAAAGAGTGAAACAGTGGCTTTGATGACAGAAAAGTCACCACAGGCTCCAAAGTGTTCATAAAAAGGAGATAACTATTAGGGAATGTTTTGTTGCCTTCCCCTTTTAAAAACAAAAATTATGTGGGATTTCTCTCATTCATCAAAACCCCACAACCTTTCATGTTACCTCTACAGCAAAGGTGATTTTCCTTTCCTAAGATGGT
>NW_009259719.1:8110789-8159299 GCF_000687185.1 Egretta garzetta
ATTTTAGGTGTAACAACGAAAATGAATGGTGTCAGATCCATGAAAATATTATTCGCAAGTCCAGCACCAAATACACAGCACCCAGCTCAAACTATGGTAAATATTTACGTGTACATTTTTGTCATAATAACAGCCGAAGATTTCCTTTAGGAAACTGCTAATTACTTGTAGCAGAGAAATTCAGCGAGATGTGAGATTATGCATAGCTGAATTTCTCTACTTGTGATGATTTAAAAGTTTAGCTAAAATACATTCACATTCCATTTACGGGTGAAAAGCTGCATTGTGTCTGCCAATTTAACCAGGAATTAAAAAAACCACACCTGCCTGATATCTTTCTTTTTCAGATACAGCTGACAATAATATTAATTCAGCATTCTAAATTTCCTTCATCATTGTATCTGTAGTGCTGTTTTATCTAGAGGGATCAGCAGTGGACAGAGCTAGTGGCCTGCTGTAGTATAAGTTACTCTGTGAGTCTTCATTTATTGCTGTTACAGTTACCACATTTAACTCTGCTTGTAAAAACTGCTAGCCCGGGGGGGGGATATGACATAAGCAGCAATCGGCATTGGTAGAACTCCTTTAAAAGTTGGTGTTTTGGGGTTTTTTGTGACACTGGCTTAAGTTACTGTGACCAGACTTGTCTGCACAGGAAGAATTTAAATTTTATTCCTTAGAATTTCCCTGAGTAAAACTTCCTTTTCGTCCTGTATTCCCTTGAAAATTCCAGGTATAACATATCTAAGCCTTGCTCTCCTGAGGGTACTATGCATCCATGTCAGCAGAAGCAAAGCCAGAAGTTATATTTGTCTAACATCTTTGTCTGTTCAGAAAATTCTGACTGTCCAGAAAATAAGCAGTAGTTTTGTACCTACAAATTAGTTATCAAGACACTCTGTGATAGTTTCAGTGCTAAATGTTTATCACATAGTTGATGAGAAAAACTGTCTTGGCAGAGTTTTTGACACCTTTCAAGTCCATTTTTATTTTCTTAGTTGATGATAGATAAATATGGATAGTAAATCTTGTCCTATCTTGTTACCTCGTTTAATGATTTCTGTAGTTCGGTAATTCAGAGATATCTGTACTGTCCCATTCCAAATGAACTAGCCGATAGAATACAGTTCTGCTTCATTACAGCTAGTTTTGCATTCGTTACTGAGTGCCTGATTCACCAGCATACTGATTTCCAAATACTGATATTGCCTTAATTTCACTTGTTTGCATATTGAGGTATTGTAGTGGAATATGCAGTTCACACTCCCATAGAAGATATTAAGCATGACAATAAGCAAATGAAACAGTTTTCAGGTTTGGAATTTTATTATACACAAAGCTGTTCTCCTTCCCTGCTGTTTCTACTGTTACAGTTAAGGTCATCCACTGCTTATGATTAAAACATTTTCCTGAATTGTTTGTAACTTTGAATAAAGTTGTAACTTGGCATTTCCAGTGCAGGGTGTCTGCCTAAAACAAGGGGTTTTTTTCCAAGCATGAGCTTTTTTGAAGAGCAGAAAGGAAGGGAAATAGATAGCTTTTACCCTTGCCTTTGGCTTTATAAAATAATTATTTCAAACATTTCATTAAGATCTAGTGCATCTCTGGAATAGGAGGTTGAAACTTGGCAGAGGCATTGTCCTGGTGGGGAGGGGCTGTATTGCAGGCTGACATGACTTAAGCGTAGGTAATGCAGTTTGGGCCTTTCAGAACCTGCTCTTACAGTGGAAAATGCTCAAATCACAGGTGTGATTTTTCCCTGAAGGAAAGCTCTCTGGTTGTTGAAAGTCTCTCCCCATCTTCCCATGTCTTCTGTAAAATTAGTCCTTCAGATCTGCTGCAGGGAATAGAAAAAAAAACTGGAAGGAGAGACTGGGTAGAAAAAGAGGACTGGAGGGTGGATTTACAAACCCTCAGGGAGAGCAAGAAACTAGGCAGATGGTTTTTGGGGTGCAATATGTGGGAGGGTATCACTTAAGTAATATATGTAATACCATGCTGGAAAATTACATATTCTATTACCTTTAGTGACTTATTTTTATAGATAATAGATTATTTCTGATGCTATTTATTAAGTACTGGGGGTGTTCGGTGTGGAGAGGTCTGAACTTCCAAATTCGCTCCAGTCCTTTATGATGGAATTTTTTGAATTTATTTTTGTTTGTTTGTTTTGAATAGCAAAAGAAGATACAAAATGAACAAGTTTTTCTGTGAGTGGCAGAAATAGTCAAGACTGATTTCTAATGAATGCATCTCCTGTGTTCCGATAAACCTTCCGTAGCGCACACACAAATGTACGCTCACTCAAACACGGTATTCAAAGGGTTTGAATTTTTTCCATGGTTATGAAGCCTCTGTTTTACCTGCAGTGCTTTGCAGCACTCTTCTGCCTACTTAGCTGGACAGTTGCAGGTCTATGTTTTGGCAGCTTCTGAGTACATACATGCTGGTTGTCCAGCTGGCTGGTTGGCCTCCCTTTTCCTTCATTGAAGGCTTTTACGCTCTTTTTTTTCATCCCAATTCGCAGTATGCATAAAACTTATACAATCTTTGTGATATCTAGGTATCTGCTTATTTGCCAAATTTGGCTGAAGCCAAAAAACAGCCTTCAAAATCATTTCAAGGGTAGAGAGCAGAAACTGGGTGGGAGGTAGATGATATTACTGGTTTCATTCCCCTTGTAACTTGTCAAACAAAACGGTGATTAAATGTTCACAAAGCCAATATATTAAGCTTAGGAAATAGCAGAACGTTAGATGGCTCATGCAAGTATACACACACAAGGCGGTGTTTGTTTTCGTATGTGTTGTTCCAGTGAGTGAACAGAAAATATAGAAAGAACTGTTGACTACCATTCATTGAATGAGATAAAGTTTGTGGAAAATTACTATGTGAACGTAATTCACATTGATACGTGAAGCTGGTAGTGTATGCTCAGCAGATGAGACTAAGCTTATATGGTTGAGCTTAATCCTAACATTTTCTAGTATCTTAACGCTTGACTTTGTAACTTTACCAGTACATTATCCTCATTTTAGGGGTGTAGTATGCTATACATTAAGAGCAACTAGAGAAAGCAGTTGAACTGAGATTAACCGTGTAATTATTCCTAGTCAAGCTGTTCAGTTGATAGGCTGAACAAAGGGTCGCATTGAAAGAGCTAGTTGCTGAGCCTTTCTTACTCTTGTTTTCTGAAGTCAGTTTGACTGGTTGGTACGCTTGAAACATGTTGAGGTACTGAAGGGATTTTCATTCACATCAACATTCTTGTATGAAGTGGTTAAAGAAACAAGTGGTACAGATAACGCTTTGAGGGTTTTTTTATGGTATTAAGTGGGATTAAAGGCACTTTAGAGATGTTCTGCAGTATTGTGTGATGTGGTTGTTCAGATGGAGGTGGCATTGCTCATACACGTGTTGTAACCTGCTGTGTGTGAGGAATAGAAATAATGCTAAGTAGTCTACTGTAACTTGTGACATCTCTGCGAAATTAAGTATTCTGATTTTTGAAAGTTGTATTTTTGTATAATATTATGCTCTTAACTGATCCCTTACAGCAGATCTGTTTCTTGCATTTCACTGTTACATTACTCCAAGGGAGGAAAGAATTCTGTATTTATGTATTTGTATTAAATTAACCATGGAGCAAAGCATTATTTTACCTGCATGCCTTGTATATACAGACATCTAATTCTTAGGTCTGAAAAAATAAACATCTTATTTTTTTCCAGGACTTATAATATCTCTTCAGCTTCTACGTGGCGACATGGAGCAGATTCGAAGGGAAAACCCCATGATCTTTAACAGAGGCGTTTCTGTTACCAGGAAGCTGGGTTTTCCTGATGTTATAATGCCAGGTAAACACAACAGCTCTAATTTTAAAATATTGGTAATTTTTTTTCCTCATACTCTTCTAGACAAGTGTCACTGGGATTGGTGCTTTACCCAGAGAAGATTAATAATAGAAGCATTGCCTTGTTTATCACTAAATGCCAATTCCAGATTTAGGGAGGCATGTTAAAACATTTTAATCAATGAACATTATAGTAATAGAAGGTGTTAAATTCACATGTATAGAAGGTGGTCTGGAAAGATTGCTTTGATATTCCCCACCCCGAACCCCCAATTAGATATCCCTCATGTGTGCTAAGCATAGAGTTGTTTCTTTAAAAATGCATGAAGTTTCTTCTTCCAAATAATCCAGAGACTGGAAAAAGAGTTTCCACTTTGCCACCTTGATTTTCAAAGTTAGTACAATCCTTTTGCATTGGCTGACAATACATGAG
Source organism: Egretta garzetta (assembly GCF_000687185.1). NCBI lineage: Eukaryota > Metazoa > Chordata > Aves > Pelecaniformes > Ardeidae > Egretta > Egretta garzetta. The sequence goes on from NW_009259719.1 coordinate 8,115,076, forward strand.
GCTGCAAATCTGGTCTGATTTTCTGGCTGGCCTTACAGACCAGCTAGTCCACGCAACAGCTGTCTTGGCTGCAGCATTGCTGTACTTCATTTGCCTGTTATTTCTGGAGCAGCAGCTTGAGATGCTTCTGGTTTTGGCACAAGTTGAGGTAGCCCCAGTGTAGCCAGGAGTTCATTTAGGGAGGAAACCGGAACCTAGCCAGTCATGCAATCAATAGATATAAAACCTGGCATTATAATGTCTTGGTTTTTACAGAGTAGTAAGAAATGGGCTAATTACATTGCATGTATAGCATTTGAAATACTACCTCATTGCTATGCATTATAACCAAGACCAAGGATGACTTTGCAGACATGGGAAATTTTATGCAAGCATAATGGGAAAAGTATCAGATTTTATTATGCACAAGACTGCAGTGACACATCACTATCAAAAGTAGTTCTTGTAGCCTCGTTATGGAGGCTCTTCAGAAAGTACAATAAAAATAGGGAGTAGGTGGGAAGAATTTCTAGAAACTGAAGTAAAAGGGTTTAGAACAGTAAGTGTTTTATTTACTAACAGACTTGAAAATAACAGCAGCAGAGGATGTGGGCTATAAAGCCAATTATAAATTTTAGGTTTTAGTGACCTTATAGCAGTTCCAATCTTAACCCAAAACAATCAAATTGAGAAAAGATGAAATGTTACATGTTGATATGCAGACACAGCTGCTGCAAGGTGGTCTGCTGTAATTGAGATCACAGCTGGATGTGTCAGCTAGAACAGCTAGATCACAGCTAGAAAAGTCAACATCAAAAATAACATTTACTTACCTGTGTAAGTGCACAAATTCTCCTTAAAGAATCACTTTATTCTCCATTTTTATGTATAAAGCTGTCCCTCAACTGCTTCAGACCGCTGAATTTTAGCAAGCTTAAGGAATAGCTTTATGGCCTCAGTGTTCCCCCTGATTGTTCTTTCATTTTCTGGGCCCTAGCCTCTTTCTGCAAGCTGGCATAGTGGGCCTGTCTTCCCTCTACTGCTGCTGGTTTAGGCCGTGCTTTTGTCCAGGGATCAAGCAAGCAGGTTGCAAGCAATTGCTCCTACCCTAAACTTTAAAGATTCTCTATTTATTGCAGCTAATTCATTTTTCTCTCTCTAATTAAGAACTCTAGCAAAACCACTGCCTCAGTGCAAAAGATGTCCACCAAATCATAAGTAGTAGTATGATCTTTGTGATATTCGGCCTAGAGACCTTGGACATTTAAGTAAACTAAAACCAGATTCCACAGTGTAGGTTTGCAGCACTCCTGTTGTAAGGCTGGCTATGCGTGTGCAGTAGTGGTCTTCCCAGCTCTGGTGAGCCCATCAGTTTTTCAAATGGTATTCTTCAAAAGACCACAGTTGCTTGCTAATCTCATTTTTGTGGGAACCACAGTTCTTGCTGGAGAAAACACAGGAATTTTAAGATGATAATCTATTTGGAATTGGTCTCATTACATATATATCTGCTCAAAGTACTGATTGATACAAACAAATGTGTGAAAGGACCACCATTCTGCTATTAAATGCTTACTGCCTCTCTAGAGGTGCTGGACACCCAGAATTTCTTGATTCAAAGGCAGCTACCAGAGGTCTGCATATATAGAGCTTAGATGCAAAGCTTTAGGCATTTGTATTTGAAAAAAAAATATGGCCCACATTTGTGGAGAAAAGCAGTTTGTAAATGTCTTTAAACACCAGGTAAGAAAAGAAAGGCAGCCATGGAAGTGTGAATAGACTTTCACTGTAATGATGAATTAGGATGTTGCCAGAGTAGAGATGAGATGTCAGGAGAGAGGTAGCCATGAATGGTGCTCTAAACAAAAATTTTCATTATCCAGGGTATTCTCCAGGATAATGAAATGTTTGAAAAATTAAGAGATTAAATTATCACGTAACTTCACTGATGCAGTGAACAGTGTTCATTCTAATTACTTATCAATTTTTTTGGCAATGAAAGTATGTTTGACATTATTTAAGCAACAGCAGATACTTGCCTGTTGTTTGCTTTTAAAACAGATCAAACTGTGGTTGTGAACAAGGGATGTCCATCAATTTACTTTGTGCTTATGTTGTTACAGCCAGAATCAAACATTCTTTTTTAGCTTTACTAGTATTGTCTCAAGTTCAAAAATACTTTATTTTTGAAAAAAAACAAACCATACAAACAGAAAACCAACCCTGTTACGCACATAAGCAGTTCCCAACCATGTCTGCTGCATTAATTGTCTTTGTCAAACTACCTTTGCCTTGCTTTGCTTCAGAACTGTTTCTTTCTCATTAAAGACAGGGTTTCTTCTTGCAGAACAGAACACAGAAAGTTCATGACTTGTATTTTGTAAGTGGATGGAGATTTTTTTCAAGGCAGTGTGATTTTAAAAATTTTTTATGAATGAATTAATAAAGGCTAGGTCACCTAGTATTGTTAAAATATGAATTTCAAATGAGTCTTCTTCGTCGTATGTTTTAACATTTTCACTTTCTTTTTTAATAGGAAATCCTTTCGCATGTAGACATCTTAACCATTAAAATTCTGCAGCTGTGTCTTATCACAGTTTTCTTACCCATTTTGTTTTCTAAACAGTAGCCTTAGTTCCTATGTCAAGCTCTTTTCCCTCACTCAGATATGAGAAACTTGAGTGGTAGCTGGTCATCATTAAGAAATAAAGTGTCTTTATGTGCTTATATCTTGCATGGTTATGCAGAGCAAGATTAATATCCTACAAAATAACCATGCCTGTCTTCATTTTGAAGGATAAATTGTTCTTTGTTTCCTACTATGTTGTGATCTGAGAAGAGCATCATAAAGACTTTATCTTTTTTGTCCAAATCAGAAGAGACTCAGTCAAACCAGCCTCATGAAGAGGTGTGGTGGGTTTTTCTTCATTTGTGGGGGTTTTTTCTTTTCTAAATTGCTACTGGGTTTAAGACCGTCCATCTGATCCTGACAATTTTACCTTTCCCCAGAGATAAAAGCAATGAGGCATGTGCTGCTTGCCTTTTGGATTGCAACTTTATTTGTGTACAGAACTTGCTGATCAGAAATCTATTGCATAGGCATGGCGTTTGTCAGTTCCCCAAAGGACATCCCTTCCCTTCCCCATGTGCTGATAAGTATTCTGTCTTTTACTTTGATCCTCTGATGAAAAGTGCATGCTTCATCTTCTACTTGTGAGTGATGTTTCTTTCTCTTTTTTCTCTCTCCTTGTCTTAATTTCCTGGCTTCTCTCCCTTTCCTTTCCCTTTATTCTCTCCCCTTTCTTTCTGATGCAGAGATGAAGATAGTTGGGTGTAAGTTTCTGCTTTTCTGTGTAATGTCTGCTTATTGCTTGCTTTTTCCCATTTTCATATCTTTCATGGAATGTTGGGGATTGGTAAAGATAGCAAATCATGACATCATAGGAAAACTTTGGTAACAGAGACTTTTTTTACTGGTCTCTCTTTGTACCACAATGTTTCAGTCAAGTTTAGTAGCTATGACAGATGCATCAGTAGCAAAGGTGAGGAACATCTCAGCATCTGTTCTGTCAGTGAGCACAAAGTCATGGCAAAAATACATTAAGAAACGGACATGGCAAAATCCATCAGCTATTTTCAGAATGTTCATGGCAAAAGAGTCCATGAGACCAAAAGACATAATTATGTAATCATTATCCCCAAAAAGCATTTACAAGGAGAATAAAAAATATTTTTGTCATTAATAAACTGGCAGAAATGGAAAGTTAAAATGCTAAGCTGGAGGAGATATGAAAAAAAATATTAAAAATCAACTCCCTGCTACTGTTTCAGGGAAATCATTGAATTTTAAAAGAGCTATAAATTGTTTTTTAGACATAGAAGTTGAACAATAGATAGCAAATAATCTAGTAAATATTTTTTTTTCCTTTTCCTTGAAACAATTGAGTGTTCTGTTCACTGAAAGCTAGAGGAACACACACAGTTAAACTTGCATAATGTTCTCTTTATAGGGAAAAAAAAAAAAGTTAATTTAATTTCCCATACAGGCAGTAGATAAAAGCTCTGTTTGCCCTTGCTGCTGTAATATTACTCACAATAGTTGCATACTATAACTATTTCAGAAACACAGGCCTTAAAAAAATTAGTGACTGACTGGTGAAGGGGCAGAGAAATAAACTGCTGAAATGGATCTGATGTGATTCCCAGAGACTGTCTGAACATACCAGGCTTCTTAATTTTAACAGGCGATTAGTAATACAGTGGGCAATACAGCAGATTTTACACCGGGGTCAAAGGTGACTTCACTGTTAAAGCAAGGGAAAATCATGCAGTCTGAGGCCTGTCACTCTTAATCTTTTGAGACATGACTGAGAAAAAGTCCTTAGCGGTCAGCCAGAAAGCAGGCCAGAGAGCGTTTGGGACACTTCCCATACAGTGCACTTGGTCAGTTTTTTCCTTTAGTCCATTTTGAAAAAAGATTGTGATGATCCCAAAGCTGATTGTGGGCCTCATTCCAAGGTTAACCTCTTCTGTGTTGAAATTATTGCACTTCAGAAGTAGCGTGTTTTTCGTTTGGGAAAAGTTAGAACTTCAGTTAAGGGTGTAGAGATCAGAATCCTTTACTGGCGCCCTACTCTTGTGCAGCGGCCTCCAAAGCTACTGCAGAGAAAAGTGGTCTGTCAGGGGAATGTCTGGTTTAATGCAGTACTCTTGGCCAGACAGAAGAGCAGCTACCATTGTAAAGAGCTAGAACAAATAGAGCCAAAGCACGTTATAACACTGTCCACAAATGCAAGTATTCTACATTTTATAGTTTGTCTCAGAGGTTTTAGTTACTCACTGGACTGAGCCTCTTACAGAGTCAAACGCTTAGTGCTTTAAATTGCTGTAACTTCACTGAAGTCAGTGGGATGATGCTGATTTACTCTAGTTGTGGGGATGGTCATTTATAAATAGGACATAAATGTGTGGTTTGGTTTAGTTTTTTCTTCATAAGCCATTGTGGAAGATATGCTGAGTGTCCTTCTTGCCCATTCACACTCTAGGGTTTATTGGCATTTTTATAAAATCCCAGTATTTTCAAAAAGATGCCAAGCCTGGTGACGTTAGAAAGTCAGGTGGACAGGATATCACAGTGTTGGGCCCTAAGTAAGTAGGACCATCTCAACAATTAAATACAGACATAACTACTAATTTTTATAGATAGATTGTTTTTTATATGCTTGGCTGCTTAAATTGTAAAAGACTAAACTTTCAGTTTAAAAAACCCAGTGAAGATTCTCTGGATAAATACAGTTACTTTACTAAGTTACTTGAAACTAGACCTGCACATCCTGAATGTTGTGAGCTGGCATTTTTCCCCAGCTTACAGAGATATTTACATGTCCTTTATGGGTTCACAAAGTCATAGAGCATTGACCTCTTGGAAAACAAATTTGCTAAAATCAAGATGTTGGAGATTGGTTTGCCTCTTTCTCTGGTAGGAATTTGTGTGGATTATGTAACCTTTTTCGGACACAGTATTCACCAGTATAAAGCAGGCACCATTCCTGTCCTCAGTGTACAAAATCTTTTAAGAGCCCTTAATAAAAGTGTTACATTAAATGGGGATGGCTTCTGTAAATTGTTATTACGTTCCAGTTCAAGTAACTGGTTAGTCTTCTAGTGGAAAACCTACAAATCCTACCGGGATAAATCTACTTACTCTAATAGATACTAGACAATTATTGGCCATTGGACTACTTAATGTTACTTAGTCTTGAAAATGATAAATAAGTATTTGGAAGTCTTCCAGTACATTTCTTTATATTGTAAACACAAAACCGATATACGGCTCATGTAGCCTTTTCCACCACTCCTTTTTTCCCCCGTTACGCTTCAGGTGATACAAGAAGGGATTGTATTTCTATATAAGCGAACCCCCCAAAGCTATAATTTATGATTCTTAATTCAAACAACTGTACATTTGACATAAGGCTTTCTACATAGGTTAAAACAAACAAAACAAAACCCACATGAAGGTGAAGGGAGGGTAAAGGAAGAGCTGCATAACATATCAGAAAATCATTCTTTTTTTAGTATTGTAAAAAATGCTATATTTCAAGACATTTTACAAAGAATTGGTAACTGCATATGTTAAACTGCACATATTTTGTGCTAAAAAGCACTTTACATTTGGTTTCAAATTGAAAACAATTGTAGAGAGATGGGCTTTAAAACAAATAGCATTCTGAAAACTCTCATTTGGTTTTCAGTTCCTCTTTGACAGCCATCTAACACAAAAGAGACCTCAGCTTAAAGTGTCATCCGCAGGTTTCAGCCTCTAAATACTTTGGCCCACTAGCCTTCTAGCACTTTTTTATTCCTGTACTAATGATAGGAGGCCACAGCTAACCCAGTTTTATGATCTGCACTGCTCTATTTGTGAAGATGTGAGGCCTAAGTTGGTGTAGCGCTCTGCTTTTCTCTCAAAACGTAAGAGTACTGTCACTTCAGAGCCAGTACTGTTTATACTGTAGTTTGCCACACAGAGGTCGTGAATTGTCTGGCTTATTAGACGAGTACTTATTTATCTTTTTACAATGGAATTAAATACGGAAAAAGCTCTATCTGCCAAGGTTTTTGACTTGATATGTAGCTGTAATTCTGTGTTACAGCTGACAAGGATCACTTCTTGATCGTACTGATTGCGCTTTTTGTTTAATCATGTGCAAGCTGCACTGCGCTGTCTGTTTGTGCACTTGTGTGCTGTTGTGCAGAATGTTTTCTCTAGCCTTGCCATTTGCATACTTGGAATTTTTAATAAATTGCTCGGTGCTCAAGCCTTTGCTCCAATGCCCATTAGTGCATCTGAGCTCAAACCCCTCAAAAACAGTAGCAGTTGGAGAAAAAAAAATGGCTTGCGAGGACTCACCAAGAGATGTGTTTAAAATGTTGGGAAAAGGAGGTACTTCTTTGTAGTAAGGTTATTTTCACTGAAATAAATGAGGTGTTTGAGTTTGTAGTTTAAACTCCCAGATTTTCAAGAAACTGATGGGCTCCGTACCTGGTAGTTAAATGCTTTTTGTCTTTTCTAGATACATTTACTTTCCTATTTTTACTGTATGAAATGACCTTTTCTATTTTTTTAAGATTAAATAGACAATATTTTTACAAGAGACAATGAACCATTACGCTTCACTAAAATAGTTTTTCCCTTCCTTTTTCTTCATTTGATGCAAACCCACTGTTTTTTTAGATTCCTCTACCCCCCACACCAACGGCATTTTTTTAATTAGTGAAGTAATATCCCTCCTGTTAAGTTTAATGGAAGATAAGATGCTATATATAACCAAGTGCTGCCTTTAATTTAGGCTGGAAAATTATTTGCTGTCTGACATTGGACTTTGTGTAGCCAGACTGTCTTCCAGAAAAGAGGTCATAAATAGGAAGCTCCAAAATGCTAATTATAGTGAGTACAATTAATTTTTATTAAGACTTACAGCATACAAATTGAAACTTTTTTCCTCGTTGTACAAACTGCTAAGAAAAAAGGATGGAGTCTGTTAAGCAGGAGGATTTTCAAACAAAAGTCCCTACTTAAAAAATTCATTGCAAAAGATCGTTTATTTCTTTGATATTCCTATAGTCAACATATAGGTAGCTTAGCTTGATTTTTGCACAGCGAGATAATTTTCTCTGTTGTTGTGGAGTGTTGCATTTGATGACTATTCTTTGATGAGAAAAAACAGGTCAAATATTTGAGGTCTTTCACCAGCCTCTTGCTGTCATCTTTTTCCCGTTAATGAACCACAGCATTTTCAGACCTCTGACTGTGAGGTGTTTAAAGCACGTCAACTCTGTGTGAATCTGTAGTGAGAGAAGTTGATGGAAAAAGGAGGACATTTTGCATACAGATCTCCATTCATAAAGAGTTCCCAGCAGAAAGCACTGAATGTCAGCTAGAGCGCTGTATTTTCCATGCTTAAAAAGTTGTGCTTATGTCCAGAAATAAAAATGAAAGTAAAGACAGGACTGAAAGCTTCTATTGTTTGTCCCTACAGTAGATTAAGGAACAAATTCTGTGGAGTTATAGACTTCAAGAAGAATTTGAAGTGCTGCTTGGACAGGCACAAGAGAATATCCCTCACTGCCTGAAAGCAAATGCTGCCTATTTCATTGTGCTTCTGATAAATAAACAGATTTAACTGTGTCATCTTCTCCAAGTACTGGGGCGGAAGAAATCAGACATTCAAGGAGTCTCTGCTTTGCTGGAATAACCATTCCATTACTTCATTATTCAGTCTCTTGAGGCTGCTTAACAAAATACTTGCCTTGAAGGGGTTTAAATTTTTATTGTTTTAATTTTTTGTATTTTTATATATTGCATTTCAATATGTGTGCCTTTGTGGCAAGTAAATAAAAAGAATTGGTAAGTGAGACATCATGAAATGGTGACAGTAACTAAATCTTACAGAAAAATAGGTGCTACCTGCTGTCCTTTTGGTGGATGCTTTAGAGTTGCCTGCTGTAGTTTTGAAAGCAGGGTTTCGCAAATCAGATTCTTTAAAAAAAAAAAAAAAAAAAAAAAAAAAAAAGGTGAATTAAGAGTCTGTCAAATTCAGGATGACAAGATGATGAGATAGATCCTAGCATTTGTATTTCTGAATATAGTCATTTGCTCTGAAAGCTCTTGAAAATGAGGTAGTAAGAAATTGGCAAGTAACCATACTACCCACTTTCTTATATTCATGCATATGGATACCAGAGGCTAACCAAAAATCTAGCAAAAAAAAAAATATTTCTAATTCCTTCTTAATCCATCTGAACTGAATTGCAACCAGGTTTCCAAAAAGGCTGCTTTTATTTTGTTGTTATGGTAAAAAGAAATTATGAAAATGTAGAAAATACTTGGAAGAGCTAAATGAACACAATTTTCTGCTGATCATCACAAAAATACTTATCTATCTTAAAATAGATTGGCAATGGGAAGTCTGTTGTTAATGATATTTTGTCAGGCTTAGCCTGATCCTTCCAAATCAGCTGACTCGACAAAGTAGTAGATGATTTTATTTTTTTTTCCCTTCCCTGCTTACACACAATCAAAGCAAGTATTGATTCCAAGTTCCCACTTAATAAAGGCATTACTAACAATGGTCTGATTTTACACACTGATATTAAAATGTTCATCTTTATTAACAATTAACTTGCTGCTTGGAATGATTTGGGCATCAGCCATGGTCTTGCAGAACACAGAAAAGCATTTGCAGAATCAGAATATGTTGCACACAGGCACTGAGTCTTCCACGTTGAATTGAAGCATGTGACCCCACTCTCTTACTGTAGGTGATATACGCAATGACTTATACCTGACATTAGAAAAGGGAGACTTTGAAAGAGGTGGGAAAAGTGTGCAGAAGAACATTGAAGTGACCATGTACGTGCTCTATGCGGATGGAGAAATCTTGAAGGTAAGTACTTATTTCCTCTGAGCTTCAGGTGCCATCTGCTTGCTCCATGGGCGTGTTCTCTTCTTGTGTTGTCTCTGATGCAGGGGAAGTGCTAACTAAAACTAAATCATACTGTTTGGTGTTTTCTTGCGCTAAGTTTTTAAGCTGTATATTATGAAGGAAGTGGTCAGTTATAAATTTGAAAGAATTTGGAGCACTTCCCCTATATGGGAATAGGGGACTTGGAGAAAATATTCATAAACTGAAAAACTTATGTAATTTCAAAATTTGTTGTCAGTGGCTATAGTAAAAAGAAAATTTAGAGTAAGTGTAGTCAGAAAGAGTTGAAGAGTATATGACAAATATCTAAAATTAAATAACGTGTCGTACAACATGATGCAGTGTGATTACAAGAGAGACTTTTAAATCTGAATTGTTGGAATTATGGTACTGAATGTAGTTTTGGAAAATAAATTTGAGTAGCTGTATTTCTAAGATCGTGGCTTTCACCCTGGGATGGCTCCATTTCAGCTGTGGATGGTGATGTTTAATGTTTTTCTTTCTTCCTCTGTTCTTGCTTTCAGTACTATTGAAGAGAAGAAGGGATATAAGTCAGCTTTCTGTGGGGTGGGAGGGTGTGAGGACAGAGAAGTAAACAAAGTATTTCAGCAGCAACATCTGTCAGAAATGGAGAAATGGCTGCATTAAAATATACTTACCCCTACCTTTTTTAACACCTCCACTGGATTAAAATGGCCTTTGTAGCCATTATCATAGAAGAGATGAAACACCAACGTGCTCGTGTACCAAACGCATTGCCACAGTCTGTTTTTTTAATTGAAAGGAGAACTTTTCCTTTATTACTACAATTGCTTGTGATTTCATTAAAAGTATCTCTCTTGTAAGGAACTGGTTTGTTCTCATAGCTGTTGCAGGAAGATCACAGTCCTTTTCTGTTTAATTGCATTAGGCATACCTTTCAAATTGAGTGGCATATTTTAATCATTGCTTTATTTCACAGCAGTCTGCCAAAGGCCAGCATAGGTCGGTACCCTCCAAACTGCCATATCAGCATCTTCAAATGCTGATGTACATAATGGTAGCTAATTATACTGCAACTGTGGCTAATGATTAAGTATAAAAGCCATATGATTTCTAGACATTATCAGTCTTAACTACTTCTGTGGTTTTGGTTGGAATGGTCATTCACAGATACTAAGTTACCTTTTTCTTACCCTCGCCTGTTGTTAATACTCTTAACAGTGTACCAGGGCTGTACATGGGACAGTGGAACAGACATGGTACAAACAAAGACTAGTAAAAGGTAGTCAGTCTGATTAGAAAAAATGCAGGTGAACATTTGTCATAAGGGGAGACTTTACATATAAAGGATTCTTTGTGTTTTTTAAATTTAAACCACATATTTAAAAGAAAATCTTGATACCGGTTTTTATGTTCTTGCTCCTCTGTATAGTTGCAGTCAAAGTAACAAAGATACTTGGTTTGCGTCAGGGGTATCTTTGGTTCATGACGTCTCATGATGCCTAAGATCCACTGTATTTCAAACAATACAAGCAGTAGAACTTTTCTATGTAGGAAATACTCAAAGGTATAAGCTAACATATCTACTGAAAAATAAGTAAAAGGGCCATCAAGGACAACAGAAGTTGAACTCCCCTTTAATTTGAACACCTTCTCACTGCTTAGGTACACTTGCGTTCTCTCTTAACTTCAGAATAGAACTAGAAAAATAACATATAAAGCTCAATACCAGATGAACTGAATATAGAGGCATAGTTCAAAAGTGGTCAATGACAAATTGAAGGAATAATCACATGCACATGAGAGAAAAGAAGCAGCTTTGAATAGGGTTTGCAAACTAACCACGTCTCCTCTTTTTTTGTCACTGCCATAGTTTCTACATGATTTTAAAATTCTGCAAATTCATCTAGTAAAGTTAGAGCACATGAGACCTCCATCTGGAATTACTTATAACGTAGTGGATTATCTTACCATTCAATGGTAACGTCCTTGTCCTTGTAGAAGGCAACTGGCCCTATTAAGTGTATATGGCTGCTCTACGTCTATAGAAATGTCATGAAAATGTTAATGATTCAGCTCCTTAAACTGTAGATTTCCAGTTTGTCTAAACTTTCAGAATGCAGATTTTGGTTGTAAAATACAGGCAAAGTTTGTGCTCAAAATCTTCCCATGCTTCAGGTGAAAAGCCCTGAGAACAAAGAGCTCCATTGACTCTAACCATCCCAGCTGCGCGATGGGTTTTGGGAAGACTGGATATCCATTTGTCTAAAACTCAACACAGGTCTGCAAGTCTGGGTTATTTTAGTATGTCAGTAAATGGATACTGTTTTACCTTTTATATTAAGAATTTAGTTTTAAACCCTGGGTGGCTTATTTTTCACTGCAACTGTCTGGTTTATGTAATCTTCGGTATGGACACCAAAAGCAGTGTGTGATGACCTGCCATTTTCTATTAGGAGAGAGCTGGTTTCACCTAAAGAGAGAATATAACTTCATTCCTAGATGAAGCAGCTGTAAAGAGACTGCTAGATCAGGACTTGCATTTCAGTCATGCAGCATAATCTAAAAGAAAACGCTGAAGCCTGCAACAAGAGGAGTCTAATTACTATTTAGTAAATGTTAAGAATAAGGTGTGTGTGGGATAGAGCTGCAGTACTGGTGAAGGGAATTGCTTTGTTTGGGTTCCCTGTCCCCTGAATGATCACTTGTGTGACCTGAGGTTGCTTTCAAAGTGTACCTATTTTCTTTCTTCTATTTCATTTGTCTAACTATGATGTTAATTTAATAACTTTCAGTAGGCAATATAGAAAAGAAGCTAATAAAAAAATCCAACTCAAGCTTACAGTAGTATGGGCAGAATGCTGAAAGCTCAATCTTTGACCCCAAAGTGCTACTGTTCTTGGTTGAAATATCCTTTACTGTTCCTGACCTACGGCCTTTCCAAAGCAGAGACTGCCAAATGAGAAAGTGTGTGCTGCGTTACACGGTACAGTGGGGAAATTGCCAAACATTTTCATCTGATATTAGAATAAAATCTCTATAGACTCATCCTAACCAGAAGCACAATCCAAATCTGAATTATGCCTTTGTGAAGACTTTAGCAGAGCCATATGCAGTGTTAATGAGAATATTCTGTCTGTCTCAAATCTTTATTGCTGTTGAGTATATCTTGGTCCAGAAATAGTCCTATTGAAAGCAGTGAAATTATTCCCAGAATACAGTGCTGTTCAAAATGAAAATGGGTATTTCCCTTTCTGAATGGTATTCCTCAATTGTTGGTATCTTTTAATATAGTCTGAAAAATAAAAAACCTTGACACATTTCTCTTCTTTCTGTTCCAGTAGCAGGAATATCTTACTAATTGCAAGGCATACCTTAAACGATAAAATTATTACCGGATACTTTTGCTAGTTTAGCTTCCCTTACTTGCCTCTGCCCTTTAATTCACCGACATATTTGGGTCTCATGGTAACTAGGTGTACAGAGACTAGTGAGACTAGTTTCATGTTTATATTTTGCAGATCACAATTCAGAATTAAAGATTAAAATCCTCAGACTATAGATTGTAGTATAAATGCATTGAAACTGAGTTAACAACCGGAAGGAAAGAGTCTTCACCTAGTCATTTATTTAAAGTTTATAGTGTGGAATAGCATTCAAAGACTGACCATTTTTCTGCCAAGGCAGGTAATTTTTCAAAGCAACAGAAAAAAGCTTACATTAAAATTTGAATTTTTCCTGTACCTGATAGAAGAATTGCATATACTATTTTACTTCTTCCCAAGAACCTAATGCAGAACGAGGTTTTGGAATTGCTGTGTTGAAGCCCAAGTTACTCCTGTTACAATATAGAACTGGGATATTGCAGACATTCTGCTCTTTAGTACTGCCACCACTGTTCTCACTCCAACCTGTTAATATCTGCAACAGTTAATTCTTGTTGGTGTGTTAAAAAAAATCACCTTTATGCCAGGATTGTGGCACATACCATATGATTACCAAAGACTTACTTGAGAGGACTGAGTTTTATGAGTCAACTACAGTCACTCAGTTTGGATTAGAACCTTTGCAATGAATCTCTGCCCAGGGAGGCTGTTCTTGCATTGAATCCCAAAATTCCAGAGAACTTTTCTTTCTTTTTGGGCTCCTTCAAAAATTCTTAACTTTCTCAAAGCCAGAAGAATATTACCACAGGCCATACTAACTGGGTCTGGTTAATGGGATGAACTTGATTTGATAATGACATGATTAATCCCTTGATTACAGATGAAAAAATCAAATCAACATTGTTGATGTTTTCTTGGGATAGAATTCAGAGATGCCTTGGGGAAAAGACCAGTAGTTCTTCTGTTCCATGTGGGATGGTTTTACTTTAGAATTTATATTTCAAGTGTCATTCTGGGCCTGCTTAGCTTCTGTTTTTTCTTGGATTCATTATCCTTAGAGATGCTGTAAGCGAAGAATCTCTAAGCTTGGTAAGATGTCATATCTTTTGGGTCATTTTGTAAGCACTAGGTCTAGAACACAGGTTAGTGCTTATATTAAAAAATGTGCTGCTTGCTCCATGTCTTCATTAGAAAGGACCTTTTACTGTCCTTATTTCAGGAGTTCAGTATTTCTCCTAACTTCCTTCGCTCATGTTCTTACTAAGGATTTCTGTTTCCTAAATCATATCAATTCATGGTTTTTATCTGTATTTTGAGAACACACAGATTGGTCAAGATTGCTGAGCTTTTTGTATCTAAAAGCAGAAATTTAGATCACATTATATTTTTAGGTGATGACTATTCAACAGAAATTCTTTGCTTACCACTAATGAAGTAACTAAATCAGAATTTTCTGGGATACTCAGTGAGGCTGGATGGTTGTAGTTTCAAAAGACCCAACATTTTTAAGAGCTGGAGAAGTTGAGATATTGCTTCTGAACTGAGATACTGAAGCAGAAATCTGATTAAATTATATTTTCAGAAAAGTCTAATATTACAAGTGATGGTCCCATTAGGTCCTTTTTCTACTTACGTGTTTATTGTCTCTGTTCTATGCTTGATAAAATCTTAAATAACAAATAATAACTTAAGATACTGGAATTCATCCAGTATCGTAGGTCTCCTAGCTCATCCTTTGACCCAAAACACAGTTTAAAGATCTCTTAAAAAAATTTCAGACTTCATTGTGCCTGAGTTTCTGCTTCTGACTCTTCCTTTATGTCTACAGAAAGATATGACTTACATAAGGGTTATCACCATGTAATAAAATGACTCATCTCTAGTGATGTGATGTCTTTTAATCTTAAAGTGTTTTCTTTTGTTCCAGGACTGCATCAGCCTGGGCTCAGGAGAGCCAAGCAGGAGTGCATACCACTCATTTGTCCTTTACCACAATAACAGCCCTCGATGGGGGGAAATCATCAAGTTGCCCATCCCTATAGACAGGTTCCGAGGGTCTCACCTCCGCTTTGAGTTCAGACATTGCTCCAGTGAGTGCAAAATATAACCAAGAGAAATCCAAAATAGTTGAGGTCTTTCCGTTGTCAGTTTATATTTGGATGAGGCTGGTATTGGGTGGAAAGCAGGAAAGGGGTGCCAACTTAAAATACAGAAAAGGTGCACTGCTAATTAGCCAGTTGCTACATTTATTAAACTGCTTATTAAAAACATTGTGAACAATCATTGCAGGGCAAGATATTTTGTAGATGTTCTCCCCTGTGGTTCTTTTGCTGTGTTTCCCTGTAGAATATTTTCTTCACAGCACATACATTTTATATTTCACTATGATCAGTGCACTTGTGTTTGTTTTGAGGCTTGCTGATCATTTGCATAGAATTAGACATAGTATATTACGTGTTGTTTCTTATGTAGCATGCATGCTTTTTGTTAGGCATGCAGATGAGTTAGTGAATAACCTTGTGGTATATACGGAAGGACAGAATACATACAGATATGATTCCTTATTTCTATCTCTTGCTACAGCAAAAGACAAGGGAGAAAAGAAGCTCTTTGGTTTTGCATTTACTCCATTGATGAGAGATGATGGCACTACCTTGTCAGATGACATCCATGAGCTTTATGTTTATAAGGTAACGATTCTTCTCTGCAGACTTTTTACCTACTCATCTCTACTTTGGTTTAAATAAGTGATGGTCATTACATTATCTTTTTTTTCCCCACCCTCATTAGAAGTATGTGAGGAACAGATTCATAGTTTCAGCATTTTATAAATTCAAAATCACATGACTAGGTATGGATACAGCCTTCTATTCTAAGTACAGCTGACCTTTTCCCTTCAGATAACGATGATTTATCTCCTATTAATACTTTACATTTTGAATTCAAACATACAAGTGCTTGTGAGCATTCAGCAGTTTTACCATCATATGGCATTACTCTGTCCCTTTGTATTATGGAGTTACGCTGTACTTCAAATGCATCATGTTACAATGCTACAGCTTGGCACCCTGTAGCAGGGGGTTTGGGAGGGGTTGGGGGTTTTTTGTTGGGTTTTTTTTGGGGGGGTGGAGGGTGGGGGTTGGCCTTCCTGGTGATTTACCTTGGTTTATTTCTTCAGTGTGATTTTTCAGACAGCAGCTCTAAGTTGTACAGTTGGAAGATCGTGGTAAGTTCTAAAGAGTCAGTGGTTAGGAGACAACACTTTCTAGAGCTGGGCCTGTTTGGTGTATGTACAGGCCCCAAAGGTGATAAGCACAGCTTTTTCTTAGAAGAGTCTCTGTGCGCCCAAAAGATCAATAAAAATACCGTTAGGCAGTTCCTATCAGGGTGGTGTGAGTATGCGGAATGAGATAGACTGGGTACAATTCCATTTCTTGTCCTGTACCCACAGTGTGATGAGAACAGCACGTTTAACAACCACGCACTGTACCTGGGGCTGCCTTGCTGCAAAGAGGACTACAATGGTTGCCCCAACATCCCTTCCAGCCTCATTTTCCAGCGCAGCACCAAAGAGACCTTTTCAGTCTCCACACAGCTTTCTTCTACCAAACTGACCCAGAACGGTAAGTAGCTGATCCTTTGGAATTGCCCAAGGCATCGGGGATTATGAGAAAGAGAGATGAGTGGTAGGTTTGTGCTCTGTTTATTTTACTAAAATACTCCTTTGTTAAATTTCTTTGTTCATATGCTTTTTTTTCCCTAACACTATTGAAATGAGCAGAAACTGGTTTTTGGAGGAAATAAAGATACTGGCAGATGGCAGAGAAATTACAGACATTACTGTAAGTGCAAGAGAAGGGTAATATGTTAAAGCAAAGTTAATTTTCATTAAATGATTGAAGAACAAAAAATTCAATGTTAGCTCTTCTACACAATCCAAAGTTTGTTTTGTTCAGCTTTTACAGGGTTACTAAGTAAATAAAAAATTGTTATGGCAACATCCCTGAAGTGTGGGAAGACAGAAGTGGGTTGTCCACAGTGCCGTGTCAAGTCACATAGGGAAAAATGCAGCCTTTGCTTTTTTTAAAGTACTTTACCATTACGCCATTCATTTCTTTGCTAACAGTAGTGGACTAACTCCATATTTTCCTTCTCGTTTTCCCTTATTTATTCTTTTTTTTTCTGAGGAGCGTGAATTGCAACAAGAGCAGAAGTGTAACATGTAGTGAGTCTCTGGTGGGTCTGGGGTTGCCATTCTTCCCTCTGCGTATGGATTCTAGCTCTTTCTCTCACTGTTCTGCAGTGGATTTGCTTGCCCTACTGAAATGGAAAGCTTACCCAGATCGTGTGATGGATATCCTAGGAAGACTGAGACATGTCAGTGGCGAGGAGATTGTTAAGGTACAACATGAAATAACAGGCTTTGGATGTATCTGTACTAGCAAGTGAATTCAGACCTGCAGTGCACTTCTGAATGTTCCCTCTTACATAGTACTTTTTGATTCATGCTATGAATTCTCCAAGTGTGTGTGAATTGGGATTTTATTTTGATGTGAAACTGAACAGGAAGATACACTCCAAAAATTAACGGCTAGTTAGTCCTTGGAATCAAAATAGAGCTAATCCATAGTAAAATTCCCTCACCTACGTGTGCTGCGAGTATCAGGTCCTCAGCACCAATTGTTCCACTCTGCAGGCCCGCTCCTGTTGAGCCACACTGCTTGCTGGTGTAGACGTGGTCACTGGTAGTGGTGTTTTGTGCAAACTTTCTGTTCCAGTAGTATTTTCTGAAGGGCATCCTCTGAAATTGTTTTAAATGTGGTTGGTCATTTCTAGAGTGAAGAAAACAGAGCTGACTCAGAAAACTTGGCCTTTTCAAACAGCTAGTAGAGTTGACAGATATTTCTGTTTTGCAAATAAGTTCCAAACGTCTGTGTAGAGGGGGAGGAAATGTGAAACCTTGGAAGTTATTTTGCTCAATGGCCAATGAACCATCCCGCAAACCCATTTTCCTGTCCCAGCACTGTGAAGTGGAGCTGTTGCCTAGAGCACCAGTTACTCTCTAGGATGTCTGACCTATCAGTAATCTATCTCCTATCTGATAATTTCATCATGGTTTGTAACCACTGTTGCTCTACGTGCCAGTCCTTTATGTGACCTGAGCTTTCTTAGCTCAAAGGAACTTCAAAATGCATTTGAGTACTTGTGTTCTCAGCAAAAAGAAAGTACGTTCCAGATATTCCTCTGATAATTTTAGGTGTGCTGAGAACTCTCCCTAGAATTTATTTCTATAAATCTGGAAGTAAGAGGAGATAATTTGTAATGGTAAACAACCAAAGAGAAGAAACCAAAGAGAAATCCCATCGGTTAATTAGTACTTTATAATTAAAGCCACGACACTTGAATGTCCATCTTCATGATGACTTTGTAACAGTAACAGAAGAGGACAATACCCCATTTATACTAGAATTTTTCAAGAATGTCATGTTTTGTACACTTTGTTTGCAGGGCAGTACAAGTATCTGTTTTTTCTAGGGAAAAGCATAAAAAGATACGGATTAAATCATTCCAAGGGGAGAAGCAATTGATTCCCTCCCTAAATTGTCTGCCATTTGGCATTGGGATATGAAGAACAAAATGCAATAATTTAGAAAAAAAGAAATTTTATCCTTTCAAAGACTTCATAAACTGTTGTATTTTATTTGTTGTTTTCCACATCAGAAATTTAATTAGAATAGATAAAAAAATCATGAGAGAATGTGCAGTTGACTTGATCTTAGCATTCTTTTTCACAGTTATCCTTTCTGAGGACTGTGCTTTCAGGAAGGAAAATGACTGAATTGTCATCATTCAGTAAGCCACAGTGTTAGGAATGGAAGAAATAATTGGCAATATGTAACTTCACCCAATTAATGCTTGTTATAAAAGCTTTACCTTCTGTCACATAACAAAAGTTTTCAATATTAAACATAATTGGGAGCACCAGTTAATGTGCTTCCAAGCCTTAAATTTAATGACAAACAGTATCTGATACACTCTAATGATGTGAGAATGAAAGTAAGTTGGTTTGCCACTGTTGTCAGGCAGCACTTTTAGTCAGCTTTACAGGGAAAGGAACACTCAGTTACATTTACAAATCAGGGGTGCAGTACATATTTCTTATTTTTTGTTTTTCTGTTGTTTTTGTTTAGAAATATTCCTTGTAAAGAGAAAAATTCTTCTTAGTGAAAACGAACTAAAATCTGTCACATCATATGCAGGAATCTAAAGGGGTTTGTTGTTGGCAAGGGTTGTACAAAGATACCAACATGTGGGAAATAATTAAAGGGATGGGGGACCTTCTTTTGTATACAATTGAATTTGAAATTCTTTATTTATTCATGTTATTTTAGTTCCTACAAGATATTCTCGACACGTTGTTTGTAGTTTTGGATGACAACACAGAAAAGTATGGTCTGTTGGTCTTTCAGTCTTTGGTAAGCTGCTGAATTGTTACTTTTCTTTATCTCATCGTCAGTGAGTTGTAAGTTTCTTATTAACATGTTGCTAGTATTTTACTTCCATGAAATGGGAAGTACTCAGCGGGTGTCAGCCTTACGTAATAATCTTGGGTGAGGAGGGCAGGATAGCCTCAACAGGACAGCTCTATTTGCTGTTACTTGGGAGAAGCAAGCAGTAACATCTGTAACACAACTACTGCCTGTGTAAAGAAACTCATGTATTTCATTGTTCCTTAGCTTGTGTAACTTGTTTGTAGAAACCTAGCAACAACATGCAGTTGCCTTCAGTATGGGTTCACTTTTTATCTCCCACAGGTATTCATCATCAATCTGCTGCGTGACAGCAAGTATTTTCATTTCCGACCTGTGATGGACACTTACATTCAGAAGCACTTTGCGGGAGCACTGGCTTACAAGTAGGTCTTGTTTATCCATTACTTCACGAGATGGTATTAGCAAGCTTTTGAATGATATCACCATGAGAATCATAACCTTCACATTAGCAGTGGTTTTCAAAAGTAGAACTGCTCAGATGAAAGTTTTCCAGCGCAGCTATGGAGAAAAGCTGCTGAATGTCACCTGTGGCTAAGAGTGAGCTGACTTTGGAATTTATTTTGCCTTTCTGAACTGGCAAATGTATCTTTCTTTCTTTCTTTTTAACTGAAGACACTGTCACTCAGCAGCCACTCGTTATCAGTCTGTACTGATGAGCTACCAAGAGCATATATGTTTCTTGTCTTAAGGATGTTGGGATAGAAGACTTGTGTGAAAGCTTAAAGAACAAATTGTAATTTCCTCTCCCAAAGTAGACAGGTATTCACATAAGATGTGGTATTTGATTACAGTAAATCTGTAATGTCAGTAGATCAGAAACTTAATTTCACCATCACTTTGAAGATTCTGCCTTACTTGCCAGTATCATTTTTGAGTTTTACATCAGAGAATAAGACAGATTTTTGAAAGCAGCAACAATTGCTATTTGGGGTGTTGGTTTTCCTTTCTTTTAGACCATTCTTTTGCATATTTGAGCATATTCTATCTTTGGCCACAATAAACTATTAAAAACAGCTTTTAATCAGTTTTGATTGTTTTAAGCTATTCACATTTTAGTGTAATTAAAAAATACATGTTAAAAATATTCTGTCAATGGCAGGTAAAAAATAGCAGGTACTATACAACACTAGAAGGCATAGTCATGTTCAGAGGGTAAAAAGGTGTTCTGCTTTCTGAAAATTACCACCTCTTTCAGACAGAACATGACTTTTGGTAGTCTGATGTCTGAAATAAAACGTGTTTTTAATAGAGCTCTTTAAGTTAGTCCAAATGATATTGTGTACTTAGGAAAATAGATGCCTGTATTTTCTTTGTGATCTTAGTTTCTAGAAACTTCTTACTTAGAGGAGATCTGGAATTTCTTATTAAAAAAAATAGTATGTTTTGGTCTTAGAACTATATTGCATGCATCTATCAAAGCTATCTCTTTAATAACATCTTTTTGATTTCCTCTTAGCGTTCCTCATGGTCTAAGTCAATTACAGAGCAGAAACTATTTTCTGGTTTTGAAACTTAAATAAATATATATATACATTATGTATATTCAGTAGCTAGGACAGCTGTAGGTGATCACTGAAATTGATTGAAATGTGACTATTTTATAGATTTCTCTCTAAAACCAAAATGTTTGTTGCCTGACTAATTTTAAAATACTGCTGAAGGTTCCTCTGCTTTTCACTGTTTGTTATATTCAGAGAACTGATCCGATGTTTGAAGTGGTACATGGACCGTTCAGCTGAGCTTGTACGCCAAGACCACATCCAGGAAGCAATGAGAGTATGTATTCAATAAAAGTATTTCTGTGTCTGTTCCATCTGTGACTACAAACAGGCTGGGGAAGCTGTAAATAAAACCAAGGGTAGTCTGGCACTGACTTCTTACTTGTTTGACCAGTTTTGGTTTTTTTTAATATTTTGCCAAAATTCTAATTTTAGGGGGAAATTTACTCTTATGCAGAAAAAAAATGGAAGGATTAGTCTCCTTAAGTCCTTTTGAAACCTTGTGGAGAACTTAAGTGGGACTTACATGGAGTATATATGTACTGGCCATTTATATATGCGGTGTACACCTTGCACTTCAAGAAGCAGTTATTGTAAATGTATTGGGCACAGGTGGTGTGTATCAGACAAATGCTTTTTATTTCTGGCTGTGACACAGCATCATTGTATTGCTGGTTGAAGTTCTGGAGTATTTTACAAAGGAGATAAATGAGCCTTCAGCTGGATGGAAATTCTGACCCCTGTCGTGGCCCGAGACCTGAATCATGGTTCCATGATGGGAGTACGATCTTGCACAGTTTTGTGTGAAACAAGGGGAGTATTTTTGGTGCTATTACAGAGAGATCAGAGAATAAATGAAGTATTAGTTTTACCATGTGTAACTGTGAAATCGAGAGAGTGTGCCAAGTGCATAAATACAAGATTCTGAAGTTTGCAGGAAGATGCCTTTCTTGGAGTGAATGTCCATCTGTACCTCCTTACTCTGAGTAGCCTTATGTACAAACATTTGAGTCTGGGCACTTTTCGAACTAGTAATGGTGGCAGAGATGAGGACTTTCTTTTTCTTGCTCTTTCATGTCAGTACAAACAGGTGAAGCATCTTGCAGGTGAAGCACACACACATACGTATACTACTCCTTTAATTTCTGGCAACCATCTGGGAAAGTCAGAGGTTGCTCCCTGCAAATGCATTTATGCTTGTATCTTGGCATATGTTTTGGACTTTATTATGGCTTTTTCTTTCTTCTAGTCATATTTTTGGTCTTTGTTTTGCCTCCTTTAGTTCAACTTAGTCAATATTTTTGAGGATGTAATTTTTATTTTTTGAGAATCCTTGTTCCCTTTGAGTGGTATGGCATCACCGCCATCAATTAGCTTTCAGGATCCCCTGTTAAGATCATATCCTGATACTTAGAAGGGCATTACACAAGTGTTTACTTTGTCTTTTGTAGATATTTGCGTACTTAGAAACAACTTCTTTGTAATACTTTTCAACCACAGATTCATAGGGAATAGTAAAAATGGGGCAAAGATGTCTTTTCAAGAGATTATCAGCTTTCTCATTCTTTTCGTTTCCATCCTTATCCTTGCTTTTTTTCTGAATTACAAAGAAACCTATTAAAATTATGAGATGAGAGGAAGCTCTCTAGCTGGAATGACTTCTAGAAGGTTTTATTCCCTCTCAAACCACTCATTAGTGCTATATACAATGCAGCAAATAGAGATGTATGATATTGTCCCTGTGTGATCTGCTTTTTTGAACCTCAGTAGTCCTCTTCAGAAATATTAAAAATATGAATGCTGGAACATCTTTCAGAAGCTCAGTTATTCAACATACAGGTTGTGAACAAGGTACATTCTTTCAAGGATTTCAAGGCAGCTCTTTGCTTGCTGGGGATCTCAAGTGCTTGCCTAGAAAGTAGCTGTTCCCTCTGTGAACATGAGGTCAGTATGAAGACTGGATAGCCCAAGCCTTTCCAAGCACAGGAATTATAATTACCGCCAGAGTTTCCACAGACCTAACAGTGCATCCTCTGTCACTGCTGTCGCATCTTACTCAGACAGTTGCCTTTGCAGGTATATCTTGGAGGCCCAAATTAAAGTCTTTATCTTCTTCCATTACAGGGATGTGATTGGTTTCCTTTTTTGTTTCCCAATTTTCTTTCAGGCATTTGGAGCAAGTTCGTACCAAAAATATTATCGTCGCTAATGTGTCATTACTAGTACTTTATTCTACTGCTGGGAATTTCTGTGGTCTTGGATGTCTTCACTACATTCCTTGCATTAGTAGTTCTTCAGCTGAGAGAACAGGATCGCTCTCTACCCCTTTTTCCCCTGAATTAGCTGTTAAATGGTACCCTAAAGCAGGTGTTGAAATAATTTTGCAGTCTTTTGGGGCTCTTGACTGCCCGTGTATATTATTTCCTGGTGAAGGTCCTTGGTGTAAGGAAGCTTCACTGGGAGATGTTTTAGCACAGAAATACAAATAACATGCTGCCAAATTACCAAAGTTGCCATCATTCCCGAAAAAAAAATGGATTGTCAGAATCAGTGGCATTTTGAAATCTGTGGTGGCTTTATGAGGAATTTCATGGAATCATAGAATCATTTAGGTTGGAAAAGACCTTTAAGATCATCAAGTCCAACCATTAACCTAACCCTGCCATCCCCCCACTGAACCATGTCCCTATTCTGTATCCTTAAAGCTGCAGCATTCTAAACCTTACAACATAACATTGCATATTCGTGCATACGGTGTAGTGGTTCAACGAGGGGCATCTCGTGGTTGCAAAAATACCCAATGAGGGCAAAATTAATATTTGAATTAACTTTCAGTTTCCAAACAATGAGGCAGGACAAGAATACTTCCCAGCAAATATGGTGGAGTATTACTAATGTTTCTGTATAGACTACGATTACTGAAGCTCCAGCCTGTTTGTTTCCTGTGCTGAATTTTGAGGATGATATCAAACTATGCATCATGTCTTAATCCTGCTTTAATGGTGTATCATGTTAAGCACTAAGGAGAGGAGTGAAGTCTAAACATCACTGATATTTAGTACATTTCAGTGTTGGCAGTTGTGTACACCAGATGATCAAAAAGGCCTTGCTGCTGTGCAGAATATAACATTGCTGTATTAGTGTCTACGAGAAACTTTGATAGACTGGTACGCTTGTTAAAGGCTGCACAGAACAATTTATTTTTCTTCACTGACACTGCTGCCAAATGGAGTTCTGAATAATGCCATTTACAAAATTTTAGTTAAAGATGTTTAGGTTGCAAATTCAGACTTAATCTAGACACGTCATAGAGCAAATTCTCGTTCTACTGCAAAAAGATCCAATTTGCCAGTCCTTCAGGACTACAGCATCTATCACACGTTGTATAGCGGTGTTAAATGCCACCTTCTGTGCAGGTTATTCTCCCTCTGCTGGGTGCTCTCCAAGTTCCATGTGTGATGATAAAAGAGACTTTAACTTATCACAGCTCAAAGTAATAAGATACTCACTGCAGTACTGCTGCTTGCTGCTGCTGTGGGCTGCCAGAGGGCTTCACATGCTGCTCTTGTCTTCTGTTTCTGCATCTGCATTTAATTCTGTTTGTACGTGTAGCTGCCAGAAATACAGGTGAACCTTGCTGTTGTGTTCATATTAAAAAGTAAATTCTCCTTTTTCCAGGTAACCGTTCTTCTGTTCCACTGACAACCCCGTTATCTTCATCTAGATTAGCTAACTTAAGTAATTAAAGGTAAAATTTGAATGAAAACAGAATAGCTTCTTCAGACACTTAAAGTCACTGTGCCAAGTCATGAGAAGACCAGAAGCCTCTTATCTTCACCAAGATTCTCCTCAAATTTTGTAACTCGAATTTGTCTATTTGACTTCAATGCGTACTTTTTGTGTTAGTGGGACATAGTAGTAACAAGGATTATTTGTTGAGAATGCATTCTTGTCTATGAGTAGCTATTCCTTAACTGAATTATATAACTTACAAAACCTGTTTTTCTTTCTCCTTTCTAAAGCTGAAGAATTTAGTTGTTATGCACCTAGAATCTTTCCTGGTTCTCTTTAAAGCTCCTTTATTTTTCTTTCTCTCTTTTTCTCTGTCTTAATCTCCTTCCTCTCCTGCTCCTTAAGGCCTTGGAATATCTTTTCAAGTTCATTGTCCAATCTCGGATCCTTTACTCCAGAGCTACTTGCGGAATGGAGGAGGAACAGTTCCGCTCCAGCATCCAGGAGCTTTTCCAGTCCATCAGATTTGTGCTCAGCTTGGACAGTAGGAGCTCTGAGACTCTGATCTTCACACAGGTTTGCTGTTTTCTACACTTTAACTGGCAAATCAAAAGGCAGCTATTTTCTGCATGGGTAGTACATATGGGCACGTGAAGATTAAATGCAGATTAGTACTGAGTTTAACCCCATCTAACAAGCTGATGATACTGGAAAACGACATAGCCAATTACTGATACTAGGCAGTAGTTTTGCACCACTTCACAGATATAGGTGAGCTGAACCGTGGGCTCTCAAGAGGAGAGTGACTTGTGACATCAGAATATAACTTTTGCTCTTTGCAGAAGTGAATGGCATTTTTAAGCCTCTCATTCATATGTCTAACGGTTGGCCTCAAGAAATTTTAAATCCTTAACTGTAGTAGCTCAAGTCAATACTTAAGGTCATAGCAACATCACAGTAGAGAAGTTCAGTTGATGTGCTCACGGTCAGTTAAAACTTAATTCCAGCATACTCTAAAATTACAGTCAGAATCTTAATGCAGCCTGGCCGCAAGCATACTGTGATACCCACGCTCACATTTAATACATTACTTTGAATATGGCCCAGATGACTTAACGAAGACTTCGTGTGGGCTTAAGATGCTACTCAAAGCGAGTAAGGATGCTGCTAAGTTTTGTTTCATATTTTAAAGACCACTGTACTAAATTACATACTTCTGTTTTTAAAAGTTTTAAATAGTAATGTCAAATGTGTCGTGTGTGCTTCAGCTCAGCAAATGTCAGAATGGACCACCTAGATCTTTCTGGTTTTATGAAGGTGATTTGTAATCACTAATTTACTATTTACAGATGTTTTGAATGCCAAAGAAGCAGATGTTTGTGAACGTTGAAACAAACAAGAGTGACGCCACTGGTTAGGGAAGCTGCCAGCAATGTGATCTCTTTCTTACAAAGCTGCTCTGAAAGATTTTGAGAACAGCTGCTCTAATCTTTTATTTAACCACCCATTAGTGGGTATAATAAGATGAGCCAGGAGCGTGAGAAATCAGTGCACAGAATTTTGCAGGCAAAAGTGACAGTGAGTGGAAACGGCATCTTAGGAATGCAGGCAGCTTAGGGTTCTTTGGTTTTCAGTTGTGTTGATCACAAATACAGAGGGACACCAGATTCGAGGATGGGGTTATTTTCCCTTTTTCTCTTTGTCTTTTTTCCCCCCCTCCTCCTTTCTCTCACTATGGTATTTCTTACTTTGGACTTCTGTAATTTGTAAAGCCTGTCCTTGTTTAATCTTTGAAAAGTTTACTTTTTGTTTCCCCCTTGCCACTATGTTGCCCCTTGATCCCAATTGCCCCATAGGCCTCTCAGCCTGGAGGGCAGGCGAGTGGAGCTGGGACTTGTGCCCCACAAAAATGTGGTGGTACTTCAAGGCCGTCATTTAATTCTGTAAGTAACAATCCCCAGAACTGCACAAGTACTTCATCACAGATGTTCCCAATTAATCCCTTTTCCCTACCCCAAACCCTCTTATCCTGCATATAAACTGGAATTTAATGTTCAAGTGGCTGGTACTTTAGGAAATGTGGAATATTTCAGTAATTAATGGAACCCCTTATGGCATCCACACCCTGAAAAGACAGTACGGAGGGCTTCTGCAAGATTATATGTGTCAAATTGTCAGGAGAGCCAAGGAGATTATTCTGGAAATACGGGCAACTGTTAAATATCTGTGGAAATGCTGGAGGTCCTAGCAAACATAATTTTCTTCACACTTGTCCTCTTGCCCAGGATATTAGATCTCAGTATAGTTCTTCCCAGCAATGAAATTAAAACCGAGTATGTCCTTCCTTCCAAGCCATTAGCCTGACATGAGTAATGTCCCAGCGTAATTTAGGGTGTTGTACAAAAAAGGGCCCTTCAAGGAACTGATGAAATGGTGTAGCTGTTCCTCGAGATGGCTCCAAAGCTTCCTGAAGAGATCCCGTGCATATCCTTAGCTTGCTACTGGATGTCCTAATTCACCACAGAAATCCTTCTGCTTTATAGTAACAGAAGTAAGTTCAGGAAAACTCCTGTTAGGATTTGTTGGGCCAATATTGTAATTTCACTTACATTACCCCAAAGATAAAGATGATGACTGGATTTGTGGCTGCTACACAGCCTTCAAAGAGTACCATGAGCTATTTAAATGATTAATTTTTGTTTATTTTGTTAGTACATTGTATGTATGTAGCAACAAATAGGTGACAACACCCAGGAAGCTATGTGGGGTTTTGTGTAATCTGAATTCATTGTAACAAGACAAGATGTTGAGAGAGATAACAAGCATGAAGAAGAAAGAGGTAAATTTATATTAAGAATAGTTTCATGGACTCTACAGTGTTAGCTGTAAAAATAACTTAGACTTTGCTCAAAGACTATTAAATAGGTAGTGGTACCACTGCTGTTTGAAGGAAAAGATATTTTGAGGAAAGGCTTGGCAAAGAAGGAAGCTGCATATTATATGGGATTAGGAGAGGCATGCCAAGCATTAGAGCCAGCATGGGAGAGGGACAGAAATGTTTATGCAATGAGAAAACAAAAAATATCTGTGAGGAAAAGGAGAACTTGCAGAATAGAAGAAAATACCGATAGGTGGTGAGACTCTGGAAGGGCAAAGCTGAACAGAGATCTGCAACAAAGTTTGGTAAATCTGAATTTTTGCAGATCAGTGTGGGGAGCCTCAGACAGGGGAGGTGGAACAGCAAGAAGGGGCAAGCGTGGCGGGGGGCTGCAGCTGGGGTGGGTGGGAGGATGGCAGCTGAACCAAAACCAGACTGCCCAGCAGTTCAGGAAAGCAACCACCTAGGAATTTAAGTAGTTCTGATGAGGAAACAGGTATGGGCCTTGGGTAGAAGAAAGAGAAGAATTTTAGAACACGAGAGGTGTGTGGCAGTTGTTAGGTATGACACCATGGCTGTGGAACTTGAGGGTAGGGCGATGCATGGAATTTTCTACTGTTATGAAGAAATAAATTGAAAAAGTGTGAAATAAGAAATTAAGGGCTTGATTTATTTTGTTGTGCTGATATTGTTTCTGCACTTTAAGAAACACCTTCAAGGATAGTTCCAGCTTGCTGGAAATACCCGTTATTGCAGGAATCACATGCACAGTTACTTGCATGATGTGATGCCTCTTGCATGTGAAATCTCACCCCAGCCCTGTTGCAGAACTATTGTGATGTCCCATGACAGTGCTGCTACGGTTAAGGGTCTGTCAGCGTGTTCTCCCCTTCAGAATATTTTCTGAAGAGTTTTAACTGTCTTAGTTGCTCAGTACAAAAAACTGTTATGAAACTCTCTAATCAGAAGCAATTTTTATATTTATTGAAAAAAGTAAATCAACAAAAATGGACTATTTTCTGTTCTCTGGTATCTCCATTTTTTCCTGTTTTGTAAAGCTCTGCTCTAAAATACAGCCTTTCGAAGCTCTACAGTATGCACGCGCTCAACTCACCATAAGACCTAGTATTGCAACAGCACTTGATTTTCATATAGTACATATGATTTGTTCATTATCAGCTTTAGGTATTGCAAACCATTAACACCAGCCATAGTGTACTATTCGGTAGCTTTTTGCAGACCCTTACTTCAGTTTTACTATTGTTTCTATTTCTCTGTGTCTAGCTGCAGTTACAGAATTCAGAATTTTCACTTCCTTCATTTACTTTTTCCAGGCTGCTTTGCTGAACTCCTTCCCTGCTATCTTTGATGAGCTGTTGCAGATGTTCACTGTGCAGGAAGTTGCAGAGTTCGTGAGGGGTACTTTGGGCAGCATGCCCAGTACAGTACACATCGGGCAATCAATGGATGTTGTTAAGCTACAATCTATTGCACGCACTGTTGACAGCCGCCTGTTCTCTTTCTCAGGTAAGACAGCGGTATCTGAGGCCGCAGTCTTGCAGCTAACTAAGAGCAAGAGCCCGTTACATTTGTTTTGCAGTTGCTTTGTTGCAAAGTGCATTGCTGAGTGCCAATAATCTTGGTAATTATTTATCTCGGCGGTATCATTGTTACGTATCTTCACTGCAGGTACTTTGTATGTTTCTCTGTGGTAGAAAATGTTTATAAATCCATCCTGGGTAAATTGTAGTTACTAAGGGTTGATAAAAATACGTACCTTAACAAATCAAGTCAGTTATTAAAGCTGCCAAATCTCACTTGATACTTTGTTATTCCTCGTCTGTCATTGTCATGGATAGGGAGATAACCTCCTTTCCAGCAAGCTTGTTGTCTGAGGAACAGGGAGATAAAGTTATGTGAGAAACCCACTGCCTTCTTTTAAAGTATGTTTAATCATTACATTATAACTTCAATATTTCTTTAGCTCAACATATTAGTTAATTCTTTAAGAACTAATTGAATGAAGAAGGGTTGAAGAGTGTGAGTTTATTTCATACATAAAGGTGTGAATGAAAGAAGTTACGAGGGTAACAGTGCAAGACAAGAAAGTGCCATTGCGCTTATCTTTGCTATAGTAAGGATCTCAAGTTGGTGCATTCAGTGCAAGGTGAGAATGATAACAACACAGAATCATGTTCGAACCATCCATTGTTATTGTTTATAAACATATGAGTTTTTTCTTAAATTTGAAATTAATCTCAAAAAGTACGAGTGTGGAGAACGAGTAAGTTAGTCCTTTGTGGGGGCTGTGACACAGGCAGTGAATTTTACCTAATTATAGTGTTTTGAACCTATTGCTAAAAATATTTGTGGGTGCCAGTTCATGAGCAAAATCCTCCTCTTCTGGCTTCTCAGTAAAGCCAGGTGTGTCCAGCACTTTAGTCCTTCCCAAACCTTCATTTCTCCTTTACAATGATACTGGCAACAAGTGATACTTTTAGCTACTGCAGAGCACCATGACGCCTCACTATGGCGTCAAAAGCCAGAAAGCAAGCTTCAGTATTGCAAGGCAGCTATGACTACAGGTGGCACATTTTCCACCCGGCATAACGATAGACCCCTGTCCTATGGAAGCATGACCCAATACTCCCAGCTCAACAGTCTCTCCCATGTTCTGTCAGAACCTGGGAAGATGAATCTATTTTCCAAAGTTCTTCTGGCTGCCCACCCTACCTGCTCTTAAGGCCTTGCAATTAAAGGAAGATACAGTCTCTTCTTCTTGCCTCCCATATGGTGATGACTTTTTTTTTCCCTTTGATCTCTCCTATCAGTCCATTTGCTGACACTTTTTTCCCCTGGTCTCTTTTTTTCCTGTTTTGGCTACTGTTCTCTGCAGCTGGTACCTGCTCTTTCTTCTTTAATAGGATTAAGGTTTGTAAGCCAGCTAAGAGAGAAGAATTAGCTGGCTTCCAAGAGGCATATATTTGAGAAGCTCTGGTAGCTGGGACAATAGAGCTGGAAAGCAATGTGAAGTGAGGAAGGGTTCGCACAAAGGAAATCACCATTAGAAAGTACCAGTTCACAACTGTTGTTTCCAAGCTGTATCTCTGTTGAGAACACCACGTATACTGCATTTAGAAACTTTTGAAACTAGATGCACCATGAATTCATTAGATACAGTTCTTGGAAGTACGATGCACTGCACCCTGTACAGTAGAATTTGCACCAGTTAATCAAACGTGCTGTTTATCAGTAGGCTATACAAAACCCAGGTACCAAAAGGCTGCTGATTGGGATGGTTGAAATGTAATTTTCTTCTGGAAGACCTGTGACCTGATTTTCCTTTTTTCAGAGTCCCGGCGCATCCTGCTACCTGTAGTTCTTCACCACATTCACCTTCACCTACGACAGCAGAAGGAACTGCTTATCTGCTCTGGGATCCTCAGTAGTATCTTCTCCATAATCAAGGCCAGCTCTTTGGTAATCTGCTGCTTGATATTTTTTTTTATTTTTATTTTTTTTAATTGCACCACTGATTTAGTAAAAGGGAGACTGAGGGATTTTTATAGGTTAATACAGGTTTTTCAAAGATCCTTTTAAAAACAAAATTCTCCTAACTTCTTGTCAGCAGGAGAATATCTGAAATGAGGGTCTGCTTTTGTGTGCATGACTCAGAGCATTCTGATTACACAGTGTTCTTGCTGTTAGGAGGGGAATAAAGCATACGCATTTACCAGGTTTGACACTGTTTAATTTTCTTCATCCAAGCCCAGAACTTAGATGTCAATGGAGTTCAAAAGCTCTACGCAGCTCTAGGACATGCAGTTCTGCAAGAGACAGTAACTAGCACTTTGTGATTCCTGTTAAGAGAATACTCTAAAATTATCCAATCAATGAAATCACACTTACTTCTGGAAATTGCCGCTGAGTTTAAACACCCAGCTTTTATGATCATAATACTCTGACCTCAAATGGTAACTTGATCATTTAAAGCAGTGCTCACAAACAAAGGGTGGTGAAGTTTCCCCGCCTGATTCTGAAGGAGGAAGCTCATGGTGCTAAATATAATTCATACCAACGAGTATTTCCAATTACAAGTTATGGTTTTGTGTGAAAGGAATGAGATGAAAGGTATCATGGAAATAAGATGAAATAATGCTGCCATAGAATAAAGGTTCCTGAAGATAATTTGATCCCATTGTGTTCTAGAGCATATGCAGACCTTTGATTATAGATTTACCTTTATGGCTGTGACCCTGAATGTTTCCATCGGAGACTGATGAGGTAACACACACACACACCGGCATCACAACAATATCGGGTACCAGTGATGACTTTGTACTTCTCTGAACCTCCATTAAGGAGCTCTCTATCAAAACAAGATTGTGGTATGGCTGACTCAGCAGAATTGTCTTTGCCAATTCTGTTCTCTACAGTTTCTAACTGTTTGCTCACCTCTTACTGTAGGAGGGAGATGTCGTGGAGGAGGTTGAGATGATGGTGGAGAGCCTCCTGGATGTGCTTTTACAAACTCTGCTTACAATCATGAGTAAATCGCAGTCTCAGGAGGCGGTAAGAGGGCAGCGTTGCCCGCAGTGCACAGCAGAAATCACTGTTAGTAACTAACAATCAGTTTCTATTTCCTGCTTCTCTAACCTTTGGTTCAGTCCCTCACCACCACCGGCACCTCATTATCATCTCTGCTGCATGAATGCCCAGGGCTTTGTCTCTTTCTCTTAATAAGCCAGAAATCCATCCCTTCCTCTGTGCAGTAGTGAGGTCTGCAGGAAGCAGTGGAGCTTAGGAGGCTTTTGTGGATTTCCAGGTTATTTTCTTGTTTGTCTTTGCAGCTGTGATTGAGAGTTACTGTTTGGAACTTGAGGCATATCCTAGCTGGGTAGCTGCCTAGGGCTTCACCCCTAAATGGGTCTCACCAAGGGTTATGTGAGCATCAGGCTCTGATTCCTAAGACTAATCCCTAATTCCTAACACCGTAATGCTCAGTGGACAAGTCCCTTTACTTAACACCCTGGAGAGCTTCTGTCCAGGTTCACTGATTATTTCATGCAAATGAAACACAACATACTTTCGAAAAAAACCCAGACAGATCCTAAGTCAAGTGAGCTGTTGAGCTTGGTGGGAGGAGAGGGAAAAGCCACTACTTTGTCCAGACTGTCAGCATAAGCCAAGGGGAATCATAGAATCATAGAATGTTTTGGGTTGGAAGGGACCCCTAGAGGTCATCTAGTCCAACCCCCCCGCAGGAGCAGGGACACCGCTAACTAGATCAGGTTGCTCAGAGCCCCGTCCAACCTGGCCTTGAATGTTTCCAGGGATGGGGCCTCCACTGCCTCTCTGGGCAACCTGTTCAAGTGTTTCAGCACCCTCATTGTAAAGAACTTCTTCCTTATATCCAGTCTAAACCTACCCTGTTTTAGTTTAAAACCATTACCCCTTGTCTTGTCACTGCTGGCCCTACTAAAAAGATTTTCCCCATCTTTCCTATAGGCCCCCTTTAGGTACTGAAAGGCCGTAATCTGTGACATGCAGTGGAAGAGGAGAATAATAGAATTTTGCTGTTCAGCTTTATTCTTTTCTGGATTTGTTGCCCTTTTCCATTCTTGCCTATTTTAGTCTAATTTTACTTGGCAAAATCTCTAGTGCAGATTTAGCACCATGTATGATGTTAAGCTGTTGTTAGAACATCCCTTTTTTTCAATGTGCCATTTTATCTAGTGGCTGAAACCTCAGAGGTACCACTGGGAGCAGGCGTACACTGAGGCACACGTCTCACACAGGAGAAAAGGTTCTATCTTCCTACGTATAAAGTAAAAGAATACAGATAAAAGAACAAACGGTAGAATCCTAACAAGGCATTTCGTAGTCTTCAGACATGGTCCTTGATACAAAACACGAAAGGCGCTAGCTTGCAGATGTCCAGTGACATCTCAGTTTCCTGTTACTCCTACCACTTGACTTACTGTTACTGATCATATGCCACCTCACACATAACAGCACACCTTTTTGCCTAATGAAGTTCAGCCCTGTAAAGTTCATTGGTACAACCTCTGTCAAAGCTTCTGGGTAGACGCTTGAGCCAATCAGAAAAAAAATGAAAATGGGATGGACAGTCCCAAGTATGAAATCCCCTTGTATTTGTTCCTGAATTTGTATTTCACAGCACAGTGATACGTGGAACCTTATTGCATAGTGCTTAGAAAGTTGTTTGTGTATTGTCCAAATTAATTGCTTGTTGTCACAGAAAAAAACCAGTGTTGTGCAAGGGACTGGCAGTCAAAAGACATAGTCCTTACGTTCTTGGCACTGCCTTGCTTGTTATCTCGGGCAAATTGCTTAACTTCTCTGTGCTTTGCTTTCAGATATATAAAATGGGGGAGCTCATCTTTGGAAAGCACTTTGGGATACTGTGGTAACCGGTTAGGGTGCATCTCCTTTGCAGGCCAGAAATGTAATTGTAGCTCATGTAGGCTTACCCAAACTGTACTCAGAATACCTTGCTGGAATACTGTTAGTACTGTAGCTATGACAGCGCATAACTCGGTGAACACTAATCAGCCAAATATTTACAACATTGCAGACACCTTTTGTAGCCCGCACTGATCCCATGCTGTCATCGCTATACTGTTTTGAGTATCTGAGCCAATTAGTATAAATAATTCCTGGTATGTCTGCATGAGCTGCAGTCACACCGTTGATAGCTGTAGTATATTAAGTATCTGAAGAAGGTGATTGTCAAAAACTGCATGCTTGGAGGGCGATTCATTAATGTCTGCACTCATCATTTTAAATTATTTTTGTTCAGACTACAACATTGGTTAAAAGACCTTTAAAAGTGGCGTCTGTGGGGGACCCTCTAAGAGGTGTATTCCTATGTATGAACAGTAATTCAAGAACTGTTAACGTGCAGTATTTTTAATCTCTGTGCATGTCAGCTTTCCTCTCATAGGCATTGGGGCCATTTCAGACCCCTCCCTTTATACCTTACCCCAGGTTGAGTTTTATATTTATGAAACTTCAGATTGTCTGAATGAAACAGCTTTTCATTTGGTTAACAGGGAGAATATGTCTCCTGCCTTTTATCTTTGCTTCGTCAGATGTCAGACACTCATTTCCAGCACTTACTGGACAACTTCCAAAGCAAGGATGAACTGAAGGTATGGCAGAACATCAGGTTTGTAGGGCAATTCACTCAGGATGGGAGAGCAGAGGGGAATCCCTCCAGCACTGGTTGCTCTCCTGATCATTCCTATTCGCTGGAGATTCAGGGACCTTCCTTCACTGTTACAACAGTAGGTGTTGTGTTACAAAAATATTTAAGACCACAGGGCACTGAATTATCTTCATAACAGCAAATAAAGTCCCTAGATAGATGTTGTTAGACATAAGAAGATACTGTACAATACGAAACATAGTCAGAGGAACAGGGTTTTTTTTAAATCCTGTGAATGTGGAGTCAGTTGTTCTGTAGCATTTTACTGGATGTTCAATATGCATTGGCACTTACTCACAAAGGGTGTTGATTTTATGCCAAAAGAGAATTTCAAGCCTTCTTGGGGATACAAATGTTTCTAGCACATGAAATCTTTCTTGGGAAAGCAGTAAGCTTGCTACTCCACTTGCTGCATGCTTCCCAAATTTGTGAACGTTAACTTAAATTACGGCTCTTCATGAACAGAAGGGGTTGGCGAGGGGTACAGACCTTTCTGGTGGCTTTTTTGCCACTGACACTTTGAAATGGCATGTCTCAAAGCAGCAGAAACTAACTTTTTATCTCAGCTTCCACAGGAAAGAGGAATATCTGCGACAACAGTCTGTTTAAAAGGCAGAAGTATTTCGTAAATAAAGACAGGATTTTATATAAAATGTTTCTGATTAGCATGGCACTCAATAAAATATGCACAATAGGAATGTAATGTGGCAGGAACTTATGTTGCCTTAACAAATGAAATGGAGCAACAGTGAGAAGTCCTCTCTGAACAGGCTTTCAGCTTCGAAATATTTTGTGTGTGTACAGAGAGGCTGAATAAATCAGGGAGATAAATTTGGGATGATGCAATTCTTACCTTTAGGTTGCAGGGTTCAGTGTATCT
This sequence comes from Egretta garzetta, assembly GCF_000687185.1. Classification (NCBI taxonomy): domain Eukaryota; kingdom Metazoa; phylum Chordata; class Aves; order Pelecaniformes; family Ardeidae; genus Egretta; species Egretta garzetta. The sequence continues at coordinate 8,150,685 of NW_009259719.1, forward strand.
CGGATTGATAGTTATCTGAGATTGCTACCTTTCAGGTAACTTTCAGATGTCTCATAGGAAAATGGTTGGGTAAATTAATTCTTGTTAATTTTTAATAGATACTTTTACAAGCTATAGTTCTTATGTCAGACCAGTGAAAAGGTCTGTCATTGAACCAAAATTTGTCTTTACACCCGTAAGAACAGACGCTGTTGTATCTCTGATAATCTAAGGATATATGTTCCAGGAGTATCACAGAGGCTGAAGATTTCATACCCAACTTTTATTCCAGCTATCAGTTGACCTAATAAAATATATTACTTTTCCCTCAAATATTGCTGTAATAATACTTTTTCTTGGATGGAAAGGCATTGTGTTCCCTTACCAGTGTTACATCTAGGCCAAAGTGAGGCCAAAAGTCAAGCAGCTTCCAACACTTTACTCTTTGCTCAGTTACACCAAGACATTAATCTCCTCCTTGTCCCCCACGTTAAGGCATAGTGGTGGGACAGGCTTTTTGAAACCTTGGGCTGCCACTTCCTGTGCTGTCTTGATTTTGTGTAGAAGAAAAACAAAACAATGAAATCATAGTTTGCGAGGCCAACAACTTGGCATGTTTTATCACTCCTTTATAGACACGGAGGTGCAGGTAGTCAAGAAAGAGAAATGTCTTCAATTTGGGGATTTTTTTGGAAAGCAAATGCTCAGTGAATGTGCTTAAGGGATCTTTGCTGCTGCATCTTGCCAGAAATGGGGGTTTCTGTTACTATTTTTAAAAGCATATGTAGGAGTTTTATTGGGCTTGGGTGTGGGGGGTTTTGTCAAATCTGTGATATAAGTGCAAATTGGGACTGGAACTTCCGATGATAATATGGGAAGTCATACACGATTATGCCCAAAAGGAAGTTTTTCATCTCACTGTAGAAGTTAACATTTAAGACAGCTGCAATTAGTTTAGTACATCGGATGCATACAAAGTTAATAGAGCCATATCCCAACATATGTTGTTTCCATATTTTCAGGTGAATGGCATAGTAACACAAAGCTCCAGTGGAGCACACTTAACTTGTCTGTCTTATAATCAATAAAAGAGATTAATCAGCAGCTGCTGGTGATTTTTTTTAACATTTTTTCCCTGTGTGATAGGAGTTCCTCCTGAAGATTTTCTGTGTATTTCGGAATCTGATGAAAATGAGTGTCTTTCCTCGAGACTGGATGGTGATGAGGTTGCTCACCAGCAAGTAAGTAGAGAAGCAGGTATAAACTGTTGACATTCTGTATCGGAATTTTTTCTCCTCAGCTGGGCAGTTACAATCTGTGATGCAGTGTGTTTCATCAGACTGAGGCCTCTCACCTCCCTTTCTCAGTAAATTACTACATTAAATGTCTGTCTCTTCCCATGAGCATCACTCCTTAGCCTCCCTAGGAGGAGGACTCGTTATTTTAGAAGAGGAGCAGACCCTAGCGATGACACCGTGTGCATTACATACAGAGTTATTTCTCAATTAAATGGTCAGTACCATTTTAATGCTTAATTTTATCTGATCTTCTTGGTTCTGAGGGGTTAAGTACCGTGCTGTTTGGAATGGCAGCAGTGTGATGAATGTGGGGTGGCTGCACTTAGTTACTAGCTCCTCTACATAAACTAGCTACAGGATTACTACTGATGAACTGACGCCTGGAGGGGTTCCCATTACATGATGGAAGTTTTCCTCAAGGCTGGCTGCTCAGCTGAGATGTATGCTCTGCAAGCTCACCGTGCTAACGAAAAGTGAAAGAAGTGGGTTTCAGTATGGCAAGTGCAAAGATTAAACAAAGTTCTGTAAGAAAAGAAAAACCCATGTGACAGAGTAGTTGCCTCAGATGCTGTAGGTTACCTAGTTCCCTTTGGCGTAATTTTGCCATAAACCCTCAGACTGATAGGTAAGTGTAGCAGTGTCACTGAAGTATTGCTTGCATGTGATGGCCTGTTTCTTTTGATAATATTGTTGCCTTATCTACATGCTATTTATTAATTCCTGAATTTATCATGTGCCTTGATTGCCTTTCACTAAGGTTTATTTAGCCACCTACAAAAAAATACCAGGGAATCCAGAATTGGCAAAATACTCACAAATATCTTGAGTTGAAGTGTGAGCCAGATGAAGGACCATTGCATAGCCAAGTACCAAAATAGCTCAAACTTTGAGTTGCTCTTCTCAGAGGGGGAAAGAAATCTTTCTGCTTAAAATAGGAGGAAGATGGGTGTATTCTGTCATTCACTGGGGGTAATGTGGCCCAGCCATACACAACAGACAGGATTTTAAATGCTCCTGTGTGAATTCCAAAAGTTACAATAATGATGAAGATTCTTAATCTTGTATCACTTAGTACAAATTGTTTATTAAAATGTAGAAAGATAGGTGACTTCTATGTAAATCTAGCAGTGATTACATGGAGAACACCCATCTCCTGTACTTACAGTAAAATCTGCACCACTAACCGCTGTAATGTTATACTCCAGATTCAAATGTTCTTCTTTTGTTTCCTTTTTTTTTATTTTTGACTGCAGTATCATAGTTACAACAGTTCAGTACCTATCTTCTGCACTGCATAAGAATTTCACGGAGACGGACTTTGATTTTAAAGTAAGAATTCATTCTCAGAAAATGTTATGACATCTTTTTAAACTAGCAGTGACAAAGGAACAAGAGCTGTTCTCTGTGTTAGCTGATTATATTTGCAGCATTTATTTGAGTATCTGTGAGGACAATGACCTAACTGATAAAAGACAGGAATTTGAATCTGCTGCGGAACTGAGGGGAAGTAGAACAGATACCCTGTGAGATCAAATCAAGAAAATTGAGCCTCTCATAAAGGAAACGAGTATCTTCATAAGCAGTGGGGCTAATGAAGCATGCTGGCTCACAGATTCATTGCTAATAAAATGAAAACTCAGGCAATGCTTTTCCTGAAGTTGGGGCATTCATCATCTTCCTCTCCCAGAGGTCTCTCTGGCTGTTGACTTCAAACTCGGAAGAACACTGTATCTCAGAGAGTGTTTTTCCTCTGTTTGATATTGCTGAAAATGGGCACCACGTTCACTGTTACTGAGGAGAAGCTGCCAGCCGTACCTAGGCACACGTACACACAGCATGATGGCAACAGCCTCAGTCTTTGGGAGAACTGACTAAATCATAGGGCTCTCGTTCATCATTTAATGTAATCTCGGGGGATTTACTTTTGAGGGATAAAATCTGTTTAGCCTACAGAAGAAAGAAAACTTCACTGAAGTCACCAAGCTCATTTTGAACTCTGGTGCTAAGAACAAAGCTCAGCGGCATTACCTTCTTGGGGTTTTTAATTTTAGTTCCTACCGGGTTTTAAATAATCCATTGGTATCCATAAAGACTTTAGTATCACAATAGTTAAGGTACATATTGATTAAGTTCCGTCTTCATTACAAAAAGGAACAGCCTGATATGACATATAAAGGAACATATGTCTTCCTACACTTGTTTAAAACTTACTATTTGGAGTGTAAAGTTACAAAACTTTCTTCCTGTGTCACAGGTGTGGAACTCTTACTTCAGCCTGGCAGTTTTGTTTATAAACCAGCCAAGTCTCCAACTAGAAAATGCGACACCAGCTAAAAGGAAGAAGACTCTGGATAAGTAAGAACATGTTTTGTTGGGTTCCCAGCCTTTTCTGCTACCTCAAAAATGAGACTTCTTTTTCTACCACAAGTCCCTGTCATTTATTATGGACTTGGGATGTGGAAATGTTTGGGAAATTTGTAAGTAGATCTCCTAATACAGTGTTCAGTGATTAGTCGACTTGTTTGATATTCTTAATGTTGACTTAAAGGTGAATTTGATTTATTATTTTTTAACATCACTGCCTTGCCAGTTTTTGTTCCATTAGGCAGTTGTCTGTCTCCTCTCTTTTAGATATGGCGATATGAGAGTGATGATGGCATATGAGCTCTTCAGCATGTGGCAGAACCTGGGTACGTCTCTCCCTTCTCTGTCCTAACAAGCACAGCCAAAGTTACTCTGGATTTCTCTTGGAATCTTTTTTTTTTTAACCTTTTGTAGCATCATAGAATAGTTTCTCTCAAGAGTTCTAAAACCAGGAAGCACTTCTCTTCTCCCACCAAAAACTCTCCCCTGCACTACCTCATCATGCTTTTTTATTTGAAATAATACATTCCTGTAGATTTGAATGCTTTCTTCTCAAATGCAGCAGTGGCAGGTTTGGGTTGGTTTGACACATCAGTGACAGTTTTTATGTATTAAACACAAAATCATCTTTTTCTGATCCCTTTAACTGTGCTGCAGCCAGGTTCAGATGGAGATACACTGTTGCTCTCTGACTTTTGTCTGATCCATGGCTGTAAAGCAGAAATTTAAATTTTCACAGCTATAACCAACTCTGTAATGTTGTAGATGACTGAAAAGCCAAACAGGATTCAAAATTATGGAATCATAGAATCATTTAACATCATTGAGTCCAACCATAAACCTAACGCTACCAAGTCCACCACTAAACCATAGCTATGTCTGTTTGATAAGGAAGCCCAGAAGTGGCACAGTAAAGCTGCTTATCTAGCATGCATAACAAATTCTACATTACTACTTTAAAAAGTAAAAAAAAAAACAAAAAAACAAAAAACTAAAAAAAAAAAAAAGCCAAAACCCACAAAAGCCCTGTCCATAATAACACAGTGTTTGTGATACAATTTCAAGTTCTGTGATTCATTTGACCTTTTTGTGTATATTTTGATTTTTTCTGCATATTTTTGAATTTTGAAGAAATTAAGCATGTTGCAAAATGGGGAAAAATGTATCTCACCACAAGCCTCAAAAGGTAAATGGAGATTTTTCATCTGGGACTTGTGCTTTTGGAAGTGTGCTGCAGCAGTCTTGGGTTTAGGTAATCCAGGATGTTATTACCAGAAGAGCCACATAACATCTGTTCTGCATCAGAGCAAGTCCAGCCAGGCCAGTATCCCATCTCCATCAGGGTCCAAAAATTAACATCTATGGAAATGTTTGAGGACAAAGGGATCATACAGTATTTTAGAGGAAAATAAAAAAAATGTTTGCTGATGGAGAGAGATCACAAATCATACAAGGTTCTGAAAACGGGTAAATCATTAAGAGAGCAAGGAATGATACAAATGAGATTGGATAACTTGATAATGTGGCTGCAAGCAATATGTTCAAAGATCCAAATACAAACATTTTATTTGTAGGAGTAAAGGTAGGAGTGCTATTCAAGAAAACAAAGACTACAAATCATGCTGATGATCAGCTGAATGGGAGCTACCTGTAAAATGCCATGAGTAAAAAAAAAAAAAAAACCATAATCTTTGAGAAAATGTGTAAGCATCTTGAGTTTGCCCAGTCTTGCTTTCTACAGCTCAAAAAACCCCTCCAAACAAACCAAAATAGGCTGGACAGAGTTCAGAGAGCAGTCAGGAAGATGATTACTGCAGTAAGAAAATGCCTTATTATAAAATACTGAATAAGCCTGACCGAAGTCTTGCACACCTTGGGTGATACAGCCAGGCTTGATCAGTTTCTAAGCATCTGTGTGGAGAACCAGAAAATTATGCTAGACAAATGCAAATAAGAAGTGAAAGCCCATTTTAGATATGTAGATACAGATATTTATCACTGACTGTTGTTCCAAATGTGGCTATTTCAATTTATTCTCTGTGACTGCACAATAAGCATGCCACGGAAGAGACAGCAAAATGCCTTGGGTTTCTGTTGCGGAGAAGCACCGTAATTTGGTCCAAAGTCAAGGTCAGTTATGAAGTTGTGACTTCCATAGCACCGAGGCTGAAGAGCTCTTTGAAATCTAAATATGTTCTCTTAAATACCATTGTTCTCACCAGCCCTTTCAGAATCTTTTTCTTTATAAATTAGAAGTGTCTGTGGCCTCTTTTCCCCCTCGTTAGTATGTTTTAGTCTGGTTATTTTTGACGCTTTGAATTCCTTTGCAAGTAAAATGCACTGACAAGTTTTGCTGAAGGCTTTCACAGTGAAATTAAAAATGCTCCTAGAGACTTTGTGAGGAATAGTGTAAAGCAAATACTGGTTTTTCAGTCCTTTCAGGAAAAGAATGTGTTTGCTTTTCTAGTGCTCCTGCCTGCTACTTTGTATATGTCATTATTGCAGGGGTTTCCCGTTTTCTCAGTGACAGATAACAAAGGCTTTTATTTAATTACAGTTGCTTTGTATTGTACAGGTGAGCATAAGATTCACTTTATTCCGGGAATGATTGGCCCCTTTCTTGGTGTTACACTTGTTCCACAACCAGAAGTCCGGAATATCATGATCCCTATCTTCCATGACATGATGGACTGGGAGCAGAGAAAGAACGGCAACTTCAAACAGGTGAAGCCGCTTCTCGAGCATTTGCAGTATTCTTTTTCTTGCTCTGTCTATCTGCAGTGTCCAGCTGGAAGCAAGGGGTTTGTATCTGTTGATCCGTTTCTGATTGTGAAGATGTTGTCATGTAAATATCTAAAAATAGTAAATTTGAAGCATAATTTACAAAACTATTACAAGACAGTGCACTTCACCGCAAGCTGCATTTCCCCTGGACATAGAGAAGAGGAGCGATGTGCTCATGACATGGGAGTTGAGGAAGAGAAAAAGATTTTGTAAATGCTGGGCTCTCACTGCTCCCCTTGGTTTCCCTTAGATTATCAGTCAGCCATTAAATGGGTCAGACTGAAACCCAGAAATGGAGATGTAAAGATTTAGCCAGTATTTGTGAAAATAGTGGTCTTTGCTTCTCTGTCTTCAATTTCCAGCTAGAAAGTGGTAATGTAGAATTAAATAATTACTCCGTGCTTCGAAACAGACTGTGTATTTTTTAAGAAATTGTAGCAGCTCTCCTGGAATGGTTATGCCCAACAACAGTTCTGTGGCTTCCACCTGCTGTGAGCTCTGATTGCAAAACAGGGAGAGGAGCCTTCATCATTCTGTTGTCCGGTCATGGGCAGAAAATTGCTTAAATTTTACACTGCAAAAGAGATCCCTGAAGTGCAAAGTATTAATAATGAAGGATCGGTTTGGACTGGGTCCTCAGATGACAGAACTTCATTGTTCATTGAGTTTGGGGCAGTACTGGGGGCAAGTATCTGCAGATAAGTGCTCGGAAACAGTAAATCCTTTTATTTAAATGATCATAATTCATGTGATCATTTATTATCCACAAACTCACTAAAATGCCAGATCTAATCTATTGTTCCAGGAGAATAACAGACCTTTTCCATAACCTGACCTGTTAGAGGCTGTGTGGAAAAGTATTACCAGGAGCTTATGTTTTTCTTCCTCTTCAACTTGATTTTATTATTATTATATTATTATTATTTACTACTGTTCTTGTTACAGTAGCATTTGATGATGTTCCTCTTTTGGCGTGTTTTAGCATAACAACAGAACAGCCCCTGCTCTGGCATCTACAGTTACAAGTACCTGCAGTCACCTTCAAGTTTCTGGACACAGCTGTTTGTACTTTCTGTATCAAGATGAGCTCTTCATAATCTTGATCATCTTCATTTAATTTTTATACTCACTAATGTATTCTAAACTAGAGCTCCAAGAATCTTTCTTAAACTACCTGTGGAGCAAATTTCCACGCTGTTTTAGGAAGCATATATTGTAACTTGCTAAGATTAATGACAGAATAATCAGCTGTATTAGTGAGACTGAAATAGTTAAATAGCACAAGATGTATTAAACCTTATTATCAGTAGCTGCTGGAACCAGGAAGTTATTTGTTGGCCAGCATAATGCCAGATAGCTGGACAGATGCATTATTGATTTCTGCCAAGTCATTGTAGATCACAAGCAAGGAGAAGGTAGGGTTTTTTAATTTTGAGCTTCTCTTTACTTTTTGAATACTAAATTGGTTGTCAGAAAATATAAACATCCTGGAAATTAATTTTCAAGCCCTTTTTTTATTCTCTACAGTAGCTCATGTTCTAACAAGGTTATTTTTTCAGCGATACTGGGTAACACTGCAGTCTGATTCATGGCCTAAATCAGGTCTCCCTTTAATGATCACAGCAACAAGAGCACCAACTCCATTTGTGTGCCACTGTGTGATTTGTTTTTCCTTCTCATCTTTGCTTCCTTTGCAATTTGACTGCTGAAAAACAGAGAGAAACTCAAACTACGCCTGTCTTTAAATAAAAACAAGCCATATTTCTACAAACAGTTTCAACCTCTAGGAACCTATGTCTGTATTAGTACTGAAAGCATGTTTCCCACAAGATTTCCGAAGACTTCATGAAATTGTTTTGTTTAATGTTAGATACATTAATTTCTGCATTTGAATTAATTTTATGGGAATATCTGATACCAAACTTGATAATAGGACATGGGGGGAAATGAATACATAGTCAGAACCTTTGTAAGGGAAAAGAAACATAATGATGCTCTTGTGGCCCTATATGTAAGAAAATGTGTCATACAGTGATAGAGAGGCTTGACAAAACTGGGTTTAATGGACAAATAATCTTCCGACGTAATGATGCCTGGATGATTGGAAATCGATTACCTACCAGCAGAACCATTGCAGCAGACCAGTGGCGATCACGCCATGAATTAGTTTCTCTGCGTGGATGCTCTGCT
>NW_009259719.1:8159329-8186327 GCF_000687185.1 Egretta garzetta
GTTGAAGAAGCAGCGATACCTCCCCTGGGATGTCCATTTAGACCCTGATAAGCAAAAGGATAATTTAGTTTTAGTCCTCCTATTTCACTGACAAATGAGGAAAGTGTCTCCATTTAACTGAGCCACAGAGAAATAAATCACTTGCACATAGAAGTGGGCAGCCCCAGGGCATGAGAAATAAAATATTCTCCCAGTCTTCCTTGTGTTTGGAACTCTCATCTTCTACATGAACAGCTGATTTGTAACCAATCGCTGCTTCTCCCAGGTGGAGGCTGAGCTGATCGATAAGCTGGACAGCCTGGTATCCGAAGGAAAAGGTGATGAGAACTACAGGGAACTCTTCAGCCTGCTGTAAGCTATACCAGTTTGTGCTCACTCGGTCTTGTGCGGGGTCGTGGGAAGAGTCGCGGTGGTGATCTCTGCAGCCGCAGCTACAGTGCCGATCCTTGGAGAAAGCAGTAAAGGGCTTTCTGGCAGGTTTTCATGACATGGGTCCATGAAATAGAAATATGTCACTAATTCTGAAAATAATATAAAACCATAAATTCTTCTATGTCTTCTTTCCGTGGAATCTAATATAAGGCTGCAGAGGTAAGTAGTTATCATCCTCCTGTCAAAAATTGATTTGCTGGAGGAGCCAGTGCCTTTCTTTTCACAGAGCAATAAGTGAAATCACGGCCTTAGGATTGCTTAGAGAAACAGCGTGCTGTCTAGAAGTCAGGCCTTGTTAGAGCAAAAGAGATTTTCCTCAGCATTTTCCTTTTCTGCTTCCAATTTTTGAAGGTTGCGTTTTGGTTGGCTCAACAGTGGCAAGTTGCTTCCTCCAGAGTCCATCATGACACTGTATTTCCACTCTCTTTCATACTAAAAATCTGTACTCGTCAGGATAAACTTTTTATGTCTGACTTCCCACGTAGTTATTTTTGATTACTGATCTGTTTCCAAATTTCATTTCCAGTGATACTAGTTTATTTCAAAAGGACTTGTGAGAGTCCAGAGCAGTTAACCCGAAATCTTTTAATATTTCAATGAGCCATAGAGATCGTTAGCTGAATTTTAGCCACGTATTCCAGACAATGTTATGTGGCCCCCAAGAGCATGCTGGCAGTTTGAGGCATAAACTTTAGTTTCGCTACAACCAAGGCTTGTATTTCTGAATTCACAATGGCACATTCATTCATTTTCCAGACAGATAAGCCTGCCCATCCTCTATGCTTATCCTTAGGAAGCATGTAAATGTATTTGGTTTTGAATTGTGTATATTCAGTCTTAGGAAGTCTGGCATATTATCTGTACAGATAACAGAAGTCTATTTCGGGGATAAAGGAAAGAAAATATCTTTTTTTTTTTTTTTTTTTTAATTCACCTGGCAAGAGGAATACTGTGCATTTCATTTGCTCCAGTTGAAGGTATTTGCTACCCAAAATGTTAAGAATTCAGGGACTGTAGCTTTTTACTTATTTTTAGATTATAGCAACTGGATGTATTGCTAAGAAACACAGCCTGGAAGTCCAGCAACCTTTTAGTTTATATTTGCAACTGACTTTTCTGAGAACGATGTGAACTTTGAGGAAACAATTCCACAAAGTCAATAAATGCTGTGTGAAATAAAGAGTTGACCCTGAATTCTTCTGTCTCAGATATACTGCTGAAATGTGAATTGGCTCCCTCAGCTGGAAGTCATTCCAGCACAGAAGAGTTTGCCTCTTCTGAGGATGTGTATGACACTCAATGGAATTTCTTTCCTCTTGCCAGTATAGAATTGGCAAGTTCTTTGACCTGAGATCCAGTTTCAAGAAACTAGGGCATAAATTTGCTCTCTTTTTTCATGTTTTGAATAGGATTTTCAGTGTTCTCACTCTGGCCTTCTCTCATCCTTCACAGTTGTCTCAGTGAGATGCTCGCTCCATCGTCCAGTTTGCTGAGCAGGAACAGATTGCCTTTATTTATTTACAGTTAAATAAATTGTGATTTGAAGTTGGTTGGTTGCTGATTAGAGACAAAAATTGACGTGGGGATGAGCAAAGAAGAGGTATTTGCAGTAGGTTTAGACTCCCAGCTTCTGCCTGCTGTTAGCAGTATTTCAGCTACAGGCAATAATGTGGGAATCGGCTGTTGCCATGAGCATTGCCCTCTTTCGTATCTTGGAAATGGCAATGTGAAGATATTTTTCCTTCTCCTGTCAATTCTGTAATTTCCTTGTCTTTGCTTTATGCTGCCTGGAGTAGAACCCAGCTCTTTGGGCCTTATCCCAGGTAAGACAGTAAGTCTATGAATTTGTTCTATGAGGGAGAAACCAAGTTGTCTGCAGCTGTCTGCATGCACTATACCATTTCCCTGGAAGCCTCATCTCTCATGTTCCCTGCTCCAAACAGTTTGCTGGAGAAGATTGAGCAGGAAACGTGGCGGGAGACTGGAATCTCCTTCGTGACATCAGTTACTCGTCTCATGGAGCGTCTGCTTGACTATAGGTATCTGCAACAACAGCAATATATTCTAAGTGTAAGAGGTTTGCAAAGAAGTAGTACCAGGTTTCTTTCCTACAGGGAATATTTGTATTGTTTATCCAGCCGCATGCTTCTCTGGTGGCAGGTATTATGTAAGCACGCCTAACTCATTGCTGCTGGGTTCTGAGCAAAAATCCTAAGTCCTCATTTCCAGAGCCCTAATTCTTGTTCTTGTATGCTCATTCCTGGTAATAGCAAGGATAAAGAAATTTTTTAATTTGTAGTTTTGTACTAAGGTTTATTCAGGTTGCTAAATGATTAATTCCCTCTGTCACTGAAATGGTCTCACGTAATTCAGCAAAATAGATGATAAATGCAAGGATGATCTCAAATGCCTTGCTGAACCAAGATGTGCTGAATGCTTCATCTAGACATGCAGGGTTGGAAAACTTTTCATCTAAGGAAAGTCATGGAGTCATCTGAGGACATGTCAGCTGGTGACTCGTGTACAAGGCTCCACCTAAGTTAGGAAGCCTTTGTTTAGTTTTAGACTGAAGTTTGCAGGACTATTGTGTCAATACAGCTGAGCTTTGATTCAGTTACAAGAAAATATTTTCACTCACACAGACACATGTATCCACACACACACACACAGAGTTATTTTTATGGAATGACAGACAATTGGAAACCAAATGCCCCAAATATTTTATTTTTAGCTTACTGACAGGAGTTCAAATAATTTTTCCTTCTGCCGCTGCTCATTATAGGTGAAAACCTGTGACTAGGCTGGGTATGCTGCAATCCCAAATCCTTTCCTGGGATTTTTAGTTTGTTTGTTATCCATACCAGTTTGATCCAATCTCCTGTCTGTTTCCTGATAGCAGCTGCTCTTCAACTACTGTCCAGGACCAGGTATCTGAGACATATTTACAGGGAATGCAAGGGAGCCGATTTTTTTTTTTAAAGAAATTTGCTATCAAGGCAACTTTGATACACAGATATACATTTAATTGAGGAACAGATATCAGTTTTAAATTGATTTTTAGTACACAGCAGATTTTTTTTTTCATTCCCAGAGCAGAACAGAACAGGGAGCTGCATTGGAATTTGGAAACACACAGGAAACCTCTTGGAGTACAGCCGGCAGTTAGTTGACCCATTACTTCTCAAGACAGTTTGCTGTGTCACGGCTTTAAAAATTTTGTCACTTTTTTCACAAATGAATCTGACTTTCTCAGATCAAGATTAGTAATTTCTGAAGCCTTAACTTTTTGTATTGCTTGAATAGAAATAATTCCTAAAATATTCCAGAAACTAAACATGATTTTTTTTATTTAATTTACCTATGAAAAAGTTCGTAATCTAATCCAAATTACTGTGGTTGTATCTCTCAGCATGCCAACGCTGCATTGGAGGGCTGAATTTATGAAAGCTAATCCCTTGACTAGGAAACCACTAAACAGTTACATCTGGATAAATAATAGTTTTTCACCTTTATAGTAGATCTTTCTTTCAGATTATTTTTGGCCACTATTACCTGATTTTTGTTCACATTCTTGTAAGAAATGAAGTAGCAGTCAGTCCAGGTGCTTGTTCTCAGATGCAGACATGTAAGAGGACACTCAGGTCTCCTATCGTTTAAGCCGTAACATGGAAATTTTTCTTAGAGGAACTTTACAAAATAAAGTATGTGATGAACTGCTGTTTGTGATCCAAGGAAACTCTGGAGGATAAGATCGCTTCAGATTTATTTTAAAAGGAATTTTTTTGCAGATATATGTTTCACCATGGCTCTGCTTTCTTAGGGACTGTATGAAAGGAGATGAAACAGAAAACAAGAAAATTGGCTGCACTGTTAACCTTATGGTAAATGTTCCCTTTATTGCTTTGTGATACTGTGCAATGTTGTCGAAACTGTGATGGGAAAGGCTGGGATAGGAATCTGTTTCAGGCAAGTGTAGCTTCAGAATCCGAGCACTGGGGTGACAGACGAGAACCACAGGGATTGTGAGGATCCCCTGGAGGTCTCTGGTACGACTCTCTGCCTAAAGCAGGGCCAAGTCAGTCAGGTTCCTCAGAGCCTTGTCCAGCTGAGTTCCGAGTATCCCTGTGACAGAGGTTCTACAACCTCTCTGACCTTCTCTTTCAGCTTTTGACTACCTTCATTTTGAAAAAAAATCATGACACAATAGAATTATTTGGTTTAATCAATGTGAATGTGAAAAGAATCATTACGATTCTTTTACGCTAATGGTGTATTCTCTTTTCAATACCTTTATACATACACAGATGCTGCTGATTGTCTTGAAGGAAGGGGCTCAATAACAACTCTCTTTTCTTTCACAGAATTTCTATAAATCTGAAATTAACAAGGAAGAGATGTACATCCGCTATATCCACAAGCTGTGTGACATGCACTTACAGGCTGAGAACTACACAGGTTAGTCAGACATCGTGTGGGGTCTGCTTGAAATCCTGGCCAAAGTGTTTGACTCTCCCAGTGTTATACTATTTGATTAATTCTTTTAGAAAAAATTTGTATGAATCGGTTATGGCAGTCGGGAAGAAGCTGAGGTCCAGCTCCTTCCCTCAAGTCAAATAATGTATGTCTGTGCCCACACAGCAATACACCTGTTCCATTACACTCCAAATTCTACATCGAAGTGTTCTATGAGGAAGATTGATCCAAAAAATCACAACAGTGGAATCAAATTTAGAGGAAGATTAAAATCACAAAACCACTGTGACATTATCATTTGTCATACTTCCTTGCATTGTTGTATTTAGGGAGCACTTAGGAAGTGTATAGACTCTTAATTCTGTGCTGTCCAAGCTCTGTTTACAGCTGCATGCTCCAAATCTGGTTACGTAGCTGAACTTCTGACTGTGCATTCCAATCCAGTAGCTAGTAAAAAGAAACTCGACAGATTTGTACCTAAAAATGAGTTTCATAGGAAACAGCTTTGTGCTGCTATTTTAAGTAATTGAATAATTTAATGATCATCTAAGACTTCAGAGTGTTTTCTCAAATTGTAAATCAGAAATTCCAGACTGTTTAAGCAGGTCTAGTGACCTTTCAACCTACTGGCTGTATTTATTTGTTGTCATTGATTCAGTGTTCAATAATTGCATTTCCAACAGAGGCTGCATTTACTTTGCTTTTGTACTGTGAGTTGCTTCAGTGGGAGGACAGACCTCTGAGAGAGTTCCTGCATTACCCATCTCAGTCAGAGTGGCAACGTAAGGAAGGTCTGTGCCGTAAGATTATCCATTACTTCAACAAAGGGAAGGTATGCCAACTTCTTCTCTCTTCCAGCAGCTTCCTTCCCTTTTCCTGACTTACTTAGGGCTTGCAAGCCTATCATCTCAGTTCAGTAGTCTGGAACTAAATTTGTATCAAAAGTTTTTATAACTTGACAAATTGCTTCTTGCCTCTCTGGATGAAAAAACAGATGAGAAAACAGATATGGGGATTTCATTATGCGTGGCATTTGGAACTAGTGTAGGTGAACCAAGAGGAAAAACACCAAAACATTTTTATACCTTTAAACCAAACTTTGGATCACCTGATATGGCAGAAAGCTCTATGAATGCCAGTTCCTTTGCTGTTGGGGGGCAGCATTGCATTTTGTATTTGTCTATGCAAATTGCTGTGTTATGGCTCACTTTAGAACTTGTTTTGTTTCTAATCTATAGAAGTAAATGGCAAGCAATGCACTGTAGAAGTTCCTTTATTAAAAAAGACTTAAGTCTTTTCAGTGTCACTGTTATTTGAAGTGGCTTTCAATTAAAGTGCAGTTCCATCCATTGCACAAGAAGAAAATCAATACATTTCAATTTCACATATTCGGTATGGGTCTCCTACAATAAATATTTCTTTTAAAAATTACTGCAGAGGTAGGTGTTATAGTCCCTTGTTTCATGGCATTTGGGGAACATTCAGAGGTGAACCTGAAAAGTGATCTCATCTGTCAGACTATTTTCAAATTTTTCCCTTCCCTAGAAAAATTCCTACAGCTTATATTACTGGAAGATAGCATCTGTATGTGCGCCTCAGGGTTGCTTTGCCTATGATCGCAATGATGGTGGCATTAAATACAAATGAGATTTGGTTCATATGGGGTTACCATTCCAGAAAATTCTTTTCTAGCCCTGATAATGGAAAGCTGTACATGGCAGAGACATTCTCTACAGAACCTGCAAAAGGAAGTCAGACTAGTGTGTAGGAAGAAACAGCCTTATTTAGGGGGAAGTGATTAATTGAGAAGGGGGGGACAAATTGTTCTTTTGTAATAATACTGCACGTGGTTCTCTTTTTAGTTTCAGAAATTTTCAGGGGTTTTCAGACTGCACATAAAAAAATAAATAACTGACATGCAAATATTGCAGTACTGTACTGTCTGAGTAGACAAGATGATCTGAGACCATGTAAAACAAGAGAGCTTGTATTTTTGACAAAAACAGGCAATCCATATATGCACTGAAGGGGAGTAAAAACTTGATGGATGTAATTTTGCTATAAAACTCCTAACAGATTATAGAGTGTTAACCTCTTGAGGCTTTTTCCCTACTGGATGGTTTTGGAGTTATTTGACTTTGTGTTTTAATCCTCCTTTATTATAAATGGTAGCTGAATGACTAAATAATCCACTTAAGCAGTGTGTATGTCACTCAAACTGTGGAAGTGAAAGACACTGAGAAGCCAAATCCTTCTGCTGCTTTTCAGCACTATTCTGCTGCTGTGTAACAGCGAGCAGCTCAGGGCATGGAAGAAGCTTGCATCCCTCACCTTGCAGCTGAGAGTTTCTTTCCGCACTCCCCAAGATGGTCCCTCCTCAGGTCCTGACAAGTGGAATTTGTTGTTCTGTGTCCTTCAGTTGCATTTCTAGAGTTAAGTTTCTCACATTGCTCCTGGCATCTTCCACTAAGTAAGGGGGTCAAAGCAGCATCAAAAGGGTGTAAGAATTCTGCATTTGTTAATGGGAAAACTTTCTCAGCACAGGAATGAGGGAAAACTACAGCCACAAGACTGTCTTGTGAGTTTGACGTAAAGACCCTCGGCAGGCCCACAGCACAGCAGTGGGGTGCAGAATTGAGTAACTCCCACTCTCACTGCTGCCAGTAGCAGCAGGGTGTTCCCAAGCTCTTTTAGCCTTCGTTTTGGTTGTGTGCTCCTTCCTACTGATTTCTGCTATGGTTTACAGCTCAGTCAGCAGTGTGTGCGAGTGCACAACTTTAAATGAAGATTTATTTTTTTTTAATCACAGTTACAATTTTGTCTGTTAAAAGTCAAGCTTTCTAGTTGAAGATGACTGTGAATGGAACAGTTTGAAGCCAATTGATTGTGCTTGTGGACAGCAGTAGCTTGAAAACTACACAATCCTTTTCTGTCCAGTTCACTGCTAGATTTTTTTAACTAAAAATTCTGACCAGCTCACATCACAGCATGTATTCTCTTTGGTGCCAGCCAAGTGCTGAGAGACCCAAAGCTGCATTTCAAAGCAGTTCATTTTTAGATCATGTGCTCCATACCCAACATTTGAACTAATTTCTCTTGTGCATCCTCATGTAAACCATATTTCCAAAAGAAGTCTGCACATTGGGATGCGAGTAAATAAAGGTTGCCATTTGTAAATGTCAGTTGTCTCTATCTGTGCCTCCTTGTGTGCAGTCAGTAGCGCTCAGCTGAGAGTTGCTGGTGCCATAGGAGAAAGCTGCAATAAATGTCACATGAATGTGTTCTTCAAGGGAAGGACATAATACAGAACATGCAAACAGATCAGACATCAGCAGCACAGAAAGCAGTAATGAGGGAAATGAACAGTGGAGACATTAGGAAATTATTTGAAGGGGGCAAAGAATGATGCTTTAGAGGGAAGTGACACTTGCATAGCACATGGACTTGCATATTAAATTTCTAGACTGTGAAGATGGTACCCATTAACATCACAAATTTTAAAACTGAGGATCCCAGTGACTCAGATATCCATTCATTCTCTTTTCCTTTCAAATACCTGCAAACTCTCTTTCCTTTCTAAGAAGTTACCTGTATATTGTGTTTCTTCGCTTCTCTCTCTTCTGATATCTACAGCATATTCAAGCAGCACAGTGGAATTTCTCTGTGTGGAAATCTAACTGAAACAAAGAGAGAAAGCCTGAGTTAGGATGACAGGAATGGTATGGGTACAGGTAGAAGAGCTGGTATAAAGAGAAATAAGATGCGGTTACATCTTGTTAATTTAATTCACATCAGAAAAGGAGCGTGAAAAGGATCTTTAGGATCACCTCAAGGGAAGATAACCAGCGAGCTTGCTGCTGCTGTCCAGAAGACAGAGAATTATGTAGGCTTTAGCCACAGCATCCCATCTGGAAGTGAGAATTTGCTCACGCTCTGTGTGACAAAAGCCATTTATTCCAGATGTTTTAGAAGAGACTTTTCCATTCTTTCAAGTAAACCAGCTAAGGACTGAAAATCTATGTATATTATCTCTGTAAAGAATGTTGAAACCTATAAAAAATGCAATGGTGTTTGTATTTGCAAATTTAAGCACTTAACTGGTTGATGTTGTTGATGTCAATTCAGCGTATCAATTTGTACATCATGGACTTTGACAACCCACAGCAAAAATCCTGTTAATTTGAGATCACAAAAACCTGCATAATATTCTGAGTAGTCAGTAACTGCACTTTCAGTTCATTTCCTATTGTATGTATTGTGTTCATCTAAATAAATCTCAGGCTTCCCATCATCCCAAACTACTACTACTATCAGAATATCCAAATTTTTTCTGAAAGAATCTTTAAATAGCAAGTTTTTATGTAAGTTTTTGTAATTAACTAAAGTTAGTGGATGTAGGATCATTAGTTTTGCCTTTTTAGTTCTTACAGGTATCCCCTCTTTTAATAAAAAAGTTCTTACACTTACTGGTTTTGCTATTCAGGGGAAAAAAGTTTTTCTGGTATTAAGGATGAGAGAACAGACACTGTAAATGTCTGTGCATAAGGGGAAGCATTGTGAAGTACCTAATACACCAAATCAGACAGTGTAGAGATTCAGTTTTTTAAGTGAAGGTACATGTAACCAGAAGAACTATTTCCATATTAAATGCTAATATTTTACATAATTACTGTTAATTACTGCTACCAATAATTTACAAATTGCTATTACTATTCTGAAAACTTTAGGTGATAGTCTAACTCACACATTAATTTTGTTTTCACTACAGCAGGGTCCCAGTTAAAACTGGCAAGTTAACCCAGTAATGCATAAAAGTTAATGCAGTAAAGGTTCAGCTGAGACCTTGGTGTTCTAGATCCTTTACATAAGTATGGTAAGAAACAGCCATTCCCCCAAAAGGCTTCCAATCTGTACAGGTAAAAGATGATGGGAGAGGAGATCTCAGTTCAGTTCAGTGAGCGCTCCAAAAAGCAAAGTGAGGTAACAGGAGTCTCACTCTCAAAGTGGGTGTGCCCATACTCAGTCTCTTTCTTCCTTACCTCAGAGGGTGAGGGAGCATGGTGTGCTAGAAAAGATTTATTGTATGCAGACTGTAAGTATAACAGTTTTGCTTTTGGTTCTGGATAAGAATATTCACTCAGTGCAATAACGCAGGTCAGTTCTGAGGGTGTTTTGTCTCTGTATTTGAGCGCTTCCCATTGCTTCACAGTTTCATGCTTGCAGTAGGAAGTAGCAGCCCTGGGAAGGGGAGCACTTCTCTGGGGAGCTAAGCCCTACCTCTTCACTCCAGGGAGTTCTAGTGCAGAAAGCAAAGGAGATATTGGGGGTGGGTTGAAGGGGTGTCCCACAAGAAGGAAATTTGTTAGTTGTATTGTCTTTCTCCAAGTAAGTTCCCAGTCTTGTGAGTGAACTGTCAGTAACAAGCAGTATGCGTATGTAATTTCAGTGGAACATATGCCTCCATTACCAGCTTGAAGAAGGAGTTAATCTGATATTTAATGGAAACTGTCTCATCACATTGCATTTTCACATCTAATCCCTGGCATTTCATACTAAATGAATTCCCAAAATTGAGTTTCCATATTCCTCTCAGCTGAGTTGGCAACAACATGCTCTTTGCTGTGAGTGTGATTTGCTTTGGTTTCGCAGAGCTGGGAGTTTGGAATCCCGCTGTGCAGAGAACTGGCCATACAGTATGAAAGTCTCTATGATTATCAGAGCCTCAGCTGGATTCGGGTAAGTAGCAGCAGTTCCTCTCCTTGCAGACTCTCATGTCTTTCCCCAGGGAATTTTGTTCTCCTGTCAGAACATTCTGAATTTAAAAAATAATCATATTCCCTATACAGCTCCATGCATTTACTGGAACTTCTTTGCTATTGATTCATTTTGATGACTTTGTAGGTCCACTGAAGTAATTCCTAAGTCTGCTAGGAGTAAACTCCCAGGAGTATATGGAGACAGCACACACACAGGAACTAGGCTTGCTATTGCAATTGCTTATTTATATATACTTATCTTTGCATAAAATATCTTTTTTTTCTTTTTTTAAAAAAATTATACATTGATATTCCAAAAACATCAAGGACAGCTTGTGCCTCAGTTGACATAGGAGGAACAAGAAAGAAAGAATGGAGAAGGCAAACCTTTATGGCATTTTTGTCAATTTACAAGCATCGGTCTCTGGTAAAACCAAACATGGTGAAATCAGGGCACATTTGCATCATTGTGCTTTAATCAGATAAAGTCAAAAGTTCTGGTTGTTATTTAAAAGCTTTATGAATGTGAAAAGAATTCATCTGCTTTTGTCCCCTGGGGTAGCATGCATATACCCAAATTAAAGATTTATGCTATGTGGATGTATTCTTATACACAGTGGTTTAAATTCTCTTTAAAAGTCAAATTTATTCTCATCTGAAGATATGTCTAACTAGGTCTTATGAACTGCACATCTGAAGAACCTGTTTTCTTCAAAGTGGCCCTAAAGAGAGTGCAGGTGACCATCTTGGGCTTTATTGTAGACATCTAAAATAGAGCAGTGTGGAAACATACCCTGGTGTACACGAAATACCGTATTGGTAAAGTGCTCTTGAATGATAAGCACTTAATAAAGGCTTAGTCAAGTCATGCATCAAGACTTCCTTTCCTAAAACATCAGTAAATGAGCTCCTTTTACTTTTTCCAACTGCCTTTTTTTCCTTCCAAGTTAAACCTACTGGTGCACGGAGCTGTAGAAGATTTAATTTTGTTTCATCCTTTTTCATGCCTCTCAACTCAATTAAGGCAAACCCAATTGCATTGATACAATTTTCCAGCCAGTGGTATAGATTTTGAGCTGTAGGAGAGAATAGGACACTGTGGGCCAGGCAACACAGATCTTAATCTCAGCTTTGCCATTAATTCTGCAATGCAAAGAAAATTACATGCAAGACCTGTTTAATTTAAAATTAGATACAACAGAAAAATTTTCCCATGTCACCTCCAAAAATGTAGAATGAGTATGATGATACTATAGTCCGTTCCACCATGTGGACTGTTTAATTAATAATTTTTATCTTTAAAAGAATTTCAGTCTTTTCATTAAAAATTGTGGGGGTAAAAGAGTAATGTGATACTTCAATGTGTCTTGAGATTCTGAAGTTTTAAGCACAGCTATAAGGGTCTGATAGCAGCTTTGTTTTTCCTCCACAGAAAATGGAAGCTACCTATTATGATAATATCATGGAACAGCAGCGCTTAGAACCTGAGTTTTTCAGAGTTGGTTTTTATGGTCGGAAATTCCCATTTTTCTTGCGGGTAAGCCAGACTTACACAAAATATAACGAAGTGACTAGGCTCAGAGTAGCAGTTAAGGCTTTGTATTTTTGTTGCAGAGATACGATGTCTGCCATTCAGTTTATTTTTTTATGCCTGCACAGCAGAAAATAGCTTTCTGGCTGAACTGAAGGATGATATGGTCCATTGGGAACGTTCTTAGGAACAGAGATCAGAAATTCGACTCATGCCTATGTGTATTTTTGACAATCTGCAGATGCAGCACCAATTGCCTCTGTATTAAGCAAAATGCTGTATTGCAGCAATGTTGGATCATTACTCAACTAATTTTCATCATCTCAAATTATCACGCTTTAAAAAGTCTCACATGACAGCATGATTCTAATACCAGCCTGATGACTCTCTTATGCTATCTACAAGTGAAAATTTCCTCTCTCTTCAACAAAAAACCTAGTGGCTTCTCTGGACACTTCCTCACTTGGAGCTTATTGTCTGCAGGTGTATACAGGATTAGCTGGGTCCGTGAGCCATTTAAAAAGCAAAATTATCTTATTTTCCTAATGAGGAATCAAACTTAAAATGGATGTTTGTTCATACAATGTCTTGTTGCTAGTTCAGAGCCAGGAAGAGGAATATCATCTGACAACTGCTGTAAGAGCTGCCTGAAAATTGATGGTAGATGCCATCTAGCGTGACAGGACAAGCTAACTTGAAGTGTGTTTTCAGGGACAGGAGGTGCATGATTTGTGTTTTCTTTAAAAAAACAGTTTGACAAGAGATGGCACCACTCGAGTTACACAGTAAGAAGCTATAAAAATCCAAACTGTGTACCATTTTGAAAACCGCAGTCTTAAATTTTCCCCTGAACACTAAGTTGGTTTCTTTTAAGTTAGGATTTAAACACTGGTGTTTAATTACAGTCTTTTAATGGAAACATAGGCAGGGGTAGTCAAGGCAAGTTGGAATTAATCAAGGTGAAAATGCCAGTGGATAAAAGGTGGCTTCGTGTTACTCAGAGGTGAAGTTGCACAGTGCCATAATGCCGCAGCCTGAATCCGTGTGTGGAACACACCGGCAGAGGAATCTGAGGAAATCACAAGTGCTGCAGCGTAGAGCAGTAGCTTCCCCGTTCATTAAGATCTCCAGAGAAAACTGACAATGTCTTTTTTTTATATCTAACAACAGATGTTTCAGAAAATGAATGACAACAAAGTCATTATGGCACATAAGTGTTCCTACATTTGAAATAATTCCAGTGAATCTAGCTCATCTTATTATACGATGGATCCTACAGTTTCATCTTGGATCCTGCATGGCCTATGTGTTTAACACTGCACAAGTCTTCAGTGCACAGCACTTACTCTTTGCAAAACGGTGTAACAATATGGATACTTGGCTGGAGACATTAACAGCGAACATGAGCGTACATAATTATAATCCTTCTTAATTCTGCAATTATATTTGGTAGCAGTACTTCTGATAGGAGATTACTAATGTAGCAATCTCATTAAAAGCTATCCTCCTCCTTTCTCTCTCTAACGATCCATGCACCATACACATTGCGAAGCACAGGCTAAGCCCATTAGCAATCACATCAGCATGGATCACACTGTAAAGAGATTGGAAGCAGCTATTCTAGAGAAGAAAAATATTTACATGGTTTTAAAATTTTCAAATGGATATGGGAGTGATTTAAAATGATCAAATAACTCGTGCCCTTTTCTCGTTCACTTTTCTGTTGCTGTATGGCTTCAGACAGAAAATAACCACTTCTTCCTGCACCTTTTGATTTTGAAGACCCTTTGTCTATAAGTCATTGTTTGTGTTTCTATCAACTGTGTCTCTATTTCTAGCCTTCCTACATAAGTAAATTAAAACTGTCCATGTCTTCCACCCACCAGAAGTTCACGTAAGGCCTGACAAGCCACGTTTGAGATCTGTCTGAAAATTCTATTAAATTTAGCTTTGAGGTATTTTCAGGGTGTTATTTTTAGAATCACAGTAACTTTATTTATAGGCTTACAGTTTTCTGGATTGCTGCAATCAAAAGCTAAAATACAGAATGCAGTAAGTGTTAGGAACAGATTCACCTTCAAACATGGACTCACTCCAAATTGAGTAACAGCTGCAAAGTTTGGGCATTGTAGACTGAACTGTCAAGATTCATCGTGCAGTTTTTCTCCGAGTTCGTTGCTTGCTGTGACTGATGCATACAAAGTGACATACGTCACAGCTGGAAACATGAGATCTGTTCTATGAAGTTGAAATGCAAAGCCAAAGATAACTGCGCTCCTTGGCCATGTTTTATGATTGGGTTTTGCCACTTTCTTTTTGATTTTGCTACAAGAGCAAGAACTGCTCATTTTCCAGAGCAATTAAAAAAACATTATTGCATATGCTGCAGCTTTTAAATGAATTACTCTGTGAAGGTAAAAATTTCCCTGTACTTCCAGTTACTGTTATGTGTGTGAGAGTTTAAACTACCAGAATGAGAGAACTTGCCTGCTTTGATCGGTCTTGCATGAGGAGACATGTACACCAGTCAAAATTGTGTTTTGTGGTGAATAGGGTTAAAACACTGGAATACAATCTTTATAACACTGAGGACTTAAGAAATCCGGTATCGTGCTGTTCAAAGTTTGAGATGGCTCAGAAAGCATCCAGGAACTCTGCACAAGTGGTTCAGTGCCTCACAAGGCATATCTAAATGCAAGCTTTCCATTAGTGGCAGAAACAAAATTTTGTTTATCAGGAGGAAAGTGCTTCTAGGGCTGAAGGGGAATTTGCTAAGTGGCCACTGAGACTTCCTGGTAAGGTTTTTCCATATTACTGCACAATAAACAGGGGAGTTCCTGAGGATGTATTGTTCCGCGTGGTCAAAGGTGGATTGTATGGCTCTGACAATACAGCAACGATTAAACAACGATTTTTTGTGAACAGTTTGTTACAGCTTCGCTCTAAGGATAACTGATAAATTGATAAACATATATCTTCCTCTGTTCTGTGAAATCCTTTTATCCACCTGGTGTAAACTGTATTTGACAGCAGCTTTCCCAGTGTAGAACAGCCAAGCTGGTGACGTAGTCTTAAGTCTTGGTCGACATGTTTCAGTTTAGTCCCAATTAAAAAATAGTCCTTTTTCAGTTGTCTGAAAAGCAAATAAGAAAAGACAACGGGACTGAATGTGATGTATGTATGGATTAGATGCATCTTTCTGTTGAGATGAGTGTCATAGTCTACTTATTCATCACTTCTTGATTAAATACATTGTACAGAAAAAGGAAGGAATAAAATATATCAGCTGTGTTAAATGCACGTTTTACTCTCCCATTAGCATATTGACCTTGTCATTTATCTTTGTTGTTGAAGGAGTAACATTTTAAGTGAGATAAAAGCCAATAGAATTTAACTTACTTTTAAGGAGGCTAATCTATGCTTGCCATTCTTGCAGAACAAGGAATATGTATGCCGGGGCCATGACTATGAGAGGCTGGAAGCCTTCCAGCAGAGGATGCTGAGTGAGTTCCCACAAGCCATTGCAATGCAGCATCCAAACCACCCAGATGACTCCATATTGCAGTGTGACGCCCAGTGTATCCTTCAGTGAAAGGGCAAGCTATGATTACAAGAACTGTGGTAGAGGACAGAAGAGGAAGGTATTGAAAATGTCTTCAGCTTGGATAACTCAGTTCCCAAGTGTCTTAGGTGGAGCTGGATATGGACAAAACTATACACCTGCCTACAGTAGGCATTAACTGGTTCATTGCACTGCGTATCGCTGGAGAGAGCTGTCGCTTTTTATTCAGGGAGTAATCCAGGTCATGTGCAATGTGTAAGTGGTCACATCTGCTTGGTCACATCATGTTTTAACCTTTACGAACAGTGTTGCCATAATGCACGTTTCGCATCATTAAAAGTATTCCCGATACCTTCTTTTGGAGAACATTTTGTTGGGAGCAGAAATTCATTCCAAAGTGTTATTTTCCATTATGTTTATTTTTCACATCATTATTATTATTTTTGTCCAGTCTCCCTTTATTTTAAATGGTTGAATTTTCCTACACCTAAGGCTTTGAATCTCATTCTCCTCACTGGTAATCTGTCCTGTGATTTGATACAACCAGCACAATGCTATGTGCACTTAAAAGACTGAACCACTTAACGTTTAATGGTCTGCAGAGACTTTTAGAGATTGTAGTCATGAGAATGCCACTGTTTGGGTTGTGTGACAACAGCAAGGGTGTTACGCAGGACTTTAACCATAGGGATGTTGTCAGCAAGTGAAATCTCCTGAAATCGGTTGGTGTTTCCCACTTGCCTTTCATAACACGTGCTTTTCACCTTGCTTTGCTATATAACAATGATACTTTCACAGAGGGGTTGTTTGTGTGTGTATTTTGGTTGGTTTGTTTATGCTTGCAGAGATCTTGTCTGTAACACTGAGGTTAAACCAGTTTAATTTAACTGGCTGTAAATTGATGAAATTAGGGCAACTTTGGTTTGTAGACAAGGTGAAATTATCAAAGGTAAATATTAGATATTATAATATTATAAATATCAAGGCAAAATTTATCAGAGGTAAATAGTAGATATTTAAGTACCTAAATACATCAAGATCTACTAAAGTGCCTGCACAAATGAGGCACCTAGCTCTAATTAACAGGAAAAGGATATTTTGCCTGCTGTAGATATTTTGGGTGTCTTACTACATACTCTCTGCATCCTCAGGTATCTTCCTCTTCAGTTAATCTGGCTGTGAGGCATACTGTAACTCCCTAGGCTCTCCTGGTAGTTCTAGTCTAGTGTTCTGTTGTTTCACTTGCAAAAGACAAGCACTGGAAAACAGAGGAGCTTGACTTTCTGAATTCACCACCCTGTTTATTTCCACGGTAGCGGTAGCTCTCCTGTTTGATGTCCCATGGCTTTCTTTGACTACATAACTTACAGATTTACAGATCTATGCAGTGACTCCCATCCCAGACAATATAGATGTGCTGCAAATGGACCGTGTCCCCGATCGCATAAAGAGCTTTTACCGAGTCAACAACATCCGGAAATTCCGCTATGACAGGCCTTTCCACAAAGGCCCAAAGGACAAGGAGAATGAATTTAAGGTAGAAGTAGCGAATAAGCAGTGTTTAAGTGTTAATCTTGTCAAGGCTAGTGCTGTCATTATTTTATGCTGATACAGCCTTTCAAATAATCCTGATTTGATGGCCAAAGATACTGTAGTAACTCAAATAACAAGTAGCTGTTGAGTCCGGTGGTTACACACCTGACCTGATTAAAGCATTGTCCAGTTTGAAGGCAAGTTATTTTAGAGAGATGTGTTTTGAAGCAAGGACAGGTTTTTTTCGTTTAGCTGGAATTTTTTCTTACTGTCACGTATGTCTGCAATGTCGTCTTCGTTCACATGACAGAATTGGTGGTCGATCTTTAAAAATTAATAGAAATGTTGAATGTGTTGCTTTAGAGCATACCGGATTCTGGTTTTGTTGGTCACGTGACTTTCAGCATGACACTCTGCAAAGTAAATTAATGCTCAGGAGGTTAATGTAGTCTTTTCTGAACTTTACCCTCTTGGCACCTGTAGTAAGAGTACAGATGATGTGATTGAGAATCTGCTGTGTGCCTCACATCCTCAATTACTCTTTGTAGAGCTTGTGGATTGAACGTACCACTCTGACCTTGACTCACAGTTTGCCTGGGATCTCTCGTTGGTTTGAAGTGGAGAGAAGAGAACTGGTAACATTCATAGTTCCTGTAATTGGGGTTTGAAATGGTGTTACTGAGGACAGGGGATAGGCAACTTAAAACTCCTTTGGCTGAAATCTTGCAGTTTAAAGTTTACCAATGATTAAGTGTGTCCTTTTTCCACCACTTATTCTAAATAATTGCTGAATCTAACTAGAGGAATTATGTGAGGGAACATGGCAGTATAATGGAGACAGTGCCAAAAAGATAGAATAATTGCATTGTTGCCATGTCTTCAGTATACAGAAGTTCTCACAACTCAGTGACCTGAAATACAGCATTGCTAACAGTAAAATTTGTTAACGTAGCTAATTTTCTACAAAGCAGTAAAAACTAAGAGAGATCACCGAACAACCCTAGAGTATCATTTCATTACAAGGAAGATAATAAATCTCAGTGAAGCATCCATGGAATTAAAGTATATTTTATTGCCTTTGAGGTTGAAGTCAGTCCTTTGGAAAATGCCATTCAAGTGGTTGAGAACAAAAACCAGGAGCTGAGAACACTGATAAGCCAGTACCAGCATAAACAAATGCATGGTAACATTAATCTCCTCAGCATGTGTCTGAATGGAGTGATTGATGCAGCTGTTAATGGGGGAATTGCACGATACCAGGAGGTAAGCCGGGCTCCACTTCTGAATTTAGTATCATCTTTTCTCAATTTTATTTCCATTTCTCTTTCAAAGAGAGTATGACTTGGTAAGATAAGACATTTTCATGCACATTATCTAAATACAAGGTTAAAACCCCTACTTGGTTATTCTGCATCAGTGCTTGCATAGCCACATGTCAACAGGAGGATCCGAAGGTGGAGTTGGGATATCACACTGATGTAGGTACAGCTGAAGCAGGGTTTCTCAAGAATGAAACTTGGCTTACCTGGAAATCCTGACTTGGCAGGTAAAAGTGTGAAGCAGATTTTTTTTTTATACTGCTTACATCATAAATCCATTTTGGAGTAGAGGCAGTAATAGAGACTGATTGGGCCTGTAATCAGGAAAAGCTGCTAATTTGTGCTACTCAACCCTCATCTTTGCTAGCCTAATTTCAGACTCACTGTAACCCCAAAATGACTGTATATGCCCTATGTTATCTGGCATAATCTTTGGCAAGCTGTTACTTAAACTCTGCATGGCAAAAGGTAAGTCTAGGGTGAAATAATGAAAAACGGCAGCAGCAGTCCAGGGACGTGGAATGTGTCTTCCCTACAGAGCCGTGAAGAGAACGCTCTTCATACTTTACCTTAGTTACCACTTTACTCAATTCCTTTAACTTTAGGCAGTTATGTGAAGGAAACAATATAAAATACAAATAACTGGATGATAGAAGGCTTAGTGGTGTTACTCATCGCTATCACATGGGGAAACTTGGTCAGATTCATGATTCAACAGGATCATCATGGTTGCCAAAACTGTGCTGTAGCTTTACCTGGATCCCAGAGTACTAAAAGCAATACAATTGAGCTGCTGCCGTTAGCGTAGTGTATTTAGCTTTCCTAAGATGTTTGGACCTTTTCAGCCTTTGACACGAAGTTACCATGAAATACCTTCCAGTATGCAGAAGGCTTTCTTTTTTTTTTTCTGCAGGCCTTTTTTGATAAAGATTATATCACAAAGCACCCTGGAGATGCAGAGAAGATTACACAGCTCAAGGAACTCATGCAGGAACAGGTACTGTTTCTCATATGCAAGAGAACATTGCTGCAGTGTCTGGATTCAGCAGCAGTTAATATAAACATATCAGATCCAACTGATTCATTCAGAAACAAAGAATTTTGGTACAGGAGATCTACAGTACATTTAAACAAAAAAGAGGGGGGAGTTGGCCAAGGAGTTTATGAACAAGCCACTCACCTTATGGGACATGAGGTGAAGCTCAGCTGAAATTACATTAATTCTGTTGTCTCCATTTATTATCCAGTAGACATCTCGCCACGTTTTAAGCCTGCCATTCACTCCTTCAGCAAGTCACTTAACAGCATTTCAGATTTCCCATCTGTAAAATAAAGATAATGCTTATCTCTCTTCAATCCTCAAGAGGATGTTTGAAGATTAATTAGTTATTGTTTGTACAGACGTTGGATCACATAGGGAATTATATACGTCTTAAGCCTGCTGTCATTACTATTTTCTTTCATCTGAGAGCTTATGTAATCTCATTCAATCACTAATATTGTATGTTTGACCTGTGAAAAATTGACCTTTAAAAATAAATAGTGAGCGACAGAAAGAGTGACTATGCATGCCACATTGCCACTGCTCAGCTCAATTATTAAAAACTCCTTTTAGAAATCTCTGTTGGCAACTTTGGCCCCTCCTCTGACACTGGGTGGAAGGAATTTCCTTTGTCAAGATGAATTATCTGTGTGAGGACATAATGCTGTTCACTCTGGAGAGAGAATCAATCTGGTACTTTTTTTACAGTTCTCTCTTTACAAAAGTAATCCAACATGACATAAATGTACTTGTCTCAGACTTAAAGTACTTGTTGAAGTAACATGAATTTGCCAGGTCTCCTAGACTTGCCTAATTATCAGCAGTCTTGTAAATGAACAGCGGCATATTGTACGGTACTTTCTTGCCCATGGACAGAACTGCAGGACAGGTTTCTAGTCCATCTCTTAGGCATGATTTATTTGGTTTTGTGATGCTATGTTTTCTTTCTAACAGGTACATGTCTTAGGAGTGGGTCTGGCAGTCCATGAAAAATTTGTACACCCAGAAATGCGTCCCCTGCATAAGAAACTGATAGACCAGTTCCAGATGATGCGATCCAGTCTGTACCATGTAAGCTGACAGTCATTTTTCCCATTTTGAATCATTCAGAGTTACGATTAAGCTTCTATCAGTTGCAGTAAGTTCACAAAAGAACTGGGCTGGTACAGCATTGACTGAACCTCTGGATTGCCAAATTAGCAAAAGAATTCTTGACTTCTGTGCAAGAAAGAAGTCCTAGTAAGTCTGTTAATTTAGCCTTTATTTTAAACTATAATTTTTAATACGTGTATGTTCTTTGTTGTATCACAAAACAATTGTAAAGCTTAATTTTCAGTTACTGTCTTACACAGTAGAAAATGATGTAAAACAGATGAAGAAGGGTTAACAGAAAATGTTAGATGTTGAGCTCTTTGAAAGAACTACCCTAATTGGGAGTAGCATGACATGGATTAGTCCCTCCAGAAGTGTCTGTATATAGGCAGTGCCAGAAGTTCCTGTTGGTTACTTTAGGCGTCCAACTCTGGTGATCAGGACGCACACTATTACGGGTCTATAGCTCCTACATAGCAACGGAACCACCTCCAGAGCAGGTTCACCCCACCTGTTATACACCAGAAGTGCAAATGTCATCCTCTAGGGGTGATGCCTTTCCCTCTGTGTGTGCTCTGCTGTACATTAGTATTCCATGACAACTACACAAGACATTTTTGCCAGGTGGGTCTCAGGAATTTGCAGTGCATTCTCCTCTTCCTGGTATAGTGGAATCTTTATGGATACCTATGGATACCAGACTGGAGGATTTCTGTCTATAATGTCAAAGTATTATTTGAAATGTGTGCGTTAGCGCTTTACTTTCCAACTAGAGTATGTATTTTCTAAGGTAGCTTCTAACTTGGAAGGCTTCTTCCTCCATTCTTAGGAGTGAACACTATGCAAGGGTGGCCAGAAATAGCAGCACCAGAATTTTAAAATACAGCCTTTCTCTTTTAAAGCAGATGAGATCCGTACAGGTCGCAGTTGCCATTTTGAGTTCACTGTCTTTCTTGAGAGTTTAGTCAAGATCTGTATTTTTGAGTCCACGTTTCTTCTTTAAAAAATGTAGGTGGCTGTAATTTGGGCCACACCATCCCTCTATTTTCCTTCCAAATTCCTGAAATGGTGGCTAGAAAGTGTCATTGGAAATAAACAGAGAATGGGGTTGTAAAGCACTGAAGCTCTTTATGCTATGGAAACACAGGATAACTGAGCATAAGTGTAGAGAACATGGAAACAGATGAGGATTTTCCTGGGAAGAAAGCTTGCCATTTTCCATTACCAGCTTAGCTAAAGTACGTTTCCTTTGCAGGAGTTACCTGGATTGGATAAGCTGAGTCCAGCCTGTTCGGGCACGAGTACACCACGCAGCAATGTTCTGGTTTCGCATGGACCTATGAGCCCAGAGAGCATAAAGCTGGTGCATCGACACAGGTACCCTGGTTTTCTCTACTGAAATATCTAGGATCTCTGCAGACTCTTGCATTAAGATTCAAAGATATAAGTGGTTAACAGTACTGCAGGAGGAGCAGGATGAGTTTGGGCAGAAGTGTCTTTTGTCTTCATTCAGTGCTAGTTATTAAAGTCTGGTTGAGGATTGGAATAATAAAGTTGAGAAATCCAATTTGCATCAAATGCTGCACACCCTGGGGTGTTACTCCATCACTTTACTTACTGTAGAGGCAGAAACACGCATCTGCCACTTGGATCTCCAGATTCAATCTGACTTTGGAGGTTCCAACTTCCTACTTCTGTTACACCAATAGCAAATAAATGGGTCCTTATCTACCATAAAATGAAAATTCTATTGCTTGGTTTAGAACCCAACTCAGGATGTACCCATTTTTAAGGATCAAAAATGTTCACATCATTATTTTTTATAATTCTGATCAAATCAGCACCCAAATATAAGAAAGGCTACCAAGGTGTTTTGATCAGAATCCCCAAAAATGGTTCAGTCTTCACAGAAACATCTGAAAATGTGGATGCTTATTCAAACTGAATACCGATCTATAAAAACTGAGATAATGGTTGAGGATAAAAATTGGTATTTTCAGGTCGAAACAGTGGTTTTGTATCCAGCCAGAACTACTTATTTGGAAATGCACATATCCATGCCAGTATGAAAAACAGTGACAAGAATGTCACTGAAGTTAGGAAATTTCAATTATACTTCCCTGTTTGTTTCTCTCGGTGGGCCCACAGAGCTTAGCTCTTTTTAAAGCCTGGCATGAAAAGCTTCAGGAACTTCTCTTTAGTACATGAATCCAGGATGGTGACGTTGATTTACTATTAAAACTGAGTCTCCCTTGTACTACTTTAGTGGCTTGGCAGTTGACAATTGCGATCTGGCTGATAAACTTTTTTTCTTCAACATTCCTCACTTTGTAAAGCCTTTTCTAGTTCTTAGGACAAACGAGGGAGATTCTATAGTGTACAAAATATGTATTTGTGATTCAGAGTGACAAAGAAAAAATTAATTTCATGAGTGAGATCAAGGTGCAGCCTGCACACCAGCTGGGATGTATTAATTTACTGTCAGCTACAAAGTTGCCTTCAACTCTAATGCTGAGGTCCAAAAGAGGCAATAAGGAAAATTATTTTGATGTGTGTGTCTCGTGCTTGGCTTCCTTTGGAATGTTTTTTTAAGCTGCTCCCACTCATCATACTTCAGCATTAAAAATGAGAATGGTTTTGGAATGTTCTATTGTAACCAATACAACTATGTACCCAGGGTCATGATGTGACATTAATCTGGATTTGGATTCTGAAATTCTACATCCTACATAGGCTACATGTAAGGCAACATCCTTACTGTCACTTCTTTCATATTTACTCACATTTATGAAGTTGTTTAAGCTTATTCAGCCTGATTTTTTGAAAGTGTTTGACATCTAGAGGTGACTTAAAGCAGGTATTTACTAGTTTGGAAAAAATCAGGCTTCACAAATTAAAACACGGGTTCAAAAAGTAATGATGCCCTTGTTCTGTCTCTGTTTTTATTCCAGCCCACTGAACTTGCTTGGTTCAGTCCGACATTCATCTTCCTCTCTGTCGTCCCACACCTCCAGTGAAACAGGAAACCTGGTTATCCTAACAGACAGTTCCGTGGGGGAGACTGCTGAGGATATGTACCACATGCAGGTACAGCTCCAGCACAGCCAGCAGCAGTTAGGAACAGCACTGAACATGCTCTGGAGGGGTATGCTCAGGAGGAGCGTGCTCTACCCGTGCACATGCTTGGGTCTGTCCTGTGGTATTTTTCTCAAAGAACTGAACAGGTAGAACCTAACGTTGTTCAAGGAAGATGACAGAGTGATTCATCTAGGTTTACTTTGGGAAGAAATCTTCTGTATTTGTACAGTGAAAGTTGCTACTGTGGTCCAAGAGCATACTGTTGCTTTCAGAAAGTGAGATTTTGGTTGGCATGTTATTTATGTGACCCGTTCAGCATATGGAGTTAATATTGTTCTTGGTTTGTGGGAGGGTGAAATGAGTCCCACGGTCATGAGTGCAGATTTATAGTGGCCTGCACTGAAGCTATTTCCTAGACAGAAGCTGCGCTAGGTGATCTGAGACAGGTAAATAGCCGATGCACTGATCCGCTCAGTTTTCTCTTGATGATTTCTCTGCCTCCTGCAGCTTGTTTACCCTAACTCCAGGTACCAAGGCTCAGTCACCAAAGTCTCTGTTTTATCCTCGTCCCAGGCTAGCCCTTCCACCTCAAGCCTGAGCTCTACTCACTCGGCACCATCCCAGATGATTAACTCTGCCCCTTCCAGTGCTCGAGGTAAGAATGGATGGACCAAATGAAGGGTTAACCGGACCTTGCAGCATCCCCTTGCCTTACTGGTGAAAGACCACCTACACTGCAATATACTGCTGTTTTTCTCTTGGAGCTGTAAATGCCTCTTCAAAAATTACTTCTTAAAAATGTTTTTCATTCTCCAGAAATTGATTTAATAATTTTCTTTCAGCAGTATTTGGAATGTATCTCTAATACATGCTGGTTTCAGGCAGTTGAATTTCATAATGATTTCCATTGTTCCGCCACAAAATTGTGGCAGGCAATGTAGAGGAAAACAAGAATAGTCTTTGGTACAGTACTGAGAGATCATGAAGACAAAAGCAAAAAAACAATTTTACACATTTAATGAAATTATGGCACAAAAAAGGACTTGAGGACATTTAGCAGAAATGTATGTATACAAAAGCATATGTATATGATGAATGCTGAAAGATACAAATTTTAAGTACTGGAGTTAAAGAAGGGCTTCCCTGCTGGGAAATTCTTGAAGGAGAAATGTAAAAACAGACTCTAGGGGTACTCATGTCACCTTTGCTGTTACAGCAGCTGGTCTTGATATTGCTAATCATTTTCTTCCCAAGCCTCAGAGCTGAAGCAAAACCACTCCATGCAATCAACTTTGGTAACTGCTATTCAAGTTTTCTTTTTTTTTCCCCACCCTCTCATTTTGGATTCTCAGTTGCAGGTTCACAAATTTCTACACATCTTTTCACAAGTGTCTGAAGAAGGTATCCAGGATATAGTCAGAGATAGAGGTTGATATTTAAATCTTACCCTTTTTTCCCAATCAAGGGAATTGTATGTCCCCTTATGGACAGAGAATACAGAGAAGGGCCCTTTCTCTTGGGCCAGACTGGGGCTTTTTTCCCTCAGTCTTGCAGTAAATCTTAATTGACTGGTTGTTGTTACAACGCGGATGCATCAAAGTGATTTAATTGAAGGATCAGATGGAGTAGGAAGGTGAGAAGTGGACATTTTCAAATAAAGGCAAACAGCTTCAGCAATTACCAAGGGCTAGAAGGCAAATAATGACAATTCAAATAGTAATCAGATGAAACTGGGATAACAGGAAAGGGAAGATGGAACTGAGTACAGGGCTATCATGGCAGCAAGATGTCCTTAAATGGATGTGCCTCAGCTGGCACGTGAGGTCTGAATCTTCGGGGGGGATCTGAGGGGGTTCAGTGCTCATGATGTTTCAAGCAATTTTCCACTTTAAAAGTCCAGTGACAGGCTGTGCCAGTCTTTCTGAGCTTGATGACTTCACAGCATCACCAACTTCCCTCTTTACTGTATTCTTTGCTGTTGCTTAGAAACCAAAGTGGTGACTGCTACAAAGGGTACGGTGCTGATGGATGAGCCAACAGCACCTCCCAGAGATGAGAACTAGGTAGTGTAAATGACCACAAATGAGGAAACAAGAGAAGTAATGGTTTTGAAAAACACTTCAACATGTGTGTCTTGTTCGTCACTCCTAATAACATGTTTTGATAGCCTATGAAACAACATTTCTTCTCTGCTAGTTTTGTTCACTTTTAAGTTAGGTGAGCACGGCATGCAGACATTTTACCCGCTGATTATGGGATTTCACTGCTAGTGGAGTCCCAGATGCTCTCTGTGTTTCACAGTGTGCAAGTCACTATTCTGGTTATTACAACACTGCTGTCTGGAATGGAGTTGTTCAGAATGAGGAAAAAGCCCTTACACTTAAGTTCCACTGTGGTAATACAGCTTTGGTTTTCTCCTTGGTGATTTTTCCTTTTGTTTTGTTTTTTAATTGGGTGAATTTGATGCTTGTGAAAATGAGAGACCAGTATCACTGGCTGGAGCAAGGTACTTCACAAACATTACATGTGCAGCTCGTGCCTATGCACCTCTATCCTTTTTTTTTTTTTTTTTTTTTTTTTTCTTCCCTTTTTTTGGTATTTATTTATATTCTTTTTAATTTAGTGCTGGTGAAAGGTGCTGGATTGACAACACTGGAGGCTGAAGCCCTCTATTTGTCCACAGAACAGATACAGCATGGGCGGCAGCCGTGCAAGCTTCCCCACGCTGCCCCCACCAATGTGCCTCATCTCTGTCCTGGAGGGACCACCTCTAGAGGTGAGAGGATAGTTTAGTCACCATGACCCATCCAATCCTTGGCCTTTCTGCTGAGACTGCCAACACAGCTATGATAGTCACGATGCTGCAGTTAACCACTTTTCAGATGGGAAGTATGCAAAGGCCAACAATTAATTTTGGACAGGCCACCTAAATTTATCAACTTAGCATCTTTGTCACCTGTGGCTTTAACCTGAGCATGGTTATCAAGGATTTCTAGCTTCTCGTCAGATGTTTAAATGCTTCTCTCATTGACTCAAACGTTAATACAGAGATACATTATCCAGATACTTACACCACCACCTCTGTTTAACTGCAGAGTCCTTTCTGGAGCTCACCTGCTAGCACTGCTGTGAGGAGTTGGGTATCTCTAGAATAGAGACTAGTTCAATTAGTGACCAAAG
>NW_009259719.1:8186354-8206128 GCF_000687185.1 Egretta garzetta
AATCCTTTCATTGATGTTTAAAACAGCAACACAAGCAAATTATTTGGCTTGTTCAAAGAAAATAATAAAGTTATTAATCCAAAATGTTTTTAAAGGACAGTCATCAAGGCAGTAGATTAATGATTTGATATCACTGAACAGCAGATTAAAGCAGCCAACCTTACACTAGGTATAATAGACACAAGTTAGAGCAAGTCTTAAACAGAATTGTAATTGGAACACAGTAAGAATTATCTAATTCTCTGCTAACATAAAGACATTACTAGTTACTCTGTTTTTAAGATTAACAAGTATGTATCTTCCAATTTTCACCTGGCTTGACCCTTGTGTGGCCTCTTCCCTATCAAGAAAGCAACACTGTTGTTGTATGGAGGATAGTAAGAAATTCAGAGTTTGTTTTGGCTTCATTTGAGGTGACTCATGAGGCACTGCTCTAACCTTGCTGCAGTTAAAAGATTATGTAAACCGATGTTTGTTAAGCAGAAAGTGTAATGTAAAAAGGCCTGGAAAGAGTTAGGAGTGGGTTAGGGTTTTTTCAGTAATTTTGTTTTAAAATATGGTTGGGATTCCTCCAATGCACTCTAAAAGCAGCTCCCACTTGACACTGGATGACTCGCCTCTTAAGGCATCCCTACTACTTCCTCAGCACAGCCTCCTTTTTAAGATGTAGAAAATGAGTCCTGGTGTCTTATTCATCACTTTGCAAGAACCCATGTACTTATATTAAAAACTTTTTCTTAAAGCAAAGTTACTATTTGGTGCAGGAGCAAACTGTTTTCATAACAGTAATGAAAATGATGAATCGGGAAAAAAAAGATTGAGTTTGGAGTTTAACTACATTCATTTTCAGTTTCATTCCTTAAAACAAATACTTGTCACAAGTGGATTAACAGTTTCATAATTAAAAAGAAAAGCTACCTGTGGCTTCAGCATAGGTTTTCCTTTCTCATTAATAGTACGTGCAGTGCTGCACAAATCAAGTGTACCAAGCTACAAGATAAAAGGAATAAGCCCTGATACCTGCTGCAGCGTTTTATATGGCCACTGGCTGTTCTGGAAGCTTTGTAAAAGCTTTTTTTTACTTTGTTTTTTAAGTTTTGCCAGTCCCTGAAAGGAGCCGTGGTGATTGTGCTCACTATCTGTCCAAAGAAGCAGGCCTGATTATTAATAAAAGCTTCAGTTACAGCCTGAAGTTGTGGCCCACAATTCAAAGGTATCAGTACTTAATTTCATTTGCAGACTGGATACTTGGCATAATTTGTTTTGATCTTTATAGCTACAGGTATTTACAAATAGGGTACCAAATAGCAGACCTGTGTTGTAAACTAGACTCCACCACCATATTTAGCACATGTGGGATTTTTCAGGTCATGCAATGCAAGGTCTGTGGAAACTATAATCCCATATAAACTGATGGCACATAGAGGTGGTTTGCATCTTGGATATAAAAGAACACGGATGACAAGATAAATACACGGGAAAAGTTTACAGTGTAGGTTGTGCTGTGATGTAGTTCTGGGCACACCTACAAGTTCAGCATCCTTACATTTGTCATGCAGAAACAGGACTACCTGTGATGTGTGAGTAAAAGAGACTCAGCATAAAGCGTTAACACTGTGTTTTCCAAGCTGATGTTGTATACAAGAGCAAATAATGTCGTCTAATTATGTTTCTGTTCTATGTCTGGGGAGAAAATGAGTTCGGAACTAGAATGCAGATACTCTGCGGCTATTCATGTCGGGGAGGGGGGTGTAGATTAATCTGGGATCTGCCACCCCTGACAGAATTGTTACAATTGTAGGGCCTTATCCTGCATTCTGCTGGACACATTGTTCCTTCCACTGTGTGCTGAGTATCAGTCCCAAAAACTGCATGTTTGCTTTTGCTGGGGTAAAAGCTGCATTAACCAGCACCAATGCCTTTGCTCATACGTTGGAGTGCTGTTCAGTAATGTGTGTGGTTGTGAAAAATTTGCAAAAGGGGGCATGTATTCCCCAACAGCCGGCATGGCTCTGTAATGCGCTGTGTGCTGCCATCTGTTAAGTGCGTGTTTGTGACGCAATGAAATAATCAGTGCAAATTAAAGCTCGCTCCAGCAGCTTCAGAACATCAATTCCTGCCTAATATTGTGCATCCCAAGGGATGCCTGTATCAGTAGTATCAGACTTTAGAAGTCACTAATGGGAGTCAATCTTCTGGCAAATCCACTGTCAGCTATCGCATATCAGAAGGCATATTGTTACGTGGCACTCATCTTGAAGGACGTGAGTCCCAAATAATTCCACACACCAGGAAGCCATTTACATGAAATACCCCAGTATCTTAGGTGATAGCTACACAGATAACTAATAGTTAAGTCAAGCATATTCCTTCTATATAACTCCAAGCACTGGTAAACGTCCTGTTGTCATAAATGGCTCAGTATACCAATACACTCAGTAGTAATCACAACATTACCCAGAGGCATGATAAGCAGAGCCACCCACGTTTACAGAAAATTCTGTATATTATTGGTTTTTGTTTTGCCTTAACAAAGAGGAAGCTAACCAAGGTATGGCCAACTAAACAGCAACACCTCAGACTATCTCCACCAGAACTGAGGAATGAAGTAGCATCCTGCAGCTTCCTGCTCTAACTGAATGGTGCTTCTCAAACTTTTATCCCTTTCTTCCACATTCAGTGCCAAAATGCACAGCTTTATGGCATTTCTGGAACTCTACCGGACTTTATGTGGTGAGGGAGCATTAGGCATTGCACACCATGGCTGCAGCTGATGCCACACAGATGCCCACTTTTTTTTTTTAAAAGGAAGCACTTTGCAACGTACAGCTAGGGACACATATATCTTATACACCCTACATGGTATGTCCTTAATTGTATATAACGAGCCAGTTCTTACTTCATCCTTGTGCTATGCACCCCACCAACAGTTAGCTGCTTAGTGGGCTCGGTGCCATGTTTTCTTGAGTCCTGTAAGATCATCCGTCTGAACAAATTGCCAAGGAGGCCTAGGTCACTGGTCATGCGGAGACATGGCTGTTGTTTGTCATGTGTACGTGATTATTCTCACTTGTTTACAGGCTCTCCCTCTCTACCAGATAAGTATCGCCACTCTCGGGAGATGATGATGTTGCTGCCAACCCACCGGGACCGACCTAGCAGTGCCATGTATCCCGCAGCTATCATGGAAAATGGACAGGTAGCAGATCTAATTTCTTTTATGCTAGCTCAACCACCTGAAACTCTGACTTTACCTTTACTATTTTTGACCACTTTAAAGCTTCCCTTTTTATTTCTGGAAAGCACAACAACTTACTTAGGAACGTTTTCAAAGGCAATGCAGAACTTCTCATATTAATCGCCCCCTAGAGCCACCCACTCTGGTAGTCAAGTGACACAGATTGTGGTGGCTGTTCAAATTGCAGCTAGGCGCTGTGCACATGGACCCTTCTTACTTTGCAACTTTGTCCCGTGAGCCCTGGTCCACTGCAAGTAGTCAAACCATTTTATTTACTCATTTTTCTAGAACCATGGCCATCCTGCAGTCTAGCCTCCAAGTTGGTTCTAAATAGCTTTATGGTGATTTCCAGAGGTATCAAAAACCACAAAAGGTTGAAATAATATAGGGTATATATAAATATATACATAACACAGGCTCTGTAAACAGTCTGTGCCCGTATCTACTACTTTCTCTGGACAAATTGAAAAATTCAGGGTGTGCCTATGCATAAGCATTTTAACCTGGCCCTGGCCTGCACTTTTGATGGGAATCTCCTGGTCATGTCCACTTAACCGCACTTCAGTTCACCTCAGAGAACTGCCTCAGAGCATGCAAACTCAATTCTTTCAAACAAAACCAAAGCAAAAGGTGAGCTCCAGCAGGGCACATGACATTTGAGCTGATTATGGGCACAAGACCAGGCCAGAGCTGGTGTGAAATAACTCCTCCAGAGAACATAAGCAGCATGAATTGTGGGTCCTCAGCACTGTGACACTCTACTAGGATTGCACTTCAGTACTTGCTAACGTAGAGACAGCACAAGGTTCCCATGAATTTTTTAGTTAAAAAGCTGTCTTTAATTTAAAAAAGCAAATAGAAAGCCTCAAGGTTCTGTACCAGCTGTTCCGTAACTTTACTTTTCTGTGCTAACTATTCTTCTCCCTTAGCCTCCAAATTTCCAGCGCGCCTTGATCCAGCAAATGATTGGACCATGCAAACCTTGCAGTGATCCCAACCTGTCTGTGGCTGAGAAAGGTACTCTTTTTCCTAGTTAGCATGCATGCTTTCTAAAATATTATTACTCTGGTCATGCTACAGCAAGTAACGAATGGGCTTCTGCATTTCCTGGCAGAGTGCCCCCTCTCACATTTTTTTAATTAACAGTGTAATTAACTGGGCCTTCTGCCAACCTATAGTCATTTCAGATCATTCACAGAAGGGTGGAGTTGCACAAACCTCTCTATTTCAGAAAGCTTTCCAAGTTCAGCATTTTGTGGTTGAAACAAATCCTGTCATCTTTATCAAGCAAAACTTCAAAACAGCAAAAGAGAAGTTATCTGAAAGAAGAGTGCAAGATTTGGACCGTCTTTTTAAATAATGAGATATGCTGCTTTTTTATTTCAAAATATTAACATTTCTTGTAATCCCTCTCTGAAGTAGTTCCGTATTTAAGTTTATAATTAGGAATGTATGCTTATTTAACTCACTGCTTTGAAAAAAATAGGCAGAGCCCCTGCAGAAGAAAACATGAAAGAAGAGGAGGAGTTTGTTTGGCATAACAGAAAAGGAGGAGCTTGTGAAAGGGGTGCCATGGACAA
The DNA here is from genome assembly GCF_000687185.1 of Egretta garzetta. Taxonomy (NCBI): domain Eukaryota; kingdom Metazoa; phylum Chordata; class Aves; order Pelecaniformes; family Ardeidae; genus Egretta; species Egretta garzetta. The sequence goes on from NW_009259719.1 coordinate 8,191,173, forward strand.
AGCGATGGGCTCAAAAAATGACCTGAAAAAGCAGAAGCAGGCAAAATTCATGAGTCAAAATCTGAGACAAGGAGGCTGCCTAAGCAAGCAACAGTCGAGTATGGCTAGGAAAAATGGTACCTTGAAAGATTTTTAAGGCCAGGAAAGACCATCACAATTCTCTACTATGACCTACATAATGCACTCCATTAGATTTTTATCAGTATTTTTGTTTCGGTAGCTGTCCCTGAACTAAATTGTATCTTTTTGGAAAAAAAAAAATCCAAGTTTTATTTTAGAATTTCTAATAAATCAAAATACACTACTCCAGCAATGTGACAGCCTTACAGAGTGGTCCGGATTGAAACCAAAAGCCAATGTACAGTTCTGAATAAATGACAGAACGATGACCTGATGACAGTAACAAATGATGACAACAGAGAGTTAAGACTAGGAGGTGAGGAATTAAGAGCTCCGTCTTAGCCATGTTAGTTTGAACTGAACATATCACAGAGGTGGTGACATCCTTATACTGGACAGGAGAAAGCTCTGAAAAGGAAGGTAGATAAATATTTATTGCCTGTCTAGAAAAAATACTTCAATTTGTATTTGTGGGTCATACTATGCAAGAGTGTAGTATACAGCACAACAAGGGGATCAAAGACAGAATCCCCTCCAGAGGCCCAGAGGAGCCATGAAAGACACAGATGATGTTCAGTAATTGTTCTTAGGGGATGCTGTGACAGGAATCCCAGCTCTTCAGCCAGGTTGGTAGCATAAATACAGTTACAGATGTGTTTTGCAGCTCTTGAATCCTCATATTTCTTTGTAAGTCAGGACACCATCTGCCTTGGTTTTGTTAACAGTTAGGCGCCGTGAATTTACCCATCCCCTTCCTTGCTGTGTCACAAGCTCTGCTTGGTAATTCTCATTGACAGCAGCATGACATCAGTTGCCCAGAGCAGAATGGTTCAAGTGCAGCTTCCCTACTAATTAAACTTGGCCACCAAGCCACTGAACACTGTTCTGGAGAGAGAGGTGAGCTAGAGCAGAGCTCTTAAGAGCTCCCTGGGTATGTTCCTCCCCAAAGTGTTTTGGATAAAACACTAGGTTTAACAGGCAACAGACACTCACAAAAATCATCTGACCTCAGGATGATTTCCAGCATTCCTAAATATTCAAAAGGCCATGAATGAGGGAACACTGAGCAAATATAAATGGATTATGCACTGGGGTACCATGTTCTCTTTGCATCCTGCTACTGCATCTCGTTGTTTAAAAAAAAACAAAACTAAGCACAACAATCATTTTACAGGCCAAGCAGATCAGGTTTTATTCTGTCCTTTTCACTTGCTGCTGCTGTATTGCAGGAGAGATGAGCCTGGCTGGCACTGCTAGACATCTTGTCCCTCTTTTAGCCTTTTGACACCAACTGCAGTTGTGCAGATTAGAACACTTTGGTACATCTACAGGGTGCTCAAAAAATTCATCTGAAGACAATACCTGTGTTCAGATTGTAGCCCTTGTTCTGATCGTGTTCTCTATCAAGATTCTTCGTATCTTCTTTGTATGCCTTTCTCAGTTTGAAGGTGTCTTTTTAAAAACAACATTTATATTTTGTTCCATCTTAGGAAGTTGTCACTTTGTGATCTTTTTTTACTTTAGGGAATTTTAGGTCTTGGAGAGCCTGTGTTCATGCTAACTTAGGAACTAAGGAGGAAAACAAAACAAAACAAAGAAACCTTTCAAAGTCATTTTAGAAAAGAAATGCACCAAAAAGGGCTGCAGGCATTTTAATTAAGGAGAAAACCTTTTCAGATGTCAAACTCCATGTTTATTTCTCCAGGCTTCCATTTTCCAAACTGAAGATGGAAAAAGCTGGTTTTATCTCAGGTTTCTTTGGTAGGCTCACCAAATTACTTTGTTTTCCTTTTTTCTTCTCTTTGCTAATCTGAAGAAATTGCTTCTTACTTTTTAAATAAGCATACGCTTACCACATGTCTGTCTTCGCAGAATGAGTCAAATCTTGCAGTACTGGGAAGAAAGGAAGGTGCATTTTAGTAATGTTTAAAGTTGACAGAATTCTCAAGATCTTGAAAATGTTCATGGTAGAAAGCAGCAGCTTCTATTTCTATGAAAAAACAAAGTCACAAAGATCATGCTCTCTCTATCCTTCCTGATCAACGACGACTTCATCTCTTCAGGTAACGTTGCAATACAAGGAGTCTGAGCTGCTGTCTTTAAATATTTTGTGATCAAAATCTTTTTATCAACTCTGAAGCTTAGTAAATTGGGGCTTTAAAGTCTTGATTTCTTTTGTAGCTGATCAAGGTATAATTGCCCTCATGTCCTTTATTCAGTCTTACTTAGCTGCTGTAGTGCAGCAGCAGGCCTTCCTGTGTTTCATGAGGGTTCTGCCACACATTCCCTTCTGCTCCATCATCATTTACTGCCAAGCAGAACAGCTCAAACCTGTGCTCTAGCTGCCATTCCATCAGTGAGACTTCATTTTTGCTTACTCACTGGTTTGCAAAAAAATCAAGCAGTTCTACTGCTCTTCAGATTTGCTAGAAATGAGCCAAGGGGGTCATTGAGGGGAGATGGGCAGACTAACACTGTGATCACCTAACTCCTCCTTCCTTAACTTACACAACCTGTAAACTTAACACACTGTAGACTAGATGATGTCTTTGTATGCCTTCAATTCTACCATTCACTAAGTCCCTAGAATCTGTCTCTTTACTACTGAAGAGCACACCAGAAAGCCAGTCCTCCTGGCCCCAAGAACTCCCTGTTACGTTACCCAAGTTAAATCTGTTTCACTCCTTCAGCTGTGCCAGCAGCACCCAGCAGCTGGAGCCTAGACAGCGGAACCAGAGAGGCCCTGCCATTCCTGTCTGCCCACGTTGGGAGCATCTTGGCCCCACCAGTACCTCCCCGAAGCCTGCCCCATGGTAAGGAAATGCCCAGCAGGCCTGCTGCATAATGCCTGCAGTCATGCACAAACAAATCTACACCACCTGAAAGCTGACCTTAGCCTTTTTTTTGGCCTACAAAACCAATCAGAAACAAAAACCCAAAGTCTTTCCTGGTCTGCTAGGTTAGCACTGGACAAAGTTTTCAATTTTGTTTTTTTCCCCAAAAAATCTTTGAATTTTTTACAGTCCTTATAGTAATGGGGACTTGCGTGTACTTTGGGACTAGAATTAGGTGTGTGAGTGTTGAAGCTTGGCCTGGCTTCTTGCCTATGACCATCTTCAGCAGTAATTTAAGGTTACAAAGGGATTAAATGAAACTTCCCATGTTCATTGTTTATGAGCCTGTTGCCTTGCCATGAGATCCTTGATAACAGGGGTGGGTGGAAATCTATCACTGCACTTCACTTATCCTTAGCATTTTGTGATGTGAGGGATGCACTCCGTGTTATCTGTCAGAAAGGAAGCTCTAGGTTGGAGTGGAGTTATGAGCGGTTGGAGCTGTTACCTGGCATTATAGCGTCTAAAAACCCAGCTCTTTTGCTGCAGTGAGGCAGCACAAGTCTGCATTTCTGATCCTTGTCTCATTCCAGGACACTACTCACTGCACTTTGATGCCTTCCATCACCAGCTGAGTGATGCTCCTCCAGCGCTGCCTGCACGAACATTGCGCAAGGTAAAAAGGAAGTGGCAGGAAAGCAGAGAGGGATGTAGAAGGAAAATAACAGGCTCCTGAAGGAACCCCCCTCCTCTGCGCCCACCAAGCAGCTTTTGAATACAGACACACTGTTTTTAACATGCTGGTAACTTACACATGAGAAAGTCCACTGAAAGCTCGTACCTTATTCCGGAGTTGAATTCTATAGAAATAACTTACACCTGTTGTAGGCCCTTCCGCTTTCCTTCTTTGGATCACATGCTGTGATTTCAGGCACCCTGTTTATCACCTCAACTGCTGTTTCTTTAACAGCTCTGGTGGTGGTAAGTGCACTTGTCAATGATTATTGGTTTATATGTGCACTCCCCTGACTTGTATGTAACTACTACATCTTGTGGGCAGACACTTTGAACACAAATGGAACCACTGTTAACATCACTGTCAAAAGCTGAAATGTGGAACAACAGACAAGATGCAGTGTTGCCTCCTTTGTCAATTTTAACCTGGTTTTGTTTTTTTCTCTGAACAGTCCCCTCTTCATCCTATCCCTGCATCACCCACCAGTCCGCAGTCTGGTCTAGATGGAAGTAACTCCACTTTATCTGGCAGCGCCAGCAGCGGTGTCTCCTCCTTGAGCGAGAGTAATTTTGGACATTCTTCTGAACCACCTCCTCGCACAGACACCATGGATTCTGTCCCCAGCCAGGCCTGGAACACTGATGAAGATCTAGAGACACCCTACCTCCCTGTCAGGTACAGTCTCTCTGAGCCTGATGTCCTAGAGTCACTCAAATCCCAGCCATGCCGAAGCCACTCTGCTCCATCTGGAGTCATTCCTCAGGACACCATGGACCCTCCTGCTCTACCCCCCAAACCTTACCACTCCCGGCTGCCAAACATGGAGAACGAGGAGGGGTTGATAATTGAAGATGATGACAAACACCGCCCATTGCATCGTAAAGCGTCCCAACCAGTGAGTGGTGGAAAGGAAGAGCAGGCCAGGGTAGCATGGGAGCATGGCATCAGTGAGCAGTAGGGACTGCTGGTAAGCAGCTTGCATCATCATTCCAGGTCTGACTTACAAAGGAGAGAGATAAGGACTCGGAGAACAGCAAACCGATTTTCTACTGCCGCAAGTTTATGTCTGGAGCCCACAAAAGCAATTGGGCCAGCATGGGAGGTTGCTGCTTTCCTTTTTAATTTCTTTTTACACCTTTCAGTTATGTTTTTTAACTTTCTGTGCAGTGGACAGTTTATTCCTTCTGCAGTTTCTTAACCACATCAAATGGCACACTAGCCATAGAGACTCGCAGAAGCTGAAAAATACAATTTTAAGTGGAGGGGGAAAAAGGGGGGGAATGTGGCAAGTTGATTTTGAAACTGCTTTCCTCCCAGTTCTGAGACGCACATGAGTAGAAGCAGTTGCACTAGGGACATTTCTTTGCTGTACAGAAACGAAAGCTCATTGCGGAAATCAGGGATTCTATGAACTGTCAGGCTGAAAGGTGCATGAGCTGCAGGCAGTGGAAAGATGGCAATTCTAAGAAGAAATTGGCTCTTTTGAGAGCAGGATTGTACATATCTCTGCAGTGGTCTCCCTGCATTGGTTCAGAGGTGCTGAGGCAATCTAACCAGTGCTGATGCACTGATTTCCAAGATATCATTTCCAAAAACTCTGCCTCCTTTGTTTTTTATGTACTGTTTGATTTCTTAAATTTTGCTTTCACTGGCTAAACCAACCTGCTTTCTCATTGGAATCATACGCTATTCATCTGTGCTACAGGATGAGAGGAGGTTAGTAGCCATTGGAGATGCAACCCAATTGTAGGCCTTTCCCATGCCCAACTTTGGGCAGGCTGTTGACACCAGCATTTCTATTCCAGTTTAAAAAAAAAAAAAAAAAATCAAAAAAAACCAAACACACAACCAAATTGAGTTTTTCATGCCACAGCTGGTTGATGACCGAGCCAGTAAAGAAAAGGTGGCTTACATGCATCATATCCAACAATCCTTGCCTCAGGGCTGAACATCACAATTCTCACCATTTTCCATCATCCAGGAGCTGAGATTCATTCCCTCTTAACATATGATCCTCAGTCCCTTGCAAAAACTCACTGCAGCTGGTGTGCAGAAAGAATCTCCATCTCTCGCAGTAGACACACAACAATAAGAAGAAATGCCCAGTATAATAGTGTACACCCTAGAGTCGGGGATCTTAAAGGCAACCTGTAAAGAAGAAACGTTTGTTTCCTCTTTTGCTTCTTTAGAATGCATAAAGATGCTTTAAGAGCTGCATCCTCTCTCTTCTGGAAGGCTGATTTCTTTTTTCCTCAGGCAGCAATACAGCCTTCTTCCCCCATATCCCCAGCTTTTCTTTTTTTTTTTTTTAATTTTTTTTTTATAATTGACCCAGCTCCAGAAAGGGCTGAAGGAAAAAAAAAACAAACACAAACCAAAAACAAGAAACAGAACTATGCAGAGGTGAAGACAGTACAAGTCTATGAACACAAAACAAGCCTTTTAATTATTTGTTTAGTTCAGTACATGACAAATCATGGAAAAAAATCTGTGGGTAATAGAGCCAAGATCTGGTCTTTGTAAAGAACAGTAAGAAATATCTTCTTCCTATTTTCAATACTTTTCAAGAAACTTTCAAGCTAGAGAGTATCAAACATATAATGGTTTTAGATAAACAAGCAATGTTCCTTCCCCCCACCATGCCCACACACATTTTAGACTCCCTTATAAACCTGTCCCCCTGCAGACTGCAAAGCACACACCAGACGATGGTAACAGCCCACCCTCTTTCTTACCACTGAAAAATCTGAAGCACATTCCAAGAGACATACCTCCCCCATATAAATTAGCGTCAGAATTGGGAATAGCACTCAACTTTCATACTCAATTCTTGCCCTAACCACTCTGTTTCTCATGCTACAGACAGCACAAAGAAGCAAAAAAGGATATTATAAATAAATCTTTTACAGGTCACCTTTAGCACTACCTCTAAATACAGTGACTGGGCAGAGTACATTGCTTCTGAACTCTCCTAAAGACGGTCGGTCTGTACAAAGTCTGGACTCAGTGGTTGTATGAAGGGGATTTTAAGAGGATTTGATTCTTTTCTTTCTCAAGCTCTAGCCCATGCAAAACTACTAAGTTATGGATTTGTTTCTTAAATGGCCTATTTGGCTGGAACAAAGTCTCTCCTGCTTCCTCTATTTTGTTATTAACACAGGCTGCTTGTAATCATTCTATCCTTCACAATTAAGACAATGGTAGTACAACCTGGCCCATAGTGGACATTTCATCTCTAGCAGGAAGGAGAGGTTCCCCATACTAGGACAGTCCTAAATGTTAATGAACTAAGGCGGATCTCTGGTAGAACACACATACAAAAACTCAACTCAAAATTATGTTTTTGGTAAAGGTAAGTCAAGGTAATTCCTTAGAAATGAGTGAAATATTTTCACATATTCTATCCTCCAATCTGACTGAGATTCTTCAAGTGAAGTTTTTAAGAGAACTAAATACTCAACGCCATCTCCACTGCCCCTTTTTTTTTGGCAGGAAGACTAAAAGTGCTAAACGTAGTGACTTACTGAGCTTCCTTATTGCAAAAAGCAGCAGGTCTTGCAAATAAAACTTTGCAAAAACAAGAATGCAGCTACCATGGGACTAAGTCCCAGTCAGCTGGAAAACCTGCCCACTGGAGCTCTAATCAGTCTCTCAAAACTATCATCCTGCTCTGAGTAGAGATATCATACAACAGCAGTGAGTCCATTTGGGGAGTCTGACATTACTATGTATTTGTAAGGGTTTGAAGATCGATCAGATGATGTATACAAATACCCAGTTTATGGCAGATCCACACAGGGAAGGATGGAATAAATTGCTGAATTTACCAAATTTAAGCCTCTCTGGAGTTAAATTTCTGTTACTGTTCTGATACCTACCAAGTATTCTGTCTCCCTTTACAGTGCTTGCCTAAAAGGGGGCAGAAGATAGAAACACTATTATTAAGATTTTGTGAATGCTGGAATTAATACTTCTTGGAACTAATACTTCTCTGTAGGGTGGGGTGTCTTATAGCATAGTACAACTCCAACATCAAGCTCAGTCCTGGAGTAGGTGGAAGCAACAGCAGTTGTTGCACTTGCCCAGCAGGATTTGAAGATTCCTTGTATAAACCACAGCAACAGGATGTTTTGAACAGGACCTTGTCATTCTATATTTATCTCTAATTCAAACTTAATATGTACTTGCCTTCACTGGGTTTTCTTTGCGTAACAAAATCGCACGTGCATTCCTGAGAAAATTGGTGGAATTCTCCTACAAATCTCTCGTCGTCAGTGTACCTGCTGGCCCCATCTGAAACAAAATTGAGAAGGAACTACAGTAGTAGAAGAAAAGCAATTAAAACAATTTCTCTGAATCCTACTTTTTTTTTTTCCAATGGTTGGGTTGGTTTTGTTACTGTGTGCAAGACTAAGATTCTTTTCCTGGTTGCTTTTTAGCTTACTTACCCTTTTTTAGGTAAGGGATATTGCATATCCCTTCTGTGGGAGAATCAGCCAAAACTGGGGAGGCTGGAGAGAGCAAGAGCCTTTGGGAAACAAATTATGTGGTATTTAAAATTTCCTCTGATCATGCTTCTTTGTAAATACCCCCATTTGAATGCTGTGTATTTGTACAGGAAATTGAGCAAAAAATGTATAGATTGTGATGTCTGACTGGTATTCTGCCCTGTAAATGTGTTTTTAACCTCTGGCATTCTGTGCTTATTTAAAAAAGGCAAAAACCTCTAACCACTTCTCTTTTGTGTATTCATGTTTAAAATAAAATGAAAACAGCTATCTTATCTATAATGGAAATCAAATTTAAAAGGAAAAAAAATATTTGTACAAGTGTCCTAAAGGTACTTCATTGTATATATTGTGATAGCATGTTTCCAGAACCAACAAATAAGTGGTGTGAATTTTAGATGTAAATATCTGCCATTTGTTTTGGGTTTCTTTCCCTTACCCATTCACTCGACTGCTGTGATGTGGAATTAAAGATTAATACCTGATATTAAAACGGTACAGCTGTATGTTCATTGCTGTCCTCCAGACAGGGTGTTGTGATTTAACCCCAGCCAGCAACTAAGCACCACACAGCTGCTCGCTCACCACCCCGCTCCCCTTGCCCCCTCAGGTAGGATGGGGGAGAGAATCCCCCCAAAAAAGTAAAACCCTTGGGTTGAGATAAAGACAGTCTAATAGAACAGCAGAGGAGGAGAAAATAATTATGATGATAGAAGAATATACAAGTGCGCACAGTGCAATTGCTCACCACCTGCTGACCAATTCCCAGCCTGTCCGCCAGCAGCCATCAATGTCCCCTGGCCACCTCCCCCCAGTTTCTATACTGAGCATGACATCATGTGGTATAGAATAGCCCTGTGGCCAGTTGGGGTCAGCTGTCCCGGCTGTGCTCCCTGCCAGCTTCTTGTGCACCTGGCAGAGCACAGGAAGATGAGAAGGCCTTGACTGGTGTAAGCCTTGCTTAGCAACAACTAAAGCACCAATGCATTACCAATGCGCTCATACTAAATCAAAAACACAGGGATATGCTGGATACTAGGAAGAAAATTAACTCTACCCCAGCTAAAACCAGGACACAGGGTTATTCTCAGGCTGCACCAAATCTTCACGAGGGATGAGGAAACACTTGTGTGTGAGGAAAATTGGGGGGGGGATGGGGACAGGGAGGGGGTGGCAACCAAAAGGACCTTGTGACTATTACATGTGGTGAGGGAACAGCTTTCACATTATTCTCATAGCTGACAGTACACTATTTTATTTAATATCAACTTCCTAAAGAAAGCATCAGGCATATCAACCAGCTAGTCTAATCAGTTAGGTAGATTTATAGGACACACCCCAACAGTCTGACACACCCACGTCTCTATCACAACCTTTAATGCACAGTTTTGAGGCAATACTTTGAAAGCCCAACTGAATCTGTGAGTAGTTCCTCCAATATGTACCTCACTTATTTCACTTTTTTTTTATTGCAATATCATGACATTTTGGCAGTGATTTCATTTCTCAATTTTAAGCATTTAACTAAATCATTTTAAAAGAATGGGTGTGAAATAATTGTAATTAAGACATGTAGGATTTGGGAATTAAGCGCTACAGTGACTTCTACATGTGTGTAATCTCAAAGATAGGCATTTTCTTTTCTTCTATTAGGACTAATAGATCAGGTCAAGGTGCAGGAGCCAGAAAAAGTAACCTAATTCTCCCATCCTGTCTTGATAAACCAATGAAAAAAAAGTGTATGAAACTTGTCCCAAAAGACATTTAGCAGTAAAATATAATAAGCTGGTCCTGGGGCAGGCCTAGACTGCCAAGCCACCCTCTTCATTAAGCACGTACCACATACATACAAATACTGAGAGAAACTGTAACAAGGTACTTCAAAGTGCATCTAAAATACCAAAATGCGTTAAAGTGTTCACCTGACACCTGAAAAAGTCTGTATAAATCAAACCCTTTGTGACTATTCCTAGCCCAGCTTACCAAATCTTAGTTAAGGAAGTATTTTTTTTACTCAGCTAAAAAAAAAAAAAGTATTAACTGAGCATAGGAAATAAAAAGTGTATTTGACACAAAAAAATGTGTGAAGCCCTCAGCTTTAAAAGAAGAGTTAAACAAATCTTCTAGTTTCTGTTGAAACCAACAGAACAATTTTTTTCAGTGCAGGTCAATAACTTCATTTAAGCTAAGGCCACACTAGTCAGATTGAAATCTAAATACCCCCTTCAAATACCTCTCCTTACCTAAATAAGAAGGCTTCAGCACAGTTTCAATATGACTTGTGTGACTCAGTATGAATTTCATTGTAAAGCCCACAAGAGGAAAAATTAAACCTCTACGAAGGACTATAACCTAGCCAATAAAGATTCAGCCCTCTACACCTCTGCATAAATGTGCCTCTATTGGTAGACGCTTGACAAACCATGGACACAGACACAGACAGTGTTCAGGAGATAGACAGAGACACACTACATTACAGCCTAATGCCAAGAGGCCCTAGCTACAGGCCTTCTTACTGTTATGAGACAATCCACATAGCACTTTTCCCTTTTCACAGGCTCTACTATAATACATAAATTAAAACCAAATTTGGAATAGTAGTTCTACTACACTTCAGCCTCTCTTCAGCATTCACTCACAGCAGTACTGCATTACATTTTTTTTCCACCAAACTAAGCTGGTTTCACACACACACACCCCCCAACAGAATACAGTTCATTGTCCTCTCAGACTAAGACCTGAAGCTAAACCCCTTCATCCCCTCCAATAGCTGTGCACAGACCTGCCACCTCAGACCGCAGAGACAGCAAAGGTCCAGCCCACACAGCAGCCTCACCAGGAACACACAGATCCTGCAAATTATGTACCTTAAGCCTCTCACCACCACCACCACCTCTAATCCCCACAGATCTACCAAGCCCAATTAACTCTCCTGCTCACTCTTCACATGCTGCTCTTGCCCTGTTAGCAACTGGGTGATTAGGCCAGAGAAGAGAAGGCTCTGGGGAGACCTTAGAGCAGCCTTCCAGTGCTGAAAGGGGGCTACACAAAAGATGGAGAGGGACTCTTTATCAGGGAGTGTAGTAAGTAACAGGGCAAGGGAGTAGCGGTTTTAAACTAAAAGAGGGTAGATTTAGATTAGACATTAGAAAGAAATTCTTCACTGTGAGGGTGGTGAGGCAGTGGAACAGGCTGCCCAGGGAACCTGGGGATGCCCCATCCCTGGAAGTGTTCAAGGGGCTTTGAGCAACCTGATCTAGTGGAAGGTGTCCCTGCCCATGGCCAGGGGCTGGAGCTGGATGATCTTTAAGGCTCCTTCCAACCCATACCATTCAGTGATTCTATAATGACCACTATTTAAGAGCTGATCATATTCCAACTCCCCTATTAGCCCAAACCTGCTCACATCTTCCCTTTGTACTATTAGCCCACCAAAACCATACACTGCAAGATCCCCCAGCACAAAACCAAACATTTGTAGCTACATGGTTCCTCTTTTTTTTTCCTCCCTAATCAGAGCATTTTCAGCTATAGAAATTGCCTGGTAAGAAACAACCTCAATCCCAATTTTGCTGGTTATCAATTGCAAAAACAAGCAAACCATTTAAATGCTGAAATAAATTTCTGCTTCTAACAGCCCCCTCTGTCTAACCATTGCCCTTTTCTGCATGCAAGATTGAACAGGGATTTTCTGTTTAGGTATTCTTTAAATTACCCACTTTTCTCTCACTCGTGCATGCCCAGAGACAATGGAGTAATGCCTGGTCTTCACTGTAAAGCCACACGTGGGCTGGAGAATACATGCAGCACTCAATGCCTAGCAGACTACCCATCCATAATCACAGCACTCTGCGCCATCATCATAACTAGCTCCAAAAGCCCGCAAAACACTGACCAGAAGTCAGTAAAGGTTTACTCCTCACTCAGCCATGCGCTCCAGCTCTGAATCAGTGACCATTACTGGCACAGTAACTCTCCTATCTCCCAGCACCTCATTTCTTCGGTACTATTTGGCTTAGCAAATACTACAACCAAACCCACAGCCAAACACTTCCACAAGCACGCGGAACAAACACAACCACCCCTGTCCCTCACACCATCCCGTAAGGTACAACAACTGTAATGGACATAGCACTAGCAACCTCCCCAAAAGACAGGCAATACTGTTTAATCAGTCTAATAATTGCACAATTCTGAACAGGACTAGAAAAGCTCAGCACTGGCTCCTACACCCTTTGCATCTTCCTAGTAATGATGTAGAACTCCATCCATGTTTCGTCTACTTCAAATTCTCACATACAATCATCTAATTTCCCTCCTTGTTCTTGTCAGATTCCTCTTTATTGCAAAGAGGGAATTAATTTATTAATAACCTCCTGCAGCTATAGTTTTAACTCAAACATTAAACTGTGACACTAAAACAGGAACTAAAGCCTCCCTAACAACTGAGGGACTTTTAAACAATAAAACCCACCAACTTCTGCATCCAAAACTAAATCCTCATCCCTGTCACTTTCAAGAGATAAACACTAGGAACTGTGAATCTTGACACAACTCAAAGTATCCTGAGCATGTGACACTGCAGGAAGATCTGAGGCTCAGCCAATCTTCTGAGTATTACCACTTACTGCTTACAAATACGGAGATTTAAGAACTACATTTAAGAAAGGAAAAAAAAAAACAAAACACAGTTTTTGCTTTTTCAAAACCCATCCAACTTAAAAGGGTAACAGTCAGAATGTCCCAACACCACTGAGGACCAGCACCAGCTGTCCAGCACCCAGGTTTCAGATTTGACAAATCCCTAACGCTCCAGAGAGACAGTGGCTGGAGGGTGGTGGAACAAACAGAACCCTAGAAGCCTCGCCATGGATCAAAAAGCAGCAGAAGGTAAAATGAAGGCAATCCTTCCTAGCTGCTGCAATATTGGAAAATAAAGTATAAAGAGTTTTAAAAGAAAATAAAACTATAAAGAAAATAAACTATAAATAAAAAAAAAATCAAAAGGAGTCTTTGTTCTTCCTCAGAATCATCTGAGGATCCCATATCGAAACATACAGAGAGGCTCATTTCCCAATCCTAAACCAAGTAAAATCACTCATATCCTGTCTGTTCTATAAAAATGTATGCAATTCTACTTCGTTTGAAGATCTGTTTCATAACTACAACTCCTTAGAGTTAAACTTCTTTCTTATTGTGAAGCTCCTAAATTCTCCTAATTCTGAATTTAAGCCCTACTTCCAACTAATTAATAAGCCACTTCATCTTGCAGCTCTTTTGGCTACCATCCTGCCAAGAAACAAGGGCAATCTATGTAACCACTTCTCTGCACAACTAAGTGACTTTAGTAGGCAATAAACAGAAATTTAGAAAAGCCAATGATCTTCCTGAAGTACATTGATATTGAGTAATTCTGGGAATCATTATGGACTGTTTAAAAAAAAAAAAAAACCAAACATGACAATAATATCATTACCAGTCTTAATAAACTCATTCTGAGAGACAGAAAGATCTAGAAAGGTGAAAAGACACTTCTATCTGATAAACACCTGTGACACATTCACACTGGCACAATAGTGTCCTAATTACTACTCACCTGCTACCTGACCTTTGCTGAACCCAGTTGCTCCTCCTCCCCATCCTGCCTGCCTCACATCATCAGGGTCATAATTTGCAGCTGATGACCTGCAAGAAAATTCAGACTTAAAACACTGAAAAATTCCACACAGTTGCTACCATGGCTTTGCTTGGGGCAGGCGCAACTAGGCTGCCTCATCAGTCTTCTTGCACCAAGAGAACCCACCAAGCTGATACGCACGCTCCCTTGCTGTAGCACAGGGCTGTATGACTTTGCCTCTGCCTTCTTCTACTAGAATGATATCCTATGACACATACAGTTAAACATAGAATCATGGAATCGTTTAGGTTGGAAAAGACCTTTAAGATCATCAAGTCCAACCATTAACCTAACACTGCCATCCCACCACTAAATCATGGCTCTAAGCACCTCATCTACCCTTCTTTTAAATACCTCCAGGGATGGGGACTCGACCATCTCCCCACAAAACAAGAAACAGTCAACAGTGTACCTTCCTCTCCTCCCCCAACCATCCTACAACTTTAAAAGCATTGAAGTGATAAACTCATAGGGTCAGGTATTGTTCAAGGCAGTTCCCAGCACATCTTGTGAGCGCTCTGAGAACAAAAGATGATAGGCACAGCGATTGGGATAGGAAAGAAAAAAAAAATCTTAATTTGTTTCCTTGGTTCTACAAAAACAACCACCAGAAGAAACAAGTTGTCAACTTAACCACTCAGCTTTCAGCTGTCCCAACTCAAAGAATTCAGGCCTTATAACTCACAGGGTGTACAGGCATAACCACAAGCTGCCCATGCAGGGCTTTATCAGCGTTGAAACTAAGGCTGAGGTGAAGCCTGTCCCAGCCACAGCCCCACCACAGCCCGCGGGTGAAGGGACACCCACGCTGCCCGCCAGCTCCTGGAGCCCAGGCAGCCGTGGCCCTTGGGTGCCGCTCAGCCCAGCCCCAAGGCGGGTACCGAGGGCGAGGGAAGGCTGCACCCCTCCGCGCCGCCCACCTACAGGTGTGAGAATCTGCCCCTTTAAAAGATGGCGGCCGCAGGCAACCGTTAGGAAGCGCACGAGGACGTTTTTCCCTTAACAAAAATGGCTGCTACAGAAGGCGGGGAAACTCGCTACGCGCAGGAGTTCCGCCACCTCCCCCAATCAGCGGCCGCCA
>NW_009259719.1:8206780-8210932 GCF_000687185.1 Egretta garzetta
CGCCCCCGGCGCCCGGGACCCCCGCCTCAGAGCAGCTTCGCGTCTTCCGCAGCTCGGCGTCTGCGAGCCGGGGTGCAGGGTGTCCCCCGTTCCCTTTCCGAGCCAGGTGCCGGCGAGCCGAGTGTGGAAGCAGGGAGCTGATGGACGAGGCAGGGTGCAAGATGCAGGGATTGCCCGCTCGCCCACCACAGCGTCGCGCTTGCCCTGGTTTGGGCCGCTGGCTGCTGGAGTATTGGGTGTTCTCTCTTTAACACGTGAAGCCAGAAGCGGTGTTCGACTGATCTGAGACAAACTGGGGGCTCTGCGGACCACCTAAATACAGAAGCCTCTAGGGCAGAAGCGGTTGAGCCGCACAGCAAATTAAACTGCTCTTGCGTGGTGGAACAGAACAGATTCCCCAGGTGAAGCAACAAAAACTTGAGGTGGGACTACAGTAACCAGTTGGGAATTTGTTGTACTAATGCTCAGCCCTTCCTCCTTTTTGTAGGGAGAGAAACAGTAAGACAGAAGGAGGGGGAGGGAACGTAGTAAATCAAAACTTCAGCCGCTGTCCCAGCACTAGGTTGGAAACTTGTTTCAACTGTACTGTAGTCATCGGTACCACTGCCTGCAGCATCTTTATTCTTTCCAAAGGTTTTCACTTCCAAACAGCGCACAGTGGACATCAGTGTGTGTCTGTGACTGGGGACAAACTGATGTGAGGTAAATGATGGTGTTGTATGCATACAAAAAAAAAATGTTTTCCTAAATGGTCCAGCTTATAATTACATCCGGTTTTAATATGAGAGCAAGTTTCTACTTGGCTTTGTGATGGTCTTACTCGATTTCCACTATTTGCCCATTTTCTGTGCCACGGCTTGTGTTCAGAGTTGAATACAAGTTGGTAATGACAATAATATTCGAGGATCCCCTCCTGTTGGGGTAAACAAATCACATACAAGACATAACTCGTCCCTTCCCCTACAGGCAGGCCAGTCCCTGGCACTTGTCTCGCACCTGGAAGCCATGAGAATCCACAGGGATTGGCAGGGCCATAGAGTTCTTGGTCCAGGCAATGCTGATGTTCATGGGCGAGTTGTGTGAGCAGCAGAATGAGAAAAATCTGACCCTCTGCAAACTGGCAGTGTCTCGGTCATCCCATCGCACAGATCCTGCAAGCTGCTGTACCCATAGCTGTCTGCCCTCCGCCCCGGCAGCATGTGGGTGTGCTGTGCTTGGTCTGGAGCATATGTGGAGCAACTGCTGCCAAAGGGAGAGCATTAACAGCTAAGTTGTACCTGCCCTCCCCACAGGCAGGAGCTTGGATCTGTCTTCTTGGCTGCTGCTGCACTGGCAGGAGTTTCATTCTCTTTTAAGACTCTTCCCTCTTCCAATACGAAACTGATTCAGAAGCTTGTGGGAATGAAGAGAGGAGAAACACGCCAAGTGGAGATAGCGTGTGATCACATAATTTCTCTTTCTCTTGGAAATAAATTGCCTATGAACTGAACCAACTTGATAATCAGTGACACTGTATTGCTAAAAACAGCACACGTGGAGTCTGTAATGGCATTATGTAGAGGGAGTTGGTTTTCAATCAGAACTCGTTTTGAAGCCTGTCGTCTGACAAGCAGCAAGAATAAGACAGAAAATTAAGTTTCTGTTTTGGCACGGGCACTGTTTTGTGTTGTATCCCTCAGCAGAATCCTGCTGATCACTCAGGACAGTGTACAGAAGGCACTGGACACTTCCATGGATCTGGTTTCTCAGATCATCAAAAAGCCACCCAAAATGCCAGGGCATATTGTTAATTCACGTGTGCTCTGAAAGACTTACCGAAATACTTGTGAAGTCACTGACTGCTAATGCAGCTTCTAGAAGTTCTGTTCTCCAAATCCCTTATTCTGTTCCTCTACAAGTGCCCTCTAAGAGCTGCCATGAGGTTACTACAGTGGCGGGTAACTCCATCCATCTTCCCTTCCAGTGTGCGTTACGTTCCTGGGAAGGTTCTACCAGAGTCTAAAGGACAACGACGTTGAGTTCACACCTGCCAGTATTGAAAAGGAGCTCTTGAAATCCTGCAAAGAAGCAAAAGGCAAAGAGAATCGCCTGGTAAGTAGTCGGTGACACTTGCCTTTTGAGGGAATAAGTTGTAGAATACTTGGCAGATGAGGGGAAATTAGTGCTTTGGAGTTTGTATGATAAGGCTTCTCAGGGGCTGTTCTTCCTAGCTCTGTGGCCACAACTGGTCCTGTGGCTTTTTTATAAGAGTTTAACTTCTTCACATTAAAAAACAAAACAAACAAAAAAAAAAAAACCAAACCACCACACAAACAAAACCAGTCTGTCAACAAAGATCTTACTGGCTCACCTTGTTTCTCTCTGTTACTGAAGCGCTGGGGATTACAAAGCTCTTATTTGCTGTAGGACTTCCTTGTCCCTTAAACGATTTGGGGTGCTATATAAGCTGTTAAGGTATTTACGCTCTTTGGTTGTTTAGCTGAAAACTAAATAAAGGAAAACCAAATTGCCCTAAAACCAGAAGGCAATCTGCAAATGAAAAGCCCCAAGGACAAGGCCCTGAACTCTCCTGAGAAGAAAATTGCAGAGAGACGCCATCAGAAATGCAGAAATGCACTTCAGAAAGTCTTTCTCTTTGAATGAAGAAAACATTATTCTTAATCAGATTTGATTTTTTTAAAAAAGTTGAGAAACAAGACAACCAGCCTCAATGCCTTTAAAAGCAGTGTGATGGGAAACATCTGCTTGGTACCCTGGGCTCAGAGTTGGGCTTCCTTTTGCCTGTCTGTAGCGGTCACTTGGAAAGGTTCTGTAATGGTAAACATGTAGCTGCCAAGCCAAGTGAGGAGGGAAGATGGACAGGAAACTCATTTTAGAAGCGTTTCTCCACACATCCCCACCTCATTCTTTTCTTCCCTCTAGTGCTATTATATTGGGGCCACAAGTGATGCAGCCACCAAAATCATTAATGAGGTATCAAAGCCCATGAGTCACCACATCCCCGTGGAAAAGATCTGTGAGAAACTAAAGAAGAAAGACAGTCAGATCTGTGAACTAAAATACGGTGAGTTGCTAACATAAGGGGAAATGCCCATGCTTTTCTGGGGGGTAAGGATCATTTGGGGTAAAACAGCATGCAAAAACTACTCAGTCCTAAGTTTGTAGCAAGATTGCGAGCTTAATTAGGTTGCACAACCTGGGTTGCTCTCCATGAACATCCTAGAGAGTTTTATGGAGGTGCTCAAGCAAGATTGTTGGCTACTAACGCATTATAGCTTCTGCAGAGCCTCTGATCTGCCTTGAAATAAGCAACTCCCAGGCGTATCAGCACTACTGCGCTCCAACCGCTATTTTGGATACTGTACCTAGAAAAGCATGCAGTAAGGCTTGTCCTGAGGAGCAGCCAGGGGTGTCCTACGGCTGGGGCTGAGCCATTCACTAAGCTCTGTAGTCCCAGCTGCTCTTAGGTTTGCCAGTAGCGGGACGATAAGCGCTTCTTTCTCACCTCCTCTGGTGCCTGCTCAGAGCATTCAGCATTCTTCTTACCACCTTCCGTGAACTCCCGTGTTCCTAGATGATGTACTCTTCCTGAAAAGACTTAATACGAGGAACAGTCTGGGCAATACCTCCCTCTGATGGCTTTCCTGTATCTCTGCCCTTAAACTCCCCCAGAGGCACCCCTTGGATTGCGGGTCTTCATACTTCTTGTTCTCATACTGATGTCCTGTTGCTTCCTAAAAAGCTTTCTGTTGTCACTCACTTATCTTTCCTCTGAAATCACTCTGCTGCCTTTTATTTGTCCAGTAGAAGAGAGAATTGAAGTACTGCTGCTCATATAATAAAGGGGCTTTCAGGGCTACTGTGGAACTCCTACATCTAAGCGGCAACCAAACTTTCTGGCTTCTAATAATGACTTTTAGCGTTAAAAACCTTATCTGCTGTCACAAGCCTAGCATTTAGGCCTTCCTTCCACCCCCCGGGAGCCCGGCACCTCTCTCCCTCTTGCATTTGGGCTTCCTCGCCTCCCGTACTGGTCTCCTCAGCGGCAGCCGTCGGACCCCTCTCCTCTCCTCACCGTCTCCGCACGCGAAGGCGCCGGCCGCGGCAGCGGGGCCGGGCCCCCCCCGCTGAGCGCGGCCCCGCCCTCCCCCC
>NW_009259719.1:8212641-8273633 GCF_000687185.1 Egretta garzetta
GGGGGCAGGAGGAGCCGCACGCCACCCCCCGCGCCCTCTCCGGAGCCCCTGGGGTACCTGCCACCCATTCACAGCACCTACCAGTACAAGCAGAGATCGCTCTCTCCTGTCACCAGCCCCTTGCTGCGGGAGCCGCGGCCCAGGCATGCTCACGCTGCGGCCGCCGCCTTCCTTTTGGAAGCAGCCGCCATTGGGCTCTCCCGGGAGCGGGAGAGGGCCCTGGATTACTACGGGCTGTATGACGAGCGTGGTCGCCCTTACAGTTACCCCATCGTGGCTGAGGAAGACCTGATGCCGGAGGATGATCAGAGAGCGACCCGCAACCTCTTCATCGGCAACCTGGACCACAACGTCTCGGAGGTGGAGCTGAGACGTGCCTTCGAGAAGTACGGCATCATCGAAGAAGTGGTGATCAAACGCCCTGCCCGGGGCCAAGGCGGGGCTTACGCTTTCCTCAAGTTCCAAAACTTGGACATGGCACATCGGGCCAAGGTTGCCATGTCAGGCCGCGTTGTCGGCAGGAACCCTATCAAAATTGGCTATGGGAAAGCCAACCCTACTACCAGGCTGTGGGTGGGTGGTCTTGGTCCCAGTACTTCTTTGGCTGCCCTGGCGAGGGAGTTCGACCGCTTCGGCAGCATCAGGACTATTGACTACGTGAAGGGAGACAGCTTCGCTTACATCCAGTATGAAAGCTTGGATGCTGCCCAGGCTGCCTGTGCGCAGATGAGAGGCTTTCCTTTGGGTGGACCGGAGAGGAGACTCCGAGTGGATTTTGCCAAAGCAGAAGAGACAAGATACCCGCAGCAGTACCAGCCCGCACCGCTCCCCGTGCACTACGAACTGCTAGCTGATGGGTACAGCAGACATAGAAGCCTAGAGCAAGACTTGAGGGTGCGAGATAGGACTCCTCCACACCTCCTGTACTCGGACAGAGACAGGAGCTTTGCAGAGGCAGACTGGGCCAGCCCTGCCAAAAACGTTGAACGCAGAAACAATTTGGAAAGCTACAGCCGATCGGTGCGTAGCCGGAGCGGAGAGCGCTGGGGCAGCGACAGCGATCGCAGCGTGCCCAAACTGTGGGAAGAGAGGCGGAAACGCCGGAGTCTTTCCAGTGACCGCGGGAGGACTACTCACTCGCCTTACGAGGACAGAAGCAGGACAAAGGCCAGTGGGCCAGCTTTAGACCGCAGCCCGGACAGGGCTCGCAAGGAGAATCACACTACAGAATCCGGAGCCGAGAAAGAGCAGAGTAACTCCCTTCAGAACAATCGTCATGCAACTGAGGAGAAACCCCATCGTGAGGCATCCGATGCTCCTCAGCCGAAAAAAAGGGACAGCGAACGCAATCATCGAACTGGTGAATCGGAATCAAAAACTCACGAGGAGCCAAAATCTGAGACCAAAAAGCTAAAGAGTTTATCGGAATATGCTCAAACACTGCAGCTTGCTTGGAATGGGCTTCTTGTGCTAAAAAACAGCTGCTTCCCCACCTCTATGCACATCCTGGAGGGAGACCTTGGTGTCATCAACGGACTCCTTAAAGACCATTCATCCGGCGGGAAGTTAACGCAGCTCAAAATTGCTCAGAGACTTCGGCTCGACCAGCCCAAGCTGGATGAAGTAACTCGCCGTATCAAACAAGGCAGCCCCAATGGCTACGCTGTGCTCCTGGCGACCCAGTCCACCCCGGCAGGGGCAGGGGCTGAGGGGACCTTCCCTGTTGTAGAGCCTGGCTTGCAGCGACGGCTTCTCAGGAATCTGGTCTCCTACTTGAAACAGAAGCAGGCTGCTGGGGTTATCAGCCTGCCCGTGGGAGGGGCGAAGGGCAGAGACAGCACAGGCATGCTTTACGCATTCCCTCCTTGTGAATTCTCTCAGCAGTACCTCCAGTCAGCACTAAGGACATTGGGGAAGTTAGAAGAAGAACATATGGTGATAGTTATAGTCAAAGACACTGCCTAGCCCACACTGTCTTTTCAAATTCCATGTTTTCTTTGTGTGTCACACAACCCAATTGTTTTTAAGGCCGATCACTTTGGTGGAGGCTCAAAACACCTCGGCCAAAGTGGTAAGACTTCTAGTTTCTAATTAATTTTAATACCATTTAAATAGAGCCCATTTTATTCATTTTTAATATGTGACACTGTCCGCTGTTGTTCTGTATTTTTATTTTTTAACTGTATGAAAAGTTGTCAGTAAAGCCTTGTTCACTGATGGATTTCTAAACTTGTGCAGTATCGTAGTTTTTATGGCCCAGGAAGGGCTGGTTCCCTGTGCTGCCAGGAGCTGGAAGGTGATGGTCCCAACCCGTTTAAGTTTCTCAGACCACCTCCTCTGTCTCTTTTGTGTCCTGCAAGGTGGGAGGGGAAGGGGGGTTCTTTGTGCTGTATGAGAGACAGAAAGGTTGGTTCGCTATATTTTTTTTTTTGTCCTGTTTGTGTTTTATTTCATAAATTTGAGTCTGGATGCATTCCTGTTGATTCTCTATTTGAGGATAGATGCCTCCCAGGAAGCCAGCTACCAAGGAGGCAAATCCTGATCAAGAATCAAAGTGGGGTTTATACACAACAAACAAAAATTACAGTTAATACTTGACGAAAAGTTTGCTACTAAGCAGTCAACTCTCTATTCAATTCTGTGAGGTTTGTGAGCACCTGATAAATGTCTTGGTTTGCTAGAAGTTTCTGGGTAGAACAAAAATGCATCTTGACATTCCCAGTTTTTTTATAAAAGGAGAAAAAAAAAACAAGCAGGAGAAAAAAAAAGTAATTTAAGGGGGAACCCTCTTGGGCTTGTATTAGATGTAGGACAAGCAAATAAAGGGCACAAAGGTTTTGGTGAACTGTAGGTGCCCATTTGCATAGTTGATTATGTTGCACTATCTGGAATCCTTTATTGAAAGACAAATGGCAAAATTTTTTTGCTAAAGTGGAAACATGTTTGCAGGCTTACGAAAAGAAAGAAAAAAAAAAAGATAAACACGTCAAGCTGTCTGAAAATGTGTTACCGCAAGTAACCTGTCTATGACTGTAGGAAATTCTAGAGATCAAAATTTGAAATTTAAGATGGGATGGTTCCATCACCTTTTCTATCTGTGGTATGAGACAGATGTTCAGGAGAGAAGCCAGGACACCTGCACCTCTGCTCAGTAACATAAGGATGCGGTAACTCGTACGAATTGGAGGTAAAATCCACATTGTTCAATTTGGGGATATTTTTATTTTTTAAAATGCTGCCTGTAGATTTTAGGAGGCTTACAGAAAAGTGTGTGGTATTAAAAACACTAAATTTTAAAGTTTCTTTAAATTTGCAGGGTTTTTTTCTTGGGTTTGGTGGTAAGCAAGTGAACAAAACCCCGGGAGACCCAGAGTCTTGCACCAGTCTCTGTGACCAAGCAGACTCACTTGCTGACGGCTGCCAAAGGCCCTTTTAAAACTGTGCTGTCAGGTATGATCGGTATCAAAAAACCTATATAAGCAGGGAGCATAACTCAGTCTAATGATGCTTTTATTCTTTTTTTTTTTTTTTTTAACCCTGGGATTTCACAGTTGGTCCAATACGAAGAGAGGCAGAAGCATAAAGCAGCCTAGAGAGTGGTATAGTCCATTCAACGATGGCTTTGCATGCTGTCTTGTACCTGTGACACCTTGCAGTTCCGAAGTGTCAAAATCCACTGCCCCGGCAGCAGTGACCTTTTGCAAGACTGTATGAGCTTAGGGACATCATCAGCTGATGATGTACAAGCAGTTGCTTAATTTAATAACGTATTGATATCAACAAGTATGGGTTGGTTTGTTGGTTTGGGCTTTTTTTAACATTTAATGCTGTGATTATATTAAGAGTAAATCTGATGAGTTAGTGTGATCATGAGGGAGGTTAGTATTTCACTTGATGATGCATCTCCTGTATCCCAGAAAACGTAATTCTGTCCGTAAGGGCCCAAGTACAGCTACAAGGCCACGGAGGGTTTTGTCCATGGTGTGCGGGCCCGGTTCAGTGAGAGGTAAGCTGGCTCGTCTGCTGGGAGCAGCAGGGCTCCGGCAAAGCCGATTGACGCCGTGGGAGCAGAGGAGCAACTCTGCTGCTCCCAGCAGCCAAGCCACCGCTCCAGGCTCACTGTACTGCGTTGCACTGGGCAGCGCATAGGTGCCCTTCACGATGCCACGGCTGCACAGCATAGGGTAGCTGGACTGCCCCTGGTTTTACATGGTTACAGGGACGCCGACTTTCAACCTTGTGACCGAGTCCCTGATGCTGTTGTAATGTAGACAGTGCCAAATGTCAACCATTGTAACCGTTAAGTGTTATCTGAAACCAAGTGCTATTAAATACCCCTTATGGCCAGAGTCATAGAGTGATTAGAGCTTTTTGTCAGAGTATCCTATGTGTTGGAGATGTCCGTTCAGTCTGAGGCAGAGCGCATGGTGGTGCAAGCACGAATGCCTGGCTGGCTTCTTGCTGGCACGGAGCTGTAGCTCATGCTGCCGTGGAGAGGCTTCGCGTGTGTGTGTGTGTGTGTGCGCGCGCGCACGTGTGTGTTAACAGTGTGTGAATGTGAGGAAACAGAAGGAAAAAAAATACATGATAAAAGCTGCAACTGCTTGATGGCAAAGCCAGGGACCCAGTAGAAATCCCCTGTCTCCCACTTTCCTTTTAAGGCAAGTAAATAATAATGTAGGGGCTTTTTAGAAGACAAATAGTGTCATGCTTTGGGTTGGATAAAATTTTTAATGATGGGATCTCTGCTCCCAGTGAGGTGGCTGACGGTTGTGAGCATGTGTGCATGAATGAGGCACCAACAAATCTCCCTCCTACAAACAAATTAACAGGTGTAAATGAGGAGTCAGAGAGTTTAAGGAAAGAAAAAAAATACCTGGGAGAGAAGCAGCATCAGCCCTCTAACCTGATGACCTGAGCCTCTTGGCTCCCCAGGATGCAGGCAAGCCGCAGATGTTGCTTGAACAGACTGTGCTGGGGCCGAAGGCCCCTGTAGTCCTGTCCCCCATCCCCTCATGCATGTATCCAGGTTGCTTCCGAGAGAAACAAGCCTGAAAAAAGGATAGATAGTTACAGCAAAATAATGCTACACCTGTGTCTTTCAGCTTGCAAGACTTAGCCCTTAAACTGGGACGGGATGCAGTTCTGGGGAGATACATGGTGGGAGGGTGGGAGGAAGACCACAGCCTGAGCTGGGAGGCGTAAGACACTCAGTGATGGTGGAAGTTGTTGGGGGGGTGTGGTGTGTCTGTCCTTCAGCCTGGTACAGCAGTGGCAGTAAGATAATCACAACAGGGTAATGGTCTCTGTCTCTTTGGGGGTGATCTGAAACTCAGAGTTGTGGGATGGTAGATTTCACAGTCTGAGAGCATTAGTGTTTAGACTGAGTTGCTGTATTTTTTATTTTTTTTTTTAATACCCATTCAGTAAATATTCTGTCTTACAAAGCCTCTTTTTAACATCAGTTTTTAGCCACCTTTACTACAACAGAACTGTGGACAAGAGGGCTAGCCCCAGGCCATCCCAGGTGCCCAGCAAGTGCATATGACCAGTGCTGATGAGCCAGACACCTTTATTACTACCCTTAGCTAACACCCAGGTCACACTACTGACCAGCTCGCAGGTTGCTACCCTGCTCTCCCACATGGCCTACAGGAGATTATTTTTTTTTTCCTTTGAACCCCTATGCTGCAGGGCTCTGCATGCAGCCTCCCAGGGTGCTGGGACAACTGTTGCGCAGCCTGTACTCCATGGCACCATGCTGCAGTAGAGCAAATGGGCCAAGTGGTTACTCATGGCCCAGCCACAGAGTGAAAAGGACCATGCTGATATGAGGGCATGGGCTGGCACTGGGATAGTCCCTGCTCACATCACAGGGGAAAATGCAGCATCCATCCTGCAAAGGCTCCCCTCCGTTGCAGAGAGGTAGGTACACATCTTATCCAGCTTGCAGGACATATACATGCTCCTTCCATCCCCTAAGCCAAGGTCTGTAATGCTTGCATAGAAGAAATACTGCATGGCATCACATAAGCAACATGCTGTGTGTACTCAGGAAGATTATAGGCCTTTTTCCAAGCACAATGCTTTTAAATAAATTAATACATGATGCTAGGGGACAAGATGAATTTCCAAACACTGAGATTTCTCTCCCCATCCCAACTACTGACAGAATTATGGGCTGACAAAAACAAACAAACAAGCAAAACCCTGCTAGTCTGCAATTCTGAATCCCACTTTGCACCCAGCCCCTTACAGCCACCCTATTTCCCGGCACTCTTAAACGATGCCCCGCAAGAACAATGGAGGGAACACAGGGTACAGGCAGCCTCCCCCACAGCTGCATATTTAACTTTGGTGTCCTATTCAACTTCAGCAGCAGGGAGGCCGAGAGCCTGCCCAGGACAGGCAGAGGGGGCTGCTTTAGCAGGTTTTGGTGGGTGACCCGCAGACTGCAGCAGCCAGGTGCTGCCCTCTCAGCCACAGGCTAAGGCCCAAGTGCACTCCCTTTGTCTCTGTTCACTAAAGCTGGGGTAGGTGTGGGAGGGGAAGGATTGCACATATAGTTATGGTGGCCTGGTCAAATTTATGTAGATGTTCTGGTTCTGTCTCACAAAGTAGTTGGTAAATTTCTGAGATAGCCAGGCCCAAAACAGCAACAGATGCAGCTGATTATAGCTGTGATATAATGCCAGAACAAGACATGGACATCTGGCACAGTTATCTCCCTCTCTTAGTAGTAGTTGAGTACATGCTTTATTTTTTTTTTCCTCCTCCTGAGCAGCACATTTTCTAAGGTAAAGTTGCATAAGATGCTTTTTGATAAGGCAGAGGCTGGCTTCCACAGCTGCTGGATGGCATATCCGATTTTCAATCCCCTCATTTAATCAGAATGCTGCTCCAATTGCTGGTCTTAAATGCTGTAGTAATCGCAACTCGTTCATCTTTATCAACTCTGTAGGGTACAATTATCCATTATAAGTTGCAGCAGAACCTTTCATTTTAATTATTAACAAGCAGCCCTGGGTAAGTGCATTAAGTAGATGCGATGGTGGAAGGAAGAAAAGCTATCCCTTCTCCAGGTTAAAAAGAAAATCCTTCCTCTTCAAGCAATGCAACCTTGAGCCTTAGTTGAAACGAGCACAGTTCTTGGTGGAAAACTTGCTGTAGTGTCAAGGAGTGAGAAGCCTCCAGCTCCCTGTTCTGCCTCAAACCCTATTCTGAAAGTAGCCAAAACAGAGAAAGGGTAAGAAGTTGAGTGGATGTTATCTGAACACCTGGGAATAAATAGCACATTTAGTGGCCTTGTCCAAGCAAGCAATGAGCACACCTACCTTCTGGTTCTGATTCAGAACTAAGCTGTGCAGCTGTGTGCTTTACAGTGAAATCAAACACTCCACTGCACTTTTTTTTTTTATCCCCTTCTAAGGGCAGGGCCTCTTGTCATGTACAAACAGGAGCACCTAGTTTGCCTTCTGCCAGTATAGCCACAAGGCAGCCCAAGTAATGCCAAACCACGGATGGATGAGGAGGCCGAATGATGCTCCCGCCTTCTGGCACACACCAGCAAGGTGGTGAGAGTTCTCCGCAGCTCACTGTGCTTCCCATAGCTGAACCACAGAGTGGATATTCTGGTGCATCTTTAAACAAAATCCCAGCCTGGCATTAGCAGCACCTTCCAGCTCTCACAGCGCAGTGAGGATGCGGTGCCGTGCTGCCTGCAACCCCACTGAGAATTCAAGGCTGTCAGGAAAACCAACAAGTCAGAGTTGAACCCACCAGTGCTGTGAAATATCACTTGGCTCTGGGAATCCCCATGGACTGGAGCAGCAGGTGGAGCCCACGCTCTCAGAAATCTCACCCCTCTTTTATTGTGCCCTTCCTTACTGCAGTCCAGCCACTAGCTACGCTGAGCTGCTCTCCTGCACGGGGCTGCGCTCCTCAGCTGCAGGGAGCACTGCTTTCACATGGGCATGGCTACAATTCACAGCCGTAAACAGAGACAGGATTTGTATTTAATTTTTTAATAAATACACTTTACATTAAAGAAAAAGGCCTTCAATTTGCAGTTTCCACACAGAGGGCAAAAGGGAGGGAAAAAAAAAAAAGATTAAAAAACTTGAACCACAAAGGGCAGAGGGGAGAAAGAGGGCTCAGACTTCTATCCCGGATCCCCATGTCTTCAGGAATACCAGGCTCTGACTAGACCAAGCCAGGATTTCAGCCTCCCACTATAGCTGGTACCACAGCGAGAATCTCTGCTTTAAACAGCCTGTACCTTCAGTTACCAAACACCCCCAGGGCTCTTCCCTGGAGGACAAAAGCATCTGAAACACACTGGCGCACTAGCAGGTGTTAACACCTGTTGCTTTTTTTTTTAAAAAATAAAATCATATTTAAAATAAAAATATTCTCACTCCTCAACAATTTTAGAAACGATGATCCTCTTATTTCATTTAGCAGTTGCATAAAAATGCCTCTTCTTTTAAACAATTTTTCTCCCCTGAACCTACCCCATGGTAACAAGGTACTACAGGAATACAAAGTTCATCCCCTCTTTACTAGATCACCTGCCTTTTTTTTTTGGTATTTTTTTTGTTTTATATAAAACTATTTCTGTTCTTTAGGAAAGAACTTTATACAAAGAAAATATATTGTGAAATATCTTCAGAAGTTTCCTTGTAGAGGAGAGTCATCTCAGCCTAAAATAAAAAATAAAAAAAAAAAGGCAGAGAGAAAAGAGGCCTAACCCCAGGTCTCTTTATTGTAGAGCCTCAGACTTAGCCCCAAGCCTCAAACTGATTCAAACCAACACAGCGGATGGGCTGGAGTTCCTCAGGTTTTCCCAGGAGAAAAAGGGTTGGGGTGTTCAGAATCGGTTTCCAATTTGGTCTCCGGTCTTCTGCAGGGAAGGGAGCGTCTCATCCTGCCAACACCCCCCGCCTGGCAGTCACTCCTCACTCATTCAGAGACAGGATTATGTCGTCCTCCAAGTCAGAGTTATCTGAGCTGTCGGCTGAAAAGGAGACATGCAGGTTATGTTTGGTTTGTGGAAGAACACAGCTGTCAAGGCTGCTAAGCACTGTAACACATTCATAGTTACAGAGATGGCCACCACCTGCTTGAGACCAGCAGCTCTCCAGCAATGACAGGGGCAGCTTACACCATTAGAGCATTTCAAGTCAATCAAAAGCAGTTAGGCAAATCTGCACCAGAGCTTGCTTTCCCTGGTTAAAAGGGAGGGTCAAGAGGAGAGCAGCTTTAGCAAGTGCAGTTTCTATTAGCTGCCAGGTTTTTTTCCCATGACAAGATGGGGAGAAGGACCCCAGCAGTAAGTTACCTGCACACGAGCTGCCTGCACAGCTGACTGTGCACATCTCAGTGCAATAGCTCTTCATGCTGGGGGCTAGACAGATCTGGCAGTCATTCCTTACAGCTATTATTTGAAAGCAATCTTGACAGTTCCACCAACCTTATGTGGTGAAATATGGCCTCTGTATAATGTGCACGGGGCTAATTCATTCTGCTGTCAGTTAGACCCAGACTTTCTCAGTACCAGGTTCTTATTGCCCTGTCACTCCCCTCTGCACAGCACAGCAGCAGAAGCAATCCACACACTCACAATTAGAACCTTCCTCTAAGAGCCTGAAGGTTTCTGTAATTAATTTAACTACATGCAACTCATTAAAGGAGAACTGAAAATTGTGCTTTTCCTGGTTTTCTTCGTTGTGGTACAGAATGAAGACATGAAAGGATTTGCCAAGAAGCAGTCACATACACACTTGCTTTTTATCTTAAAACATCTTTCCTCCCTCAGTTGTGCAAGAGGGAAGTGGTAGCAGCTCTGGCAGCAAGAGGTCTCCTGCCTTACCCTAGAGAGGTGATGTTGGTTCTTTTTCTTATGTGAATTCATTGGATGCTGCAGTTAACTAGGTGTTAAATATTAAAAACTTAAAAAAAAAAAAAACCAAACAACAAAACCAAGACTTCCTCTTAGCCACCTCAGTTACAGTAGATCTTTAAAATGCCTGTCAACGTAAGCAAGGCCTTTTGGAAGGTTCACCCCTTCTCAGATGCTTTCCTCAGCAAAAAAGAAATCACAGGCAAGCAGAGGGCACAAACCCTTTCCCTCAACCCTCCTCCCTGAAAATCAGCCAGCAGCCCTTCAACTGTGATCAGCAAGGGATGCTCCAGTCTCACCATCCACCATACTGAGCCTCAGCTGAGGGGTCATCAGTGCTCCCAGAACAGCTAGAGCCACGGAAGGGGAGCTGGAAAACACCAGCCAGTGCCACAGCAGCTACACTTACACAGTAAGAGGGAAAGAAGCACAAGCAAGACAACAATCCAGAAACTCTGAAGAAGAGAAGCTGAGAAAGTTGTTGGGGTTTTCTTTTTTTTAAAAAAAAGACCAGCGGAAAGCTTTGAAAAGGGATCTCCTAACTCTTTATTCTCCAGTCCACCACACAACCTTCCAATTTTGAGCTCCATGTCTATAAGCAAATCTGATTGTAGCTAACTGCTTGGCAGAAGCTTATAGACTTGCCTGGAAGTTGCCATTTTCAATTACAGAAGAGGAAACAAGAGTCAGCCATGCTACTGATAAGAATTCCATATATTTCTTCCATCCTATGTCACACGTGCATTTCAGAAAGGACACCCCACTGACTGGCCCAGGAACAAGCTTTTGAAAGATCTGCACAATGCATAAACTGCTTTGGTCACAACAAACAGATCCACCCTCCCCAAGGTGGTGACAAATGAGAAGACAAATTCATACTTAAAAGGATCTCCATGGATTATTCCCGATAAGGAAGAAACCTCTTCCACAGCACAAGGAACCAAAGCCACTCACTCCTCTGTTTCAGCTGTTCTTTGAATTACTTTGTTTCGAAGCACACCCACTGTATGTTATGGAGGGAGGTTCATCCAAAATACAGCAAGGGTTTGCAGTAGGAAGCACTCTAAATACATCACCATGCCTCAGATCTGTACTTTGCAACGGTGTCAGCACCCTTACAACTTTTAATTCTGGAACACAGCATAAGCAAAGGAGATGGAATTTTAATTGCTCTTGCTGGGTGAGAAACAAAAGCAAGCCAGATGAAGTTGAAGCCACAAAACCCCACCCATCAAACAGTGTGCAAGGGCCACACATACATCAGCCTGGAAGAGCTGCACTCCCTGCTTTAAGTTCCCAAAGATGCTGCCAAGCAACCTAACAGCCACAGGATGGGCTGGCTGCAGCTCCACAGTGATACCAGATCAAAGTTCTGATCAAGTGGTTCTATCCATAAGTGGTGTACAGATGTGGCCATTTCATAATATGCAGTGCTTTGCAGAGCACACTTGAAATAACTTAAGCGCCAAGTAGCATCTAGTTTTGTTACAGGAATAGTTATTGAAATGGCTTGAACTTCCCCTCCATTCTGCCCCTTGGACGATTCAAGTTACAGCACCCTGGGTGCCCTCTTCATAGCTTCCAGCCCTGCACAGCCTGAGGAAACAGAAGTGGAGTTGTGTCAAGAAGGTCCTGCCAGCTACTGGGACAGGCAGAAGTTATCAGCAATCCCAAAATGTTGAACTGCAATATGCCATTAATGAATTGGAGCCACGTAGATGCCCTATATGGCCTTGCATTGTATCCCTACTGCCTTCAAGAGAACCACAGACTGACCTCACAGAACAACTCTGGCAACCTGATGTAGCCGCCGCCTTAAAAAGGACTGAGCTGCATTCTAACACAAAAGCGGGGCGTGAGTGAGTCTGCCAGCCACGTCAGTGCCAAAACAGAGGCCTGGCACACTTAATCCTCCAGCGCATTGGCAGAGAAGATTCATGCGAGAGCTGAGGTGGGAATCAATCTCCTATCACTGCAGGACTTCAAACCTTGCACACTGTAATTCCCTATCCTTACCAACCTTTAACTTAAGGTAACTATTATCCCCATTTTACAGCTTGGAAATTAAAAAGAACTAAGTTGCTTGGCCATACATACTCAAAAACTGTGCTGCAAAAAAGGGAACAGAATCTGGTGTCAAATCCCAAGCCTGATGCTGTCCTACTCACATTCTCTTTCTTGTAAAGCCTTTTTCCAAATTAAATTGCTACATAAAGAGTTTTCAGACCTTTCTTTCTTACAGACACACACTTCATTAACTTTCAAGTCTCTGTGTCTGTGGAATGCCAAAAAAAGAGAACAATTTAAATTTTATCCCCAAAGTTGTTAGCTTCAGAAGTCTAAAAAAGGAAGTGAAGTCAGAAATGCCATGTTGGTTTTGCACTTTAAGCAATCACAAAAGAGAAAGAATAGCACCAAGGAGCAAAAATACTTCTCTGTCCTTACAGGTACAAATATGGCAGAGAAGACAGCCAAGGTAACAGTTCAACCAGCATCCCCTTGAAAGGCAGGACTGGCAAGCAAACATGCAAGGCTTCTTCACATCGAGTTTCTTGGCCTGTCTTTAACTTCTCACACACGCACCTGGGAGCACTTAAGAAAGGAGATACCTTCCTTTCCAGAACTCACAGCTGTCTTCTCAGATAAGAGCTGGTTTTACCCACAGATTACTTTGAGAAGCCATAGGTGAACAAGCATGATGATTGGTGCCTTTCAAACCAGCGAGGGGGAAAGTCAGTTAGGCCATTTCAGGGAAAACTTAGATTTGCATTTTTGCCAGGATATTAAACAAGATGACAATGTCACCTGCGGTTACCAAGCTGGGCACACACTTACTATCTCCAAGAATGAGCTCAACTTCCTCATCAGCATCAGAATCTTCATCTTCACCCTCATCTCCCTCTTCCAGGAGGTTGGCAAGCTCCTCATCATCCGAGGGAGAAAAGTCATTTTCTCCATCCTCACCGGCATTCTCATTGTTCTCATCCTCCTCCAGCTCGGCCTCCAGCAGCTGGTCCGTATCTAGTTCATCAAGGTCATCCGTATCATCATCATCTTCATCATCATCTTCTTCCTCTTGCTCTTCTTCCTCCTATAAAGACAGCAAGAATAGCCCATTGCAGACAGTAAAATAAATGTAAAATGGAATAATTGAAGAAAACATACCTATAGTTTTCACTTCGCCCCATATCCAGACATCACACATTATAAACACTTTCCCATCACCCATATAAACACTTTCTCTCCACAACTACAGACCACAACACATGTTAGATCATTTGCAGGCCTGCGAAGTCTTATCTGCAAAATGCTGGTGCAACACAGGTACCATTGGCTCAAGCTCCTCTCCAGTACTGGCCGTCAACATGTGTCACCACAATGCACTCTTGAGAAGGACATGCAGTAAGACTTGTTAATCCATAGCTTTGTTGCTAGTCTTGTACAAACTGCTTTAGTTTCTACTGGACCAAAACCTCTACTTTGCATCAAACAGCATGCAGCATAGGATGTTCAGTCTCTCAGTCATTCCTGATTTAGATGAGAGGTAAAATGTAGGAAAAGATACTGTTAGCCTAAACCAATCCCTGAATCACTCAGCTTCAGATGATGGAACTGTTTAAAGCAGCTCAGAAGTCTCATCTTTGGCATTTACCTGTGGATCAAGATCTTTCTCTATCAAACCATAAGAATTTGCATTCAATAAAGCAACTGACTCCCTCATTGTACAGCTCAAATCCAGAAATCCACATCTAGAGGTTAAAATCGAGTGGGAAGAAGCTGTTACAGTCGTATCGTTCCTCCAGGCAAATGAGAGGCCAAAAAGTGCCATCACAAGCCAAGCTCCGGGAAGTCTTCAAGACTCAAAGAAAGGGTTCAATATACCTGGACATCTCCTCAGAGTCACACCCTTTTTCTCTAGCAGAATGCTCTCATGTGGCAGGAAGGCAGCTCTCAAGTCATTCAGTCTTAATTGCCCCTTTGGTTTGGGAGGGAACGCATTTTGCAAAATTATGAAGCAGTTAAGATAAATATTTAAACAACCCACTTCAAGGGTTAGTTTGGTCCTCAAGCTCACCACACTCACACTGTGCTGTTTAGACTGCTGCATTTTCAGATCTAAAAGGACAGAGGAAAGAGACCTCACTGTCATCTCCCCAACCTACTTTTTCTTCAGTCAGTGCTATAAAAAAAAATCCACCACACCTACACAAATCCAACATCTGTCATAGGTGAAAGAAATGAGGAATGCCAAAAAGCCTGTGCAAACATTAATTGTTTCTTCACTTGCAAAAGGCAGCCAAGTCTCCTCTACTGACCAGAAGTGCTGAGGAGATTACAGTATAAAAGCATTGGTTTGCTACATACAGTTTTCTTTCTGAAAGAGCTTATATTAAGTATAAAATTAAAACAGCCTTTATTAAAACCTATGCTTATTTTAGGCAATTACAAACTTTACTTTGAGTCAATGCGTCCTCAAATAAATGGACATTGATTTTTGAATCATGTATACACACTGGGAGAGGAAATATCTTACTTGCAGTTCACACTTTCAAACCACAGTGCCGTATTGAATATAATGTTCCATAAAATATATTAAGTATAAAAGCTTGTGCCTTGATAACTTTTACTTTTGTTCTATGCAGTATCTGCAGAGACCAATGTCTTAGACTTTATTAAAGTTTATTCAGAATTTAAAAACTGATTAAAAACTGAGAAGGCAGGAGAGTTTATTTTCTTTTTTCAGTTTCTGAACAACTCTGAAGGGGGAAAGGAAGAGATCAATTTATTTTAAAAGCTTGGGAAAATTAAGCCAAGTTTTTCAGTGTCTGAAGATAGAGACACAACTGTAGACATTGGGGAAAAAAGTGCATTGTCTACAGGATTAATTTAGAGTCTATGTAGTTGAAACCTAAAGGATTCTGAAATGAGTTAGGTACCCTCTTAGCTTCCACAGCTGTGGAATTTCTGAAAGCATTTTATTCCTAAATATCTAGCCCCCAATGACTTAAAAGAAAATGTCAGAACTACTAAATTTTATTATGGTTCACATTTAATGTATTTATTGGAAACTGAAATACTATTCTACCATTTTTTTCATTCAAGCTTAAGGCAAGGCATATACAGCAACTTTATCCTTCAAATACAGGATGAAAAGAATTATTGTTGTATAAAGCTTAAGATTTCTTTTCTGGCTGACAAAAATAAGCACCAAGTTACACAGAAAGGGTGTGTATTTAGCTGCAAATTAACTTTGAAGGATTATTATACCAACCAGTGAGGAAAAAATCCTTTGTGAAAATACAAATAGCAACAGAATACTTGAGAACTGAAACCAATGTTTCCACCTTTCCAGTTAAAGTTAGTTAATCTCAACTAGATGATTATAATCAGGCCACACTCATTTAAAAACCACCTAAGAACAGTAAGATGTGATCCAAATTATACTCATCCTTGGTAAACCAGAAAATAGTGTGAAAACCACGCTACAAGAAGTCACACATACATATGACAGAGAGCATGACATGCGCACAGTGCATGTCCTTACCGAGCTGAATGAGCGACACAGAACACAATTCAAGAGGAGTGATCTTAGTTAGTGAGAAACCTGCACTTTATCACATTTTAAAAAACACAAACAGGAACCTGGAAACTGTGAAGCTTCTGCTAAGTTGGTCTTGATGATCTTCAAGGTCTTTTCCAACCAAAACGATTCTATGATTCTAAGTGACAGGCTAATTCTGTGTTAGCTTCTGAACAATCTCCAAGCACAAACCTCTGCAGGCACACTGCAATGCTCCAGTCTAGAAACACAAAGCTTGCATATATGTGGCAAGATCTCTCTTAAGAAAGCACTGAGCTTCTACACCAAAACCAATCTGTGGGACATGCAGCTGAGAAAGGTGTGAGGAATACCAGGTGGAGTCTACCACCATCATATGAAAGTGATATCCAGTGTGTTAATGGATATCTAGGCTGTATCCTCATCAGATACAACTATCCCACATACGGGATCCATATACAGAGAAAAAATGGCACGCCTTCCCCAATGACTCATTCACTATGCCTGTATAAGAGCAGTGAAAAACATCCTTGTGCAATGTCACTCAGGAAGATAGGCAGAACAGTTATTCCAAACCGTATCTGGATTTGCAAAGGCAAAACCTGCAAAAGCAAGTTCCTACAGACTCATCCATAGCTCTCAAGAGCCTTGGGCAATGACATGAGTGCTGCTAGAAAAAGAACCAGCATACACATCTATGCAAAACAAGCATGCACCTGTGCTCATCTTCCTCACTGGAATAAACCAATCCACAGAAACCATGGAACAGCACACTCCATATGACTTAAACAATGTCAAGGAATTGTTTTAGCCACCATCGCTAACTCCTTTAGATGCCCAAAGATATTATTCTATTTGGGTTGGTCTCTGAAAAAGCTGCTTAGATCAGAACTTCAGCTGTTCATGGAGTCTTCACATTCCTCCTCTGCTCCCTTAGAAAATATATTATCTTCCCTTTCCAACAGAAGCCACTTCACAGCTGCCAGTTATCTTTACAGAAGGCATGAGGGTAGTATTGTAGAATCACAAACTGACCATCTCATAACCTTCCCCCTGTAAAACATTTTACCTCACTGTCAGCACTCTGACTCACTGCCCGATATTTCCGCGTGCCTGCTCTACAATCAGTTGCACGATTATTACCATACAGCCAGACCAAAACCCTATCTTCTTCCTATGTTATTTATTTAAGATTACAAACAATCCCAACCCAATGCTATGACGGAGGAAAAAAAAAAAAAAAAAAAAAAAAATCGAATGCGCCCTCTTTAAAAAACAGAGTAGGCAACACTCAGAGGAACATGATGGAGCCCAGCTTTTGAATGAAGGATGTCACATTGCTACCCATTTTAGTTATACTGTGATACAGGTATATTAATTGCTTGGATATACCTAAACTTATACCTAAATTTAGGATTGACTTAGAGGAGCTTTACCTTGAAAGATGCCAAGAGTAGAACAGTTTCAAGTAGAGTACCCACTGAATCCTAATAAATCTGTATTATTATTATATATTAGCATGAATACCAGGGGTTTTCTGTGTTATCTTCACAGTACTGTACCAGCAGCATTATAGTATCAACATACCTGGATGGCCAACTCTTTCTGCTCTTCAAAGACGTGGTATCACCATTATAATAAAGGAAATTTAATCTAGGAAACACCCACTGTTTCGTACACAAAATGGCTTCCTGGCCCCACTTCTCTGCGTAAATACTTACAGTGCTGACTTTACCCCAGTTAAAGCAAAATGACTGCAAAAATAAGGCAATGAACAAAGACAAAGCTGAAAATTTAAAGTGAACAAGAGAACAAATCAAAACCCCAGTTATAACTATAAGCAGATAGCAAGGAACAAGGCTGCAACATTAGTGCAGAATAGCTATCCACAGATGTAAGTAGATGTCCACACAGGGACAGGCCCCAGTTTAACTTAGAAACTGTTTGACTCAACTAAAGGGTTAAATTGACTCAACTAATAAAAACTAGTTCAGGCTGAAAAAGACCATCCATACAAAGGGTTTGTATCAATTTAACTCAAAAAGTCTCAGGAATGTAAGTCAGTAATACATAGTAACATCAGTTACACACTTTAGACAAGTATAAAGGATGCAGGAACTATCAGTTCTTCTAGGATAAGATTGTCAAATGGGACAATTAACTTAAGCATGCATCTTAAAGAAATCTCTCAAGACTCACTAACTCACCAAAATTCACTAATTCACTTACACAGTAACAGATAAATAGCTTCAGCACAGAGTCTATGACCCTGGAACTACTTTGAGGATGATTGTGAGGACAAAAGTGATTCACATCAGCTTTTTAACATGCCTGCATACAGGCAGACTTACAGAGAAGTAGTACAAGAAAAGCTGGACATTAACTTACAGAATCAGAAGAGTTGATTACATAGCAAAGAATTATCTCAAAGCAAATTACTGGTAACTTAACTCTACTACCACTTTGCAATCTCAGATAAAGATTCAGAAAGCCCAGGTAAATTTGGTGCAATTAATTTAGCATTTATAACTACAAAGGAAAAAACTAAACAACATTCCCTGAAGGAATGTCATATACATGGGTGGCAGCACTGTAACAAAAAAATGCTTGACCTAATTCTTCATGTTGCCAGTATTTACAGCCCGTTCAGAGCTTAGTAAATACCCTTTGCTCTTGTTCAAGCGTTATACATTTTCTTCCAGATTGTTCTTTGATGCACATTTGCATGCACTTCATAGACTTCCATCACAGACTTTCTTACTGTTCCCCTTTACCATTCATTTTGCACATACAAAATTCACAAAATTTGTCTTTTTGCTTAGTACAGGTTATCAATACTTAACATACTCTCTGGTGTTCATCTCTCAACAAACATTCAAACTGACGAGAAATACATATTAACTGGGCAGAACCTTGATTTTAACATTTCTGCACTGTATTTTAACATAAATCAGTGTATGTACAAAGTGCTTTCAGGAATACAGCTTACAGCATTGCAGATCTGCAGCATGTAAAATATACCAACTTGCTTTATAAGCACTCTTAAGGCTTTTTATAGAGTTTTCTTATATTTCTTGAATCCAAAAATTTTTTATGACCAGATGAACAGAATTTGAGACTTTTCAACTGCAAATTACGTAATCTCTCAAATTTACACTAGGCTGGCTGTTAGCTGCCAAGAAAGGATCCCATAGGTCTTTTTCAATTGTTGATATTAGGTTTGGAAACATTAACTCAGTTCTGAGATTTACAGGACACTGATTTTTTGCTTATTTGACATTGTTTCAGCTGTTACAAAAAGCTTCACCTTTTCATCTAACGCCTCATTCGCTTCTCTTGCTCTACTAGGAGTCGATTCACAGTCCAAACCAAGTATTTACACCAATAGTTCTCTGCCCAACTTCCTGTTACTGCTCTATGAACTCTTCAGCTGGCATCATCCCAGGGCTGCTCCTTCCCCAGCCCCATGTTCACCTCCTATCATTACTTCCAAGTCAATACCTCTCACCTGCAGATGCTTTCCAGCAACAGTCCCTTCCTCTGCAAACACAATCTCTATTGCACCTCTCAGTTTGAATCATGCTACATGTTATTACTCTAACTATTCTTATTTTCATCTATGAGGCTGCCTTTTCTCTACCTATAAAACAGTTAATCAAATGTCAGTGAAGCTTCTCCCACTTTTTCAAATCTTTCAGCTCATATTTAATTCACTCTGGCTATTTGTAGCTAAGTCTAATCATCTGCCTCTATAAGCTGTTTATTTCCTTTTTTTTTTTTTTTTTGAAGAAATTCATGTTTCCCAGAGTCTCACTATTTTGGTCAATTTATTTGCTTTTGCAAGAAACCACCTACTAGTTTATTTCTCCCTCTCTTTCACCCTCCTTCCCCAAGTTTCTCCTAGAGAAAAGCAAACTCATTTTTAGTAATCTGATCTCTTTCAAATTATCAGTATTATTTTAATTACAACCTATTTCCAGCATGGGAAGGGGCTTTGCTTTCATAAAAAAGAACATATGATCATTGTTCAAATACAAGTTCACTGAAGCATGTGAATTCACTCCAGAGGACTAAAGTCTCTCCTAGTTTTAGTAATTTATCTTTCTCCGCAGACAATTCCCTTGTCATATCTTCTGACAATTGTTCTGTTTGCTTCCAAAGCATCTGTGTAGCATATTGGCACTTTCTGATCCTTTGCTATGCAATTCTCAGGAGTGACAAAATGACAACGTCTGGTTTTCAGTCAGTTAGGAGTTTCTATCCAATTCCTCCCCCACCCACTTCTTAACACTCCCTGAACAATGGGCACTGGAAAAAGCTTAAATATAGCGAACAGTCCTTCTAGGGTGCCAAGCACATAAGGAATTTTATGTCCTAGATTTAGATTACCTAGTCTCCATCCCTCCTCTCAGCTGACAAGCCCAAACTTACTTCCTATTATCATACCGTTAAATTCATTGTAAGTATTCCTCTCCTTCACATTACAGGGCTGCACCTACTTTTACCTTCTTGGCTAATTCAGTGTTAGAATTTCTACTTCTTCATAGCCATTAATGAGGTCACAGAGCTAAAAACGTAGAAGCCTGGGAATGCGTAGAAGTTACTATATGTAACAAGCAAGGAATCTTACCATAGGCTTCTATGCAGATGTAGGTATGTGCAGATTTAATACAGGAAACAGCACACAGCATACAGTATGTCACAGAGGCAAAACATGGAGTGAAGAAATAAAAAAGCAGTTATTCTCTTAGTCTATATAAGTAGATTTAGCTTGTCTAACAATGACTACTTACCTGTGATGAATGAAAAAGCATCCATGACACAGATAAACAAAAGCTTTAAAGTAACTGGGCCTCTGCTGGATTGGCATGTTCAGTTGGAACTCTTTTGACCAATACTCTGGTTTTGCCTATGAAATGTTTCCATTTTAACATGACTGTATGTACCTGATGATAATCAATCTAACCCCAGAGTCACTGTCCAATTTAAGGCATGTGCAAGTCATCATTTCTCAGTTGATACATTCCATAATGCTAGGGATAAATATGTTCTAATGTGACCATTCTGTTCTCTGTGCTATAGGGCTTAGAAATAATATAAGCTGTCCAGAACTAGGTGCAATTTCTGAATCTGCTTCTCTTCCTTCCTCTCACTTACAAAAATAAGCCCACTCCTTTAATTGCATGACAAAAAACAATAGCGTGTAAAGGAATTTCAAAATTTGGCAGGTGTATGAACTCTCCCTCTATGGATGAGAATTTGTTCCTTTATTTTCTCAAGCTTTGGACTGACATTTCTCACTGCAGCTGAGGCAGCTTTTATTTTCTTGGATCCCAACTACTCTGAGAATTCTAGAAAGATGTGTTAGGTGACAAGAAGAAAGGAACCTTTGATTTCTGCCACTGAACAGGTAGAATATGCTTTTATCTCTGCCGAAGCTGTTTTACTCCATAATACTAGGTCTAGCCTTCTGAACACTCCAATTATTTTTCCCTTTCCAAGCATTTCCTCTGTTTGCACTAACTGACAGCTAGTGAAACTAGTTTCTGAAACAGCAGAATAGGCTGAAACTGTCACAATTATTTGCTACTATCTAAAAATGTGGTAAGAAGTACAGGTACTGGGAAAACTTTTTTTTTTTAATATCTGTTTTGGAGGATGCCTGTTCAAAAGCTGGGTCTATTATGTAAACAGGTCTTTGATGGAAACCACTCCTCCAGCACCACTCCTCCCCGGCTGCAACTAAGTTCAAAGATTCCTATTAAGGTGTGCAATAAACACATGTATATTATTATCAGTTGAGATATTTGTCTGAAAGTACTTGTTCCCAGCTATTACCCTGTAAACCATTTAATCTCCAGCAAGATTTCAAGACAAAATGTATCTTCACATATTACAGGAACAGCTCCTGAAAAACTAAGGGTCCTTGGTGACATTAATCATTCTAGGCAGCTCATAGTGACAAAGCACCACCATGGTCTGATGGTTCTCAAATACATGTGCAAATATGGATTAAGGTTTGGGCAGGGGGGGTTCCCCAGCAAGTAAGTATCCACATGAAAAAAACCCTATATCAAACCAACAGCAATAAAAGTACAGTGGAATTGCTGTTGCGGGCAGATAGGAGGGAGAGTCCTAAAATAAAAGTAGAAACTGGGATCACAAAGACCACATAGAAAGCTGAGGAAAAACATTCTCCATCCTGGCTTAACCACATGTTAGAACAGTGATTGCCTTCGGAATCTTTATTGCCTTGTCTCCAAAGCTTTCATTTCATATCACCTAGAATTTTCCAAACCAATGCAAAAAGACAAATTACACACCTACCATCACCATTTCGATAGCCCAGAAGCACTGCAGGATAATTAACAGTTCTTCAGTTCTGGCAAAAGAAGTAGAACACACTTTATAGGACAGGGACAGCTAGGTGAAGCAATCTGCTGCTGAAGCCATAAATCTCTCTGAACATGACAATAACTGAGAATACTACTGGAGCCTCACAGATGCAACATCATCTACATCATGTACCACAGAGAGAAAAATAGGCCTTAAAGAACTAATATGGGAAAGAAAAACTAAAATAAATAGATAAAAATGCACAGACTGAAAATCCTGTAACCCACTCAGAAGATCACATCATCCAGACTCAAGATTCACAGTTTTGAGTCTACTCTGTGGTCAGTCAGTTCCCTTAGTTTTAGCTTTTCTGATCACTTAGTATTTCTGAAGTCTCCTTTTCCAGCCCATAGCAACTGCCATGCACCATTTCTAGGCCAGATCAGTACGTTCACTTTCCTTTGCAGCATTTCCTCTGAAATTCCTGGTCTGCCTCAGTACAGAAGACAGTAGATTACTGAGTGAAACAGGGGATACTAATCATCCACAAAAGGGAAATAAACAAGAATTAAGCAAGCTAACAACCAAAAGACAGTCCAGCATCTGTCCCAGTAGCTCAGATACTCATCTTATTTTTGCTAAGTCTGACTCCGAAGGAGCATATCAAAATAGTGGCAAATACAGGAGGAAGAAGAGGAGGATGTTGCTGCAGGACTGAAGAATAGGAAACTCCCTATTTCCCCATAGACTGAACATAGTTTCACAAATACTCGTGAGTGAGATTGTCGGTCACTGATGGACCAGTTTAGGTACTCACCCATCAGTGAAATAATACACAAAACTCATGAAAGTTCAAGGCAGAAGGACTAGAATTTCTGAAGTAAAACATCCAACAACAAAAGCTCACAAGCAGTCTCTTGCTAGGCTTGTTAGATCTTCACTTTTCCCTCAGTCATCGTAGTAAGTACAGACCACAGATTATCAAACATTCATTTATCATTTGTTCTGTTTAACAAGGCTGGACAACTCTGGATTTCTGGCCATAGCTAGGAAAAGGCAGCTTTCCAGAGATCTCATATGAAAGACCACATAACAGTCAAGGAAGACCCTAGCTACAGTGGTGCTGTTCTCAAGTATCTCAAGCAAAACCACAAACATTTACTGCAGCAGTACCATACTCAAGACAGCTAAGTCAGTCCAATCATTTAATTTGAGGGTAATTTATGTAACAGATCCATTGATTTTATGAGGTTTGGTTTGAGAAAGGGGGAGTAATATAGCTGTTTTGTTTCTCTGCTTAAATAAGAGAAGGAATTTCTGAAAGGTATCTATAGGCCAAATACCCCTGCTAGGTTCATTTTACGGACTCTCAATCTTTTGCTTTTCCAAAATCTGTCAGAGAGCTATCAGCTGACACTTGTCAAAACTGACATCATGAGGTGTCACAATTTAAAGTAAAAAATGTCAGGCAGATATTTTTCTCCACAGTTCTTAACTTGCCTCAAGCACAATTTTTAAAGCAATTTTATTCTCCATCACATGACTTCTAAGCAAGGCTTGCCCATCAAACATGATTCTATTTGAGTACTTATTAGGTT
The DNA here is from genome assembly GCF_000687185.1 of Egretta garzetta. NCBI lineage: Eukaryota > Metazoa > Chordata > Aves > Pelecaniformes > Ardeidae > Egretta > Egretta garzetta. The sequence continues at coordinate 8,236,037 of NW_009259719.1, forward strand.
CTGTACAGGCAAAAAACTGTACTTGTGGACCCATGTAGATCATATACAAAAATACATATATGGATGAAGTCAAGGTGTGAAGATATAGGGGCCAAACAGATTAATATCTGCTCTAAAAATCTTGACCAAAGTGATACCAGATTAATGTTGATTCACATGGATTTCCTCACACATCATTTTAATTAAAAAGATAGAAAGCATCATCTTTTATCCAGAAGGTGGTTTAGAATATCCATGAGAAGTCCCAATAAGTTTGAAAGTTTATTTCCAGTTTTTCAAAGCCTAAATCACAGAAACTAACTGGGCAAATAATAAACACCTACATATGCTCACACATATGTATACACAGAAAACTCCTGTTCATCAGGAAACAAATTACTCTTGTTGGTCTTAACAGACAAGTGTGCCAGAGAGATTCCATCTTTATTTTGGAAAACCTCTACTCATTCTAGCTCAATGCTGGATGCCTCTATGGAGACAAAAGCTATATTTTATAAGCCCAAGACTAGAACAAACCTGGAGGAACAGCAGGGAACAGCTACAGGACAGAGAGCAAGGGATTTCATTTATATTTTGCTAAATAAATATATAGATTGAATTGAAATCAGGTTCATAAGTGTTGTTTATATTAAAACCAAATCTCTCTTAAAGACACTTGATTGTAACCACCCCTAAAAGTTACTGTCTAGGAAACATCTCTACACCCCAGAAATGAAGACCAAAAAATGCAGCAATTATACAGTATTAGCTAGTCACTCTTAGCTTGCCCATCGATCCCAAAGCAGCTTTGTTTGAATACACCATAAGCTTTACAGAAAAGCTTTTAAGCATACTTAAATTCTGCCTGGGGCCACCTCCATTTGTAAGACAGGAAGCGTCCTCAGCCACATTTGATGGATGATAGACACCTTATCTCTGCTTGGTACCTAGTGTTACAGCCTGGAAACAACAGCTTTCGGACTGCTTCCTCTTATACAAATACAGATCTCCACTTCAGTCAACACTCACCAGCGATACCACAAAGCAGTGTCTTGATAGCTGCTAGTTAATCATTGTACAACGCAAAATCAATGTCTGCTACAAACTATTTTTAAGTTTTTATAAAGAAAATGTGAATAAGCTTACTAAAATATACTGATTGTGAACAAAAACAATAGAAGCAGAGACAAAAATATAAACTATTGCCTGAGGCAAGCACTGGATGGCTAGAAAGTAGAAACATTTTGGAAGGAACAGTAATTTCCCTGCCCTTCATTGCTTCCCAAGGAAGTCTACTCTTCACCCATCCTAGAAGCTCCTAAACTGAATCCGTCCGATCTAGGGATAGAAACAGTGACCAATGATTTCATAAGAATGCCAAGATTTCAACTGCAACCTCACAGCACATTGAGAAGACAGGACACCAAACTCTGTATGCAAAACAGAACTACTGCTTTATCTTCAGAATTGCAGTGAAATTGTAACAACAACAACAACCACCTGCAAACTAGATTACTCTTCCCTGATATCTGCTATCCAGAAAGTAAAAGTTTTAACCTAGCAACAGGAAGATTCAGAGACAGAAAGGATATCAGAAATCCAGTGTTCCACACAGTCTAGGAAAAAAAGCCCACCAAAATATTACCTTCTGGTATTCTTTGGAAAAAGATGAAGCCTGCTTTTCTCACAGGAGATACAAATATATGATTTACTAGAATGCAGACATCAAAGAGCAGAGGATAATGCATTTAAGATCTTTAGGGAATTAAGCATAAGGTCTTTGCCTGTTCAAAAAAACCCACCAAACACCTGACACCCCAAAAAGCTACAAATTTATCTTTAATTCTCATTGTACTCTAGTAATTATTCTGTACTACTGTGTAGTCTACCAACTGCACCCTAAGGAGTACTTATTGCAGTTCTTAGCTCTTTTGTCAAGTTGCCAGAGATCAAATAGCTGATCTGAGAAGGAAAACCAACAAATCCCAATGCAAACCTACAGCTTTCTTTAAAATTCTTAAAACATTTTGCTGTGTAGAACTACTGTGCAATTTCACTGCATTAGTCACAAATTGTTTCATTCAGAAATCGGTGACAAGTTATGCCCAAATACGAGATTTGGAATTGAAAAAAGAAAAACCTCAAAACTCTACTGGGTGCCAAAATATTTTAAAAAAAGCCAAGCAGAACAAACAGCTAAGTTTCTGATCAAGATTGAGACATTTAGGGAAATTAATAAATAAACTATGAGTTATTCATGCCAGTTTACAGTGCACAAAGTTACTGTTCACACAGGTTCTGCATAGATAGTCTTAGTTTACACTGACAGTAAAGCGATCTGCTTCACATTAGGTGAGACCAAATGAGGCATCTGTACTTTATGGGTAATAAATGAACACCTGTGGCCTCTCACATGTAGATGGCTAACAGCTACTCTTGAACAACCAGGTTAATGCTGTACTTCTCACCTGATCTTCTTCTTCATCCTCTTCATCTTCTGCCAAACGCTGCCTGCCCACTTCATACAGTCTGCAAACTGTATCCATGTTCATGGCATCCATGCTCCCTTGATTCTGAAGACAAGATGCCCACGCAGCAGTTAGCCCCAGGAATTAAGCTCAGCATTCATATTCAGTGCTATATCTGATCCCAGTTACAGAAACATTACCAAAATCCTTCCATCCCATTTTTTGCAGCAAGTACAATTAGCACTAAAAACGAGTCTTTTTGGTTTCAAGGACTAGCCCAGGAGTGATGTATCTGTCATCTACAAGTTACACTAGCAGACTTAACAAAACCTTTACTGGAACTTTAACATGCTTTGTTTTAGTTCTGACCTAACTCCACACCACGTCCTTTCAAATTTGCCTCCCTATTATATCACTGAACTATATGCCTTAAGAGAACACTAAAAGCTGTCATATAGCAAGAGTTCCAGAAGACCATAGTCTGATACACCAGCAACCACTGCTGCCACATGTCAGGAAGTAATATTTCCAATGACTTCTATAAAAGAAAATTTTCATATCTTGGTCTCACAACCTTAGGAACTCCAACTTCAGTAGTTAAACATGAAGCTTGCCCTACTACAAATTCTTTACTTGCTTTTTTGGTCTGTAAGGATCAGTGGCTCACAGAGTATTAAGACGATGGGATTTTAAATTAGTCACTACAAGACCCATCAAGTCAAGACCCATTAGATTAATTTGACTTCCCCCTTAACAGACCAGAAGTTTCACTCAGTAATTTTTGCTTCAAATACTCAGCTTCCGGGATTTTGCTAGGAAGGTAAGTGAAAAAGGAACAGTAAGAGTGATTCACAGAAAAGCTCCATGGGAAGCCCCAGGAAGACTGTGTTTCCCAGTTATTTGATACAGTGCAAATTTTAATAGGAACTTATTGCTATAAATAGGAAAAAAAAATGCATTTCTCTCTATGCTTACGAGAAGGAAAACCTCTTCAGATTTTGAAGTGGGAAGTGTTTGAAGAAGAGAGGCAAATGTGTTTGGAAGTTTAAGGAATCAAAGGCAGAAAGATTGCTGTGGGTGGACAACAAAAAACTAAGAGTGTCTTTACCATCATCAAAACACCACCACCGCATAGGACACAAATTTAACTGCAGAAACTCCAGAATCATCATTTCTGAAGGTTTTAAAAAGAAACAAAAAGGACTGCACTCAAACCACAGCTACAAAAACCACAGTTTATTCTTAGCTCCTTTACCTCAATGACAGCCAGATAGCAGTCCTTGCTGTCTGTGCACAGGTCAAAGATATTCCGCTTTACATCTATGGTAGCTGGAAAACATCACAAACTCAGTTGTTAACTGCACATTACTTAATGCTCGCTGAAAGAAAAGACCTAACAATATATGTCTAAGATCAGACTAAAAAAAACCTTTGGGAAAAGAAACAATAGCTGAAATAAAACTAATATGAACATTTGTATCTAATTCAATGGTAGTAAAGAACAGAAATGTTGGAGACTGTCATAAAAAATAGCCAGGTAAGTTCTTAACCTGCTCTGCACACTGCCTCCTCCCCTGATAATACATTTATTGGCTTCTCTAAGCACAGTAAACAACAGATAACCTTCCAGGATAGGTGGCAACCAAGGGACTGAGTAGTCACCCATGTCTCCTTTCAATAGCAAAAGCCACATTTGTTTATGTCCATAGTAGCAATTAGCTTAGCTCCAGGAGTTTTGCAAGCTGGAGGCTAAATTGACAGCATTTTCAACTGCCAGCATGGGGAAATGCTGTTGGAAAAAGGAAAAAAAAAATTATCAAAAAAAAAAAAAGAAAGGACCTCCCTGAAATGAGACCAATGACATCTGGGCCAAATGACCTAGTATCTCACATTATGCCCTACTTGGAAAGAGGAAAGGAAAATAAAGCCAGAACTACTGAACAGAAGCAAGTAAGGCAATCACATACTGAACAGGATGTGATACTTGAACCTATTTCAGCGTTAAACCCAACTCTCATGCTTCAGTCAGAACAGGTCATAGCAGAATTTGTTGTCATACACACAAAGGGGACAACGAAGTGAATGTTACTAAGCAGAACTTCCAATAAACCTTCAAACCTCCAGACTAAGCTATTTGCTCCTCTCTTACTCTTACCTATAGGTTTATAATCAGTTGCATTAAATGTCCTGAAAGAAGAGCCAAAGGGACTTCTCATTCTCTCCTCCAGAAGGTCATCTTCATCATCTGCCTGCAACATAGCTGATACAAGGAAAGATTATTCCACAAATCCACCTTCCATTTATCACTATCACTAATCAACTTAAGATAAATCAGACTTTGATGCAAATTTTCTTTTTATTTAATAGCTTGTCAAGACCCATTTAATATCTACTGTTCCAGAGCTGCCTTTATTAATACTGCAGATCACTGAAACGTAATACAGAGGACAAAATAATTTTCTCAAGCATCATCAGATCTGCTGTTATACACATTTTCTTTTTCAATAGGTTGCTTTTTAATCGCACAAATGAGTTGTGATATTGCTGATGTTAAAGAAAACTGTCTTTGTCAGCAAAAACGTAGCACAAACCTCCTGAAAAAAAATCCAGTTCACACATGCCATTAAGGCTTGGAGTTAGACAGGCTCTCTGAAGCTTTCAATTTCACTGAACTAGCATCTACTTATCTTGAACCAGAGGTGATCAAGTCGAGTAATATAAGACTGAGAAGTCCTACCTCCATACATAACGGTGCCAGTATAGTTGAAGACCACACGACACTGATCCAGTGCAGGTACTGTGTGTAACAAATGGAAAGTTCGGAGGTCCCACTGAAAAAATACAGGCTAAGGAACAACAAACAATTGAAAGTTGCTATTTCCTTTTCGCCACAGTGGCAAACAACTGATTAATTGTGTTCAAGAAACCTCATTGCCACCCTCTTGCAAGTATGACAGAACCAGAGTCTGATTCCAGCACCACAATCCCTTACATGTGTTCAAAATGAAAAAGTTCTTACTCAAAATGTCATTCCCAGTCATAAGAGATTACTGCAGTAGCTTCAAGGTTGATTTTTGTAAAGGGATGGGAAGAGAGCAGAGGTACTACAGAGTATGTTAGAAAAGAAAATCTCTCTTGCTCTTTCCGTGTTAAGTGTTTCCTCTAGGCCATATCAGAGGCAGAATCTAGATTTAAATTAGCTAGCTAGTAGGACTAGACAGTCCCTACTTACTTGATTCACAGAGAAAAGCTGTTGTTACCATACATAACCTGTAACACAGCAGACCACTAATACAACTTCTGCAAACAGCTACTCATTTATCAATACAAATTCTTTAGATCCCAGCATGTCAGTTACCACAGTGGCCAAAGGATACAATTTCTGTGTTGACTATGACCTCTAGCCCATTGGGGTGGAAAACACCACTGATGGTCATGTTGAATTTGTCAAACTTGTGGATGGCTTGTGCCGATCTGACATCCCAGAGGACACCATCATTTAGGACAAGGTCATCAGTGGGGTTAAAGGTGGCACAGTTCTTCTTGTAGTTGTTGGCAAGATCTGGGTTAAACAGAGTCAATAGCTTGTTGCCAGTCTGAATATCATAGATCTTTTAGATTAAAAAGAAAAAGAAAGATTAGTCACAATTTGTAATATACCTGTGCCTAAAATCACCACATGTTCCCCCTTCCAGATTGTTTCCAGAATGACCCCATTTCCCATTTTGCTTTTTCATTGCAAGTGAGAGCATTCCAAGGATAACCCTTCCTGCCAGTCCTTTAATAGTTTTTCACAGCTGGAACAATTTCTCAAAACATGTTTTGGCCAGTACTTAGCTTACTGCAGGTTCACTGATAAATTTCGATACAATCAGGATTAGTTCCAAAGAAACTAACCCATTATGAGAAGTAGGCTGGGAAGATGCAGTCACAAGGTACCACTTGGCCAGAAACTGTTTCAGAAATGGAACTGCTTTCAGAGCAGATGGTATTTACAAACATAAAAATTCCAAAGCACACAATGAGGGGAAAAAGCCAGAAACTACAGAGCATTTACATGGAAGGGCAACTTTCTGAGCTTTCCCCCAACAAACTGTTGGAAGATAAAAAGATAAAAAGGGCCTTAACTAGTACAAAGGATTTATGACCATCTTCTCAAATAAATTTGACCTGTAACATCCCTCAGAGCCTAGCTCTTGTTCAAACGTATAGAGAGGAAAAAATTCTCTAGAATTGGAAAACAAATCTGTTTACCAGATAAACACAATACACAAACTCATCTAACTTCCAGATAAAACCAAGTTAAAAACTGGGCAGGAATGGAAACTGGGCAGAATATTTGCTTAAACAAATCAAGAGCAATAAGTAAAATAATAAATAATTTGAGTTATGTTTCATGACAACTTTTTATGCAAATACTCTTTTGAAAGAGACAGTGCTTATAATGAATGCAAATAAGCACTGAGAAGAAGCAGCAGCAGAAGCACTCTGAAGCCTGCACCTGCCAAGTTCACAGGTATTCATACAAAGCACTACAACAGCATTCTCTGAAAATATATTGGTAAAATTAAATTACCCAAAAGCAAGCTGAAAATCTGGGGTCAAAAAGGAGGACACTTTTTAACAGGCCATTTTCCACAGCTGTTGACTGAGCTACTGTTTACAGTGGAACATGTATTATTATTATTACTACTATTATTGAAAAGTAAGGCCAAGGAGGCAACTTCAGGAAAAACAAAGAAAAAAAAAAAACAAAACAGTCCTGCACAATCTCTCTCAAATGAACAAAACAAAGCAGATTCTGCAATTTCCCAGAATACTAACCACAGAGGCAGCCCATTCCACACTGTGCTACAGTTGGTTTGGAATGGTCAAGTTTATACCCTTAGACAGAGGGAGAAGTTATCTGACACTTTCAAAGATTTTCTCTAAAGCCTCTTAGTTCATCAGTTACACAAGAGCATCATAGCACACAGATCTGTTAATAAATGTCCTGTGAAGAATAACATTCTTGTCACAGCTTCACAAGCATGACCTTTATTGGTACTTACATGGGCAATGTCTCCTTTAGTGCCAATGACCCTATCCTGAGAGTGCTTGCTGAACTCCACATAGTGGTCATCAGGGAAGGAATGCCTGTAGATAGAATCAGTGAAGAAGTCAAGGAACTGCAGATCCAAATGGCCTGTTTGAACCAAACACGAGCCCAATACCTCCATCAGAAAACTAAAGATGTAGAAAAGACTCTCCTTCGCCATTGACCACGGCACACTAGAATGCCAAAATGCTCCACTGGCATTTACAGGAAAATACCTGTTACAGACAGAGTCTTTACAGCAGACTGGTGGAAAAAAAACAAACCACAAATTCACAGACTTGTCATCAAATTACTACTGCAACAGGGTCTGCCATAAACATAACACTATTTAGAGGAGTGATCAATGAATGGCATCATGAATGTTCAAATGCATATGCAGGCCTGAGGCACATTAAACTTTTTATCTGAAGAATGCCCTCTAGGTGACCTAAAACAGGTCACACCAAAACTTTTTGGTTACCACTGAGGTAGACAACAGTGAAACACTTTAAAAACTAAGAGCCTTCCACCCATTTTTTATTGGAAGGAACAACTGTAAATACTGAAATAAATTTTAAATAGCTTTATCCAGGTCTGAAATACCTTGTATCCAGGTCTGAAAATGTCACCATGCAAATCACCATGCCAGTAAAATTCTGTAACTGGCTACAGATAGATTGTCAAGGTAACTTACAAACATGAGAACAAAAATACAAACATATTTCTTTGCCTTCAAGGACAACAGTGATTTTACTGATCTATCTTGCACTAAATAGGACTTTAGGTAGTTAGAATTTAGCAAAGCTAAACAGGGACGATACTAAACATAAGAAAGGGAGCACATTTTATTTTTTCACAAGAGACGTGGTAAGAGCTGTGCTGTACTGTTCTTTCACAGAGTTTGTTCTTAGGGTTTCTGCCAATATTGAATGGTTCTTCTAACTGCGACATAGTCCACAGCTGGATCAGGGTATACCTACTTCATATCAAAGACAGACTTCATTCCCCACAATGCAGACAGAGGTTGGCTCCACGTAGCAGATGTCAGCAATAAAGATCCATCCTGTATTTCCAGATGGGAGTGGAGGGGCAGGAAGGGAAAAGAATATCACTTTAACTTACACTCCCAAGATAAATTCAGGAACTATAGCAGATTTTGTGCTTACTAAGCTACTCCTATGGGGATAAAGTCTAGGTATCTAATGCCGTGTATAATACAAAGAGCTCTTGGCAGACAAAGAAAAACATTACAGATAATGATGGGAATGATCTGTGACGTTAATAGCAGCTAAAATCAGGACAATCCATGCCTGAACTTTGATGCCCTGTGAGCGGAGTTCATTCTGCTAATAAATCAGTTACCTTTTATTTCTTCCTAGAATCGCCCCCAAAAAGATTTCCTTCTCCAAAGGGATGTTATATAAACTCTGATACCCGATATCTTATCTCACATTTATCTTAAATACGCAGTTTAAGCATTTTTCCACATCCAGACATACATATTCATTACTTATGAAGGCACACAGCCACTGTGCATCTTCTCTATTACCTCGGGAAGAAAAAAATAATTGTAGAACTCACAGAGAGGGAATATGCAACTATTATAAGTACTTTAATAACAGGCATTGAAGGCCAAACCAGTAGGTGAATTTTAGATGTAGATGTGGGCCCAAAACATACCAGGGCTAAGGCTGGGAGAACTTCTAAAACTCAGAACAGGCCTTTGATTACTTACCCTGGATGGCTCAAGGTGCGTGATGGCAGAGTTATGGCAGTTGTAACTGGCCTCTTCCTGTCCACTGAATACATTATACAGTTTCAACTGCCCTGTGCAAGTACCCAGCATTAAGAATCGTTCTCTTGCAGAAAATGCACAACAGGTAAAGCCACTCTCATCCTCATTTGCTTCCCTGAACACAGAAATCGGACGGAACCTAGAGGAGGTAGAAATACAAGGGTCACCCAAAAGAGAGTAGAAAAGCAAAACTGAATTGCTGTGTGATGATATTAAACCCAGTCCTTAAAAGTCATGTAGGTACAAGTTACAGCTTTTTTCTAGGACAAGCTAAGTGTCAACTGTAAGACTAGCGCTCAAGTGAGTATGTTACAACAGTGTTTCCAACATTTCAGGGTTTGCTTTGCACTATTAAGTACTTCTGTTAAAGCACATCATTAAGTTGAAGCACTTGGAGACAGTCTTTAAAGTCAGATTGATGGAAAACCTATAATGCCGTCACCTGGATAAGTACAGACAGCTAGGTAAACATTTTCTAACAGTTCTGAAACACTCAACGCAAGAAGGCATGGCACATCAGCCAAATAACCTCCTGTCATCATCATTTCGCAAGGTGATACTGGTTTCACTGTGAAGATGCTTTCACCCATGTGTCATCTTTATTTTTATAAACCTTACATCATCTTCCAATTTAACCTCAGCACAGAAAGGCCACATAAAAAGGCTAGCAATTTGCGGTGCTGCAGATTCAGCTGCAAGAGCAAAATATGAATTCTGCTGTCCTGCATTTGTCTTGTGTAAAACTGGTGTTACATACTTACCTTCCAAAGGAGAACAAAGAGCTATGAGCTTCATTAGTCAATGTTGCTAATTAATTCACATGATACTGAAAATAAAGTGCGCTTTATGTACTAAGGACAAGAGAAACAAAACAACTTCTAAAAATGTCTTTCAAGGCTCTCCCACATGTCACTGTTGAATTAAAACACTTTTCTCTCCAAGGATGCTCCACGGTGGGACTGCACAGCCTGAATCCAGGAAGGCTTTCTGGCACAGGGTACATCCTGAGAGAGATCAAGAAACATTTTTCTTCCTTACCTGCTAAATATAAGGTGTCTATCAAAGCAGCCACCATCCACCCCTCCGTACTTCGGAAAGGCTGCCCTGCGGGTCAGCCGTGAGGTAAAGTTAGTTGGCGCTTGGCGCCTCTGTTTTGGCTCAGGACACTGGTGGGGAGTAAAGAGAGAGAAAGGGGGACAGGTGGCAACAGGGTTCTTGCAGCGGGCATGCTGCTCCCTAAGGTACTCTGTGATTATACTGTCCAGCGTGGGTGGGGAAGGAAGGTGTCTGTCCAGCTGCTTTTTGATAGCTGGGCTCTGGCTATAGGCGCCATGGTCCGATTTTTGTCGCAACACTCTGATTTTTCTGCCGTTGCAGGGAGATGGCCTCTCCCTGACAAAGCTAATCCTGCCAATCAGAGGAGAGTTGCTGGCGTAAGAAGGGCCTGGAAGGGCAAGAGGACCTTGGGATGCAGATGGCCTTGCCTGAGCATGGACTGAGGTGGCAGTGGAACCTACAGAAGTGTGGCTACTCAAACGGGCTGAGATGCCATTAGCTATGCGAGGAGTGCGAGGCAGGGTCACAGGAGAGGCAGCAGCTGCAACAGGGGTGAAGGCAGATGAATGAGATGCTGCAGTCATGGGTAGGTCAGCCTCTTTAGTAAGGACAGATGCAGTTTCTCCCAGGCCCTTAGAGATGAGATGGTTCCGAATCAGGAGGAGCAGCTCCTTCTCAGGAAACGTGATCCTTGACTGGGCCACTACATCTGCTTTCTGCAACCGAGCCAGAGACACATCTGTGCCAATCAGCAACGGCTTCCCCGAGACACGCTCTATCAGCTCAGCAGCATATTTGCAGAACTTCACGTGCTCGCTTCGCTTGTCCTGAAGCACTGGCTCTTTCATCAGCTGCTGAATTTGACAGCTGCTGAAGAGGGGGAGCTTGCTGATAATCTGCCGGACAGTACTGCTACGCGAGAGCCCTACCAAGGCTTTGCAGGCTAATGCTCGGATCTGATCCGCATCTGTGATCGGCATTTTTATAGACAGCAATGATAGCAGCACTTTGATGCCATTGTTGGACTGTACCACATTCCACATCTTGGCTAACGTGTGCTCACTGCTCTTGGGAGCCTGAGGAAGCTTTCGCCGAGGAGTTCCAGAGATGAATTTGCCAATACTGGAGATCCGATTATCTGGGCCACATACACAATTGATGATGATCTGAAGGGCTGATTTCTGAATTTCGGCGTCATGGATGAAAAATTCACCCTCAGCAACTCCAAGGATGATACTAATACCTAGTGAGGGAAAGAAATAGTTCCTTTAGTACTCTAAAATGTATCTTATGTAATTCACCAGACAAGCAATGGAGTCTTCAACAAATTTGAGGAAAATAGGTAATTCTCTTCATTCTGGGAATTCCCAAGTTTTGCTAACTAGTGTAAGACATTCTTCTACCTCCACAGAAAAATGTTTTCATCCTCCACTTCATAATCAGTAAGTAGGGAGTCAAACAATCTTTCAGAGAAGGTGATCAGGCATGGCCCACGAACGCAAAATTTGAGCTAGGCATGGCTCTAATGCTTACTGCAGAAAGGGTCTCTCTTGTATAAATACTAACAAAGTGGAAATAGAGAGTAAGGAAGGGGATCATGTTATGAAGTGGATGGGGGGAAAAAAAAAAAAAAAAAAAAAAAAAAATATCACAGCTTCCAAAAGTAGTCTGTCAAAAAGGAAACTTTGGGTTTGGTTTCACTCCCTGGGAGTTCCTGTTAGTTTCATGTCCACTTCAGAAGATCAAAACCCTCACTCAAGAAAGAATTGGTGTTTTGTCTAGAGAAAGGCTTTGTGCAAAAGAAATTGTCTTTTGCCTATATCTAGTACTCTTCCCACGTTTTACTTTTCTTTTCTTAAAAGAAAAGTCATGCCCCATTTAATGCATAAGGCTTAAATCTGATCCAGGCACATCTCATTCATTTGCATACTGAATCTGCAGGTAGCCAGTTAGAGCATAACTCAAACAAACAGAAATAATTGTTCCTCTCCCATATTCTCAAATATATCCGCAGGAGACCTAAATTTCTGAGGAGCCGAGGGAACCCCTAATAGTCTACAAAAGTAGATTCATCTCCATCTGTATTTAACAAGCTCTCAAAAACAAGTGCGAGTCAAAGACCATGACTTCAAATTTGTAATCCGACCACAGTGCTAATCATGACATAATTTTAACCACAGTCTACTCGCCCATTTATTTGCAATCCTGACAATAACTCTGAATACATTAATTATTTTAACCCTTGTCTCACTGTAGGTGAGAAACGGCCAACTGAAAAACCATGTAGCAGAGCACAATTGATAAGTAAGTCATCAGGACCATATTCAGCTTACCCACAGTGGAAACAGTAGATCCGGCTTCATCTAACACATCCACAGGTTCTGCCAGCTGCAACTGGATTTTAGGAACCACAGTCAGGATGGCTAGTACATCCAAAGCATATCGTACTGTGTCATTCCTGGAAGACAATAGAAGAACTTCTTAGAGGTGTAAATATAGAGTTGTTTCAATAACATAAAATAGTATTCAATCTACTCTAACAAATAGGAGTTAATCAGTCACATCTGATGTATTTGACGGTGCCTTTTGATTTTAGAATGTTCCCTAAATTTTAGAATTTTAGAGATTTTAGAATGAACCCCTAAAGGGCTGATCTCCACAGAAGGCAGTGTTAACATGCACACATGCCTGCAGTCTGTCCACATTTATCCCACCCTGCCCACAGGCTCCTAAAAGCACTGTAATTTTGTATTTATAAAAATAAGAATGGTAAGACTTATCCACAAAAGCATTCTAAATTAAGCTTCTCAACCTAATCTAACTCTACATCTTAGTTTTGAAACACTGCTGCCTAAAATACTCTGTCACCCATCTATTAGAAAGGAAGTTTTTCTAAAGTCAAGGGAAACTGTTTAGCAGTAAAACAGACAATGGTGATAGGGAAAAAAGCACCAACTCAGGCACTGGTTTAAGAGACACACAGGTGTGCAGAAGGTGAAAAGGGCTGTTAAGCAAGAGGTGGAAAGGCATAGCAATATAAGAAAAGGGGGGAAGGTTTTCAAGCCTGTATGGGAAGGTAGGAGTTAACCCAGCTAGCAATTAGGAAACAGCCGCAGAGAGTAAGAAACAGGATAACAGAAACTACCCAGGAGAGTGCAACCTGAGAGAGAGGGGGAGAGGCAGGGGATTGCAGAAGCAAAACAGATTTCAAAGTTCTTTCAAGTTAAGTTAGGCAAGGAGCTCCTGCAGGCAGCAGAAATAAGGAGGGAGTCCTGGTCACAAGAATACAGCTGATGACACTAGTTGTAGCAGAGAGTGACTCACGAGTGAACATATCTCTAGAGAGTGACTCACGAGTGAACATATCTCTAGAGAGAACTACAGCTTCACTCTGGGGAGCAGATGGTCATTTGGATAAACAGAGGCTGGAACTTTGCACCCATCCTCCTTTTGAACTGGGGAGAGGATCCTAATGGTATCCTATCAGAGCCTGGTGGCAGTTCCCTTTTTTTTTTTAAACAGCAAGGATGCTGCAGACTTTTTTGGGGTGGGGAGGTAGAGGGAAGAGGTACCACAGAAAGATAACAGAATATCATGGTGCCTCCACAGCTTGTCTGGGGCCAAGACAAGGGAGAAACTTAAAAGTGGCATCGCGAGGTGGGCACCTCTACCAACATGTTGAGTTTAACAGCTTGCGGTATATCATCTAGGGATGTGAACCTGAGCAATGCACAGTAACGATCTTCAGTCTTTTTCCTCTCTCAAATGATGGCTTGTTGCATATTCACACAACTCCTTTGCCCAGGTATATCTGCTCAGTAAACTTCAAATACCAACAAATCAAAGAAATACACAGAGTGATACTCTCTTGAGTCAGCTAAACTTTCTACATCCAAACAGATATTCCACCTCTTTCCAGGATTAAGATATGTCTTGATTTTATCCTCTGCTTTGAAGGTTTTCTAGCCTTTCCCTAACAAAAAGGGAAACGCATTTTCAGACAGATAGAAAGTGGAACATAATTGCAATTAAGCTCTACTATGATGCTGATTTCTCGGAAATCAAAGGCCTGAAACATTTTGGCTCTTCAGAAATCTCGTGACATCCCTCTCCCTACCTCAAGATCTTAGTCCTGCTTTCCACAGTATTAACTTTCATAAGCACTGTGCAGCCACAGCACAAGCCCTAACAGCACTAACCAGTACATGCCTGTTTTAAATGCTATCACAGAGGCAGAAAATCTAGAAATGTAATGTCCTACCCAAGAGTCACAACTTACTGCACTAAAATACAGCACTGCAGCAAACAGCTCACCTTGCATAGTATGTCTTCCAGTTGCATGCTATTGAAATGAGCTGAAGCATGAGTTGGACACAAGACAATTTGAGAAAAACCTCTGCTGGCTCCCAGTAGAGCTGTGCTGGACCATACTCAATCAGGAACTCCATCATCTCTACGATCTGCTCATGAGTATACGAACAGGCCTGCAGGGAAATGAGTTGGAAGCATTAAAGAGAGATCACAGGGGTTACAAACTTGCACGTCAAGTCCCCCACTGCTGGGATTTAACTGAAAACTGCATCCACAAAGATTAGATTACCACTGTTACTTGCAGATTATGTATTTACTTTCTGGTTTATTCCTCAAATATAAAAGAATACAGCAATTGTCAACTATAATACACAATAAGAAGCTTAAGAATAATATCCTTTAAGTTTCTTGGCAGTCCTAGGCGGCTTAGGCCAATTTAAGAAGAAAAGTTACATTAAATTAAAATTCTACTCTGCTTTTAAGCTAATAATCTAGTAGTTACTAGACCATCATTCAAAATAAATTTATGCTAAAGTATTAAAAAAGGCAGCAAAAAACCATTCAATTACAGTTTCTAAGTGCTGATTACAAAACATTCTAAAGAAAAAAGGAAATTCCTAACACGCTTGCCTTTCAGTAATTTTTTTTTTTTTTTAAGTAACACAGGCAGCAACAGCTTATACACGTTTCTTTAGTTACTGGAAATAAGTGATTCTTGCAGAAGCAAAAAACACCTTGTGTTTTCTTATTTCAGCTTTTCTACAAAACCATCTTAAATTAAACCAGAAACCACAGGTGAATGTGCTCCCTCAAAACAAGCAGCCATAAAACTATTCTTTAAAAAAATCGCTTTGCAGGGAGAAAGTAGGAAAAAAAAATCATGGCCAACACAAGAATCTCCCAGATAATTCCTAAAAACTATGGTTTCCAAAAGACACATTTTAGTCATCATTATTAAATCAAACTTATTTCCAAGTTTTTCATCATTATGTATGCTTCTATACATATATACAGATTTTGTCTTTTCAGAGATTAAAAGCATAGAAAAACCCACATATATTAAAAATAACCTGCCTTTAATTCAGTTTTTGAGAGATGGAAGGTGAACCACAGCAGATCCGCAGGACCCTTAATCAAACGTAGTTCAGATGAACCTCAAAGGCGCTTCTGTATTTTTCTATTGCAGTGTCATTCCACAAGGCAGGAAAAAGGTACAAGTAAAAAAAAATCCCTAGCCCTACAAATTGCACACTGCCTAGTTATTCCACTGGCTCCACAGGACATCCACATATTCCTGCATCTTAGATGCTTGAAAAATGCAACGACTATGTTATAAGCTTGCAACATGCTGCTCACCTTGTAAGGGGGCTGCGGATGGACCAGAATGCCACCTTCAGTGCGCTGGAGTGACTGCTTCACCTGTTCAAGTTTGATAGCAAGATGAGCCTCAAAGTATCTACGCAAGGCCATGCAGGTGTGTTTCCCAGTCTGGCGACTAGCAAAGATCTCATCATCACTCAAGAGGGCTCCTTGGTCTTCCAGGTTTAAGATCTCAAGCGTGCTTATCTTCAGAAAGAGATTGGGTGGGGGAAGAAAAAAAAAGTTTCGTCAGCTCACTTTTCAGGAAAAAAAAGCACATACAGTTCTCAGCTACACGTGGACTAAAACAAACTTATTTCGCTGTACAAAGACATACAAGCACACTCTGAGAGCCGATGAAAGCTGTCTGAACAGAAAAGGCTATCTGCATGGATAAAGAGTTAAGTCTAAAAAGAACCATTCCCCCTTCTTCACTATCTAAGAAAGAAATCCCAGAGTTACATCAATGTAAATCTGGAGGCAACATTGTGCCTAAGACTATTAGGCATTGTATTACACAGCACAAAGAGCACTTTCACCCTGCGGTGCTGGCATCCCTAAATTAGTACCAACCCAAGCTACAAGGACTGCACAGCAACACCATGCAGACATACCAGCTTTTGTACATGAAGAGTATAATTTGTGCTCATAAGGTACCAGGATTACCACAGCACAAACACAGCCATACCTCTCCTGGAACAAGGCTGGATGTATCTGCATCCAAAAGGGTACATGGCAATACTGCATGTGTGTGAAATAGTGAGAAACATTTTAACTACTGCTAAGGCATCATTGTGTGATCAAGTGCTGCTTAGCCCCAGAGTTGCACCAAAAAGCTCTCAAAGGGTAGCAGGTCTCTGGATAATGATCACAATAATAAGAAAAAGAATAAAGATGAAGGGATCCACATGTCTGTTGCTTAGAAAACTCACCCCACCTCTCCATCTCTTGGGAACTTAGGAGGAAAAAAACCCCAACAAACAAGACAAAACAAAAAAAGAACAATTCTCCACAGTTGCACTGTAAAGGGTGTTAAACCTGGCACTAAAACCCTCTTTGCCACATAAAACTACAAGCCTTACCAAGTTAACCAGACGTCGAAGGCCATCGTGCCTGTCAAAGAGCTCCAGGACAGCACGGAAGGAGAAGCAAATGGAGAAGAACATGGTAGCATGGCAGCAGCCTGAAGCATGGGAGCACTCCATTAGCCATAAGGTGTAGTTTACTACATCTGAAAGCACATTATGGGGGTGCATGCACACCTAGGAAACAAAAGAACATTCTTGAGAAGGACTTCAAAACAGATTGCTGAAGAGAATTTGTCCAAGGAGAATGAGGGTTCTTTGAGAGGCAGACAGAGGACAAATATCAGTTACTCCCAGCTTGACTTGGGATATCTGAGACATGAAAGTCCCATTTCCAGACCAGTAAAAAAAAGCCACAGTGAGACTAATAAAGGCCATGATGTGGCAATGCAGGACTAGCAGTTGGTCCATTCCCAGACCTAAACACAGTAAATACAGCAGTCTTAATGTAGTATAATTCCAGAGAGCCCTTCTCCATACCACTTCAAGCCATACAAAGAACGCTTCGCTAGAGGCAGAGAAGGAAGAAAAGCTTCCACTGAAAAAAAAAACAAAACGTTCTACTCAGCACAACAGTATCATACACTAGGTTGAAGTTCTAGCAAACTCTAGTAGCACCGAAGTCTAGGGGAATTGCAAGGATCATCAAATGCAAATCTAAAGCTTGACTTTCTCTGGAAACAGAGAGCCGATCATCTTCTCTTCTCAGACCCTGCCTCTGAGATGTGCAGACCATGTGCTCAGAGCTGCACTTCTGTATATGTTTGTTAGCTTCTAACAATAAGGAAATCTGAACCCTCTGCCAGGGTCAATGCCAAGAGGAACAGCACAGGGAGCTAAAGCACTGGCACCAACTGCTGTATGCCAAGTTAGAAGATTTTTTCGTCTCTTCTCTGCTGGTGTTGGACATACTCAGAGAATACAGTGCTACCAGCTCCAGCCTTGCCTCCAGTCCAAGACCTGAGGCTCAGCATGGACTAAGCAACAAGGGACTGCCCCTTGAAACTGGCTTCCTCTGAAATCTGAAGACGAGAGGAATGTACCACAGAAACCTGCTCTACCTGGTATTTGTAGATATTAGGGATAACATCTGGCAGATGAGACAATGCCACTACAAAACAGCTGCATGGTTTTATGACATGGCCTGAAGATGTCAAGTAGAAGGAATCCTCATGCAACACCTTGTCATGGCTTTTGGTTTTCTTTTAAACAACCATACAAGCAGCAAGTGGAATCAGGGATATAAAAAGAAGGAAAAAAAAAAAAGGAGTGTAGAGAGGTTTTTTTAAGACAAAGTTCAGAGAAACATCAAAGCAGGTCATATGCAGCCAGGATCCATCTTTCTGATATAATGGGCAAAAAGAAATGGAGGGAACATTATGCCCATTTCACCTTTCTTGCCCTCATAAGGGAGATGTAATACAGGGCACAGACAGCCCTGATCAACTGTGATTACCAAAAGGTTTTTCAACTCGCTCATACAAATGCTGTCAGAACACAAATGCCAGCAGAATCCACACAGATACAGCCTTAAACAACCACTAGCAGTCTGTCCTCTACGTGCTCAGGAGCATTAAGCACGTTAAATCACAACACACAGCATCAAAAACTAGAGAAGAATAAGCAGAAATGTACAGTTACTAGTTTAACTGCTTCCATTTTCAGATTGGGTGGGGAAAAAAAAAAGTACTAGACAGTGCCAAAGACAGGCCTGAAATCAAAAGCCATCACTCAAAGCAGAGCAGAGTTGGAAGGCTTAAGGCTACAACTTTGCAGTTGCTTTGAATGAATCTTAGAGCAGGATGCTCCCGTCTGCCAGTACTAATGCTCACAAGCTTAAAGTTCATCTTTTTTCCTTGAATGGTAGCAAGTTTAGAATAAACTGGATTAGATCCTAAACACGTGCTGTTGCCAGTACAAAAAATAAAAAAGGAAGTTAGTATCACTGTTTAAAGTACCTGAAACTTAAGTTTAAGGGTGGACTGCCATATCGACCTGTCTGAAGGGATGCTTGCTGGAGGAATACTACTGAGCTCAGAGGAGGATTGCAGAATTTTTTTCTACGTTAAAATACAGGGTGAGGAACTTTACCTTCACTATCAGCTGGTTTAATGTTTATGAGCTCAGGCCACAGAGAACCCTTAAAGAGTCATTTAATTTGATTTTCTACACAATGCAAACCAGACCTGCATTAGTCTTCTGCTGCACTCTAACACCACAGTTGTGCTACTGTCTGGAATCTGACTGAGGTATTGTGTAACACCAAAGCTCTCTATCCACACTGGGACCATGCGTGGAAAAAACAATGTCAGGTATATGAGTCCATTGGAACATATGGGAAAGGAAAGACAAATGAGAACAGAGGAGTTTTTCTGTTTTCTTTGAAGGAAAGAGGAAGTAATAGGATGAAAAGGGTGATGAAAGTATTGAGACAATGCCAACAAGACAGAGGTCTTCAGTTAATTCCCTAGGAACTGAAATCCACACCCTTGAAACAAAACACTCAAATATACCATTATATACTTCCTCTTGCCTCTGCACATACTGAAGTCTTCTATATAAATTTGCTTTTTAGCATAGGATATGTTTATTCACTGTTTGAATACAGGTAGAAACACTAAGAAACCACAGGAATCACTGCAGTTATATTAAAAGGATGCCTCTTACCCTCTCCATGGCATCTTGATTGTAAGACAAATAATACAAGCACATAGAGACCCCTGTGGCTGCCATGGAAGGACGAGGAATCTCCAGCAACTTTTGCACTCCTCCATGAGCAACAAACTCCGTTGCAAACTTGTTGTGCAGCAGCAGTGATGCCAAATGCTAAGGAAGGATAAAAGCAGATTAGACTGGAATTCTTCAAACTGTCATCAATTCCATCCCCCGTTCCATAGAAAAACAGATGGAAGAAAGAACAAGCACTCTGTGCTTTGTCCACCTTACTTCCTCCTCCCATTACATTTAACTGCAGAATGTAGCATTTATCCCAATGACAAAAGCAAAAAAGGCATCATCACTTCACTTCACACATCTCGCAAAAGAAATAGCGGAAAAGCAGAGCAACTCAAATTGTCCAATAGGCCACATTAAGTCTTCCTATTCTTTTTATATTAACACTTTCTATTATCAGTAAGAAATACTAAAATTTGCATTCAAACTTTGTATGTGCCACATTGCTGGCAAGAAGAATTTTACAAAATGAAGTTTAAAGGCTATTGTTAAAACTGAGGTCTGCAGCTGCACTGAAGTTTACTCCACTTTATTTTTCTGTAGTACCAACACCTTAAGAGGAAAAAGTAAGAACCACTGTAAACTCCACCCCACTCCCAACTGAGGTAACCTACACCTTTTGTAGGAACACTGCTCTTTGGAAATAAATTCTCAGACAAATGACAATGAAACAGAGAGAAAGATGACACTGGAGGATGAGAGGCAGAGAAGTTACCATGAAAGAGGGAAAGGGCGCACAGAAAAATATAAATTGTGCTTCTGCACTGCAGGTTTGGCTTGAATAAGGTTATTTTGTGTGGTTTTGTACCTCAGGAAGGTAACCTAAAGACACAAAGATACTGTATTTTAAAAATTAAGCTCAGAGATGTCATGCTGGGGCTTCTGGGAATAAGATGCTTATGCTTCTTATCCCTCACAAGTCTCCCTTGAAATGGCAACAGGACACAAGCACTTGACAGAAAAAGGAATTTTTATAATCTTCAGATAGGCAGATGGCAGGTGAAATAAATTGCACTTCCTGCACAATTAGGATCTTTTTATCCCCTCCTCACTTTTTTTTTAATTTTAAATACTTGAGAGTTATAAAAACAAAACTGCAATGTATTGAAGTTGAATGAAAGCCAATTCCAATCCCAGGGAATGCTGCAAGATATGCAGGCCTAAATAAGGCAAGCATTTGCTTTTGATGCATGCAGCAGACATATATTCAATGTTTTTACAATGTTTATGGTACATTTTATGCATTATGAAAGTAATTTACCTTAAGGGCTTCAAAAGTGAGCAGCACATCGTTGGTTCGCTTCAAATCGATGTAGTACATCATTAGCTCCCTTGATCCCAGTTGCATAAAGATGGGAAGTAGCTGAGAAAGATAAAAAAGGGAGACTAGCTGAACGTTTCATGGGAAATACAAGGTCTGTTTTGGTTTTTACTCTCTCAAACCCCCAATTTTCCCCTATTGGCAGATACCTGTTATGAGAGGTCAGAGGTAACCAGCTCCATCCATAGGAAGCAATAAAGGTTAACAGACCTCTTGTAATACATCTGCTGACTGCAGCAAGGTGCATGACAGCTGCCACACGGAAATCTTAAGACTCTCCTTCAAGTGCGGCTATGGCAAGTCCACACAGATACCACCCTGGCGATAGGTTCCACTTTCCATCTGTGCAAAGACAACTACCCAACAACTGAACAGAAAAAACAGGAGAGCAGGGCAACAAACCAAAACCCTTCGCATAATTCTTTGTGTAACAGCTTTATAGTATTAATGCCTACTTTTATATCCTATTATTGCTGGCATATGAAGTGATCCAGTCAGCATGCAGGGTATTAGGGAGATAATGGCTTCTTTGGCTCTCACAGAAGCAAGGCACACATGTGCACACACACATAATGTATATCACAAAGCAAAACTGTGTTGCTTTGTTCTATTTCAAATTAAGTTAAGCCACCTAAAAAAAGATTAGACAAAGTTGGCCTGCAGACCTATGCTAACTTGAGTGTTATGGGATCTTTGGTAAACCTGACACTGCCTAACTACTTTGTCCATGTAAGTAACAACAGCTCTCAAAAGCATCTGCATAACGTGGGCACTTCCATTTCTCATCAGAACTACTGCAGACGTTACACAAACAACTTCATTTAGAATTTCAAGTTCATTATTTCCTCAGACTTTTAATTGTGGGGGTCTATCACATCTCCCAGAGGAAACAGGAAAAGTGTCTGTATTTCAAACAAAGTGACTTGCCCTGTGTCACGTAAACAATCACCAAATTTAACAGAAACCAGGAATAAAATTCCTAGTCCCATGCTCCAACTACTAGACCACACACCCGCTAAGTTCAGGTTTGAGTATTGTTCTCAGTATTACCTGGCAGGTAATGACTTCATCAGTTTGAAAGTCATCAACAACTCAGGAAAGGTAAATGATCTTAAATCTATCAGAAAACATCAGACCACGATATAACAGGTCTGCAAGTTTTTCCCCACAATACCCCTCCTAGTTTTGTCAGGAGAATTCAAGCACAGAGTGCTTCCTCCCACCTTCATATGCTCACCTCTTGATACTCCCCTAAGGGAGTCAGGTACTGAAGAATTAGCCTCTGCTCTATGGCAGGAGTCAAAGGGTAAAGTGTATAATTAGTGCCAATCACCCACGGGGACATTTCTGACCAGCTGCTGTTGGACAGTTCAACAAACATCCGCTCTGGTTCTGAAGCAGAGAAGCCCAGCTTTTGCTTGGCCTTCCGGAAGCTGTCTCTTTCATACTGTTTCCCTGATTTGCTCTTTCTCAGTCCTCCATCATCTAGCTTGGTAGCAGAGTTTACTCTGCTACTGGTCTTGTGACTTGAATCAAGATGAAAGGAGATCTCCATATCCCCAGAAACTTCCTCTTGCTCTCCATCTACTGCCATCTCCCCATAATCCATATCCACAGCCTCTTCATCCAGAGGCAGCAGAGGATCTGATGGCACTTTCCGAGGACTGGGACGCTTGTTTTCTTGTTTTGTAGTCATTTCAGTAACCTGTAATTCTCGTAGCCGTCGAAGCACCAAAGCCACCTGTTTAGGAACAGAAGAATGCATGAGAATACATTTCCTGCTTTGGTCATGCATCTCACATTGACCATGTTTTTTGTTCTTATCGTACAACCAACTCCACAGCATTAAGTGTCAAGCATGCTGTGGTGTACATTTGCCCAGAGAAATAATGATTTCAAAGTGAATAAGAAAACACCAATCCTTTTTGCTACAGCTACTTTCATTCTAAAATACCAGCACCTAGTCTCCTGAATGAGAAAGAAGGGGCTTAAAAGCCATTAAGAGCAGGTGAGCTATATTCATGCTAACAGAACCACGCACCAACTTCTACCATTCTTCCATCATCTCTGCCTAGCCTAGAATAAGGGAATGTTGCCTTTATCTCTGTCCAGTACCTAAGTCGCAACACGCAATGTTGTGTTATGGTTGTAAAGCTTCTGAATGTTACAGATGTAAAGCTTCTGAAAATTTTTCTTTAAGGGGACTATGAATATGCATCCCATTAAAAAGTACAGTATTTGCCTTCTTAGCTTTCCATTGGCATTTTTAGCACAACTGGTATAACAGAATAATCAGTCCGCAGCCTCAGCAAATGCAGTCAGGAAAGGATGGAAAGCGTGAGTTACTGACTCTTACAGACATTATTATAACCACTGTAGGACCCATATATTAACTCATGAATGTGAGCTCCCCACAAATAAAAAAGGTAGAGGTACTTGCCCTCTAAAGAAGGAAAGTGATCAAGAGATCATTACCAGTTGTGAGTTCTCGTCCCTATAATTTGCAGCAATATCTTGGTTTTCCATAGCTCCTCCTAATAGCCCTGTTGCATATGTCCGTAGTGGCTGATCAGCTTCTCGTGCCCACTTAAAGAGATTTTCAACTATGCCTTCCTAGAATGAAGAAAATAAGAAAGCAATTCCAATCGTAATATTTCATTTTAACTTCTCAGTCCCAGTGAAAGCATCTGTTAGTAACAATTCTCCCTACCTCTAGTAACAAGCAGGCTACATTTCCTACCAATTATATAATGAATCAAGATTTTAAAATATCTGGAAGAAGAAAAAAAAGAATCTAACATTTTAAGCTGCATAAAACTATTGCCAGGCTTCAGATACTTGGAATCAGGATTTGCACACCTGCAAAAATCTTCTGAAGTGGCCACTCAACCTACTGCCTAGGAAGTAGCAAAACCCTACAGGTATAAATTGATTACTCAAAACAAACAAGCCCAAAGTTCCTGTCAGTTTCACTAATATAATTCTCCAGCAATTTAGCAGATTTCAAAGAAGCAGTGTTGAACTTACACCAAGTATAATCGAATTTGGCTAAATTTCTTACATTTCATTAAAAGCTTATTAAGGCTAAATTGAAAAGTCACTTAAATAAGCAAGCTACCTTGTGCCCAAGGAAGTCTTTACACTAATGACTACTCACCAACCAAAAGAACAATTCTCAACATAGAAATTCATAATGTTGGGAGAAGAGGGAAATGCATGCAAGTATACCAATCTGCACACATGCCAATCAATGTTAAGTATGGTTAATATTTTTAATAGTAACAAAACTAGCGGTGTTTGAGCACAGACTGCCATGCAATTTTTCTTAATAAGGCTGGATAAGTACTAAATAAAACAGTCAATTAAAAAATAGTGTGTTAGAATGAAAGATGCTTTTTCTTCCTCTAAATCACTACTGGATTTTGAAACATTATACAGCAACACATCATTATCATGACAGGAATCTTTTACATAATCTGAATCATAGGTACAATACAATAGAAGATCAGTTAAAAGTAATAATGAATAGACATACATTACAATATGAGTAGACATACATTTCAGTGAGAACTCTCGGCTTACAGATTTTTAAAGAGTTGCTTGTTATATATTTAAATTAAATTGCATTATTATTTAAATGCTCTTATATCATTAGCAGAAATAAAATTGGTGAGATGTGAAATACCTTGGCCGCTGGAGGACCTCTTTATGACCAGAACAGTACCCTCTTCAAACAGATTTGTGAGCTATGCTAAAGCCTCCTACATACAGGAACCCAAAGCGCCATAATAGAACTCTACGTATTCTTGAGTCAAAAGAAAAAAAGTCCTTAAGTGCAAAAACTTAACTTAAAAATTTAATTTTAATTTACAGAGAGATTTAGTCTCAGGGAAAAAAAGCTATATCCTCCACAAATATGCAACTATTGGTTTGCTTTTAATTTTTTTTTTATCAAAGTCTCACAGCCTTAGCCTTTCAACAGATCACAAAGATTTCAAATTAAATTCAATCCTCCACAAGGGGAGCAGATAATTCTTTCCTTTTATCATGCTTTAGAGTTCATATCCATATATCCAATAGCAAAGAAGCTAAATTTGGAACTTTTATATGAAGTGCTACCTGATGTCCAAACTTCAGAAAAACATGACATTAATTTTTACAGATGAGGAAACTAGAGCTCAGGAGTGAAACCAACTTTCTCCTCGATTTCAAACCTCTGTGCATTCCTTCAGAAAACCACATTTGTCAACATACAGGAGTCTGATTCAGCTGTCCATCAGAGCTCCAGATAATCCCCATAAAGCATGTGGATTTTAGACTGCTTAGTTAAAGTATGGCTTGCTTATCACTTAGCTTTAACAATGCTATCACTCTGCTGTAGCTGGGGATTACCGGGCAAGACTCCTACAGCAAGTCTTCGCATTCTATACAGCCTCTCCATTCACAGGCCTATGAAATAACAATTCAAAGTATAACATTTCCCAAAGCATTACATTAAGTCCTAGCTCCTCTGTCTGAATCAGTCCTGTTATACCTTACAAGCTGCAACATAGCCAAGATTTGATCAGAGGAACAAGCCAACATCAAAAAGCCCCAAACCATTAGTAAGACTGAATAGATTGTCTCCCAGACACAGGATTTCAATATGGCTTTTTACTGGTTTCTCCTGTGGGAAGAACTGTTGGAGTCCATAATACGCCAAGTTTAAAAACAAGCCTTAATATAGATGATACCTTTTCCTGAAAGACAACAGCTGTTTCCAGTCCCGGCATGATATCCAGAAGAAGTCGGCAGGCAGCAGTGTTTAATGGAGGTTCTCTGCTTGTCATCACATAAGCATTCACTAGCTAGAGAAGATCAGGAACAGCATTGGTTTGAAATTCAACTCTGACCAAAACCAGTGCAGTGAAAGCCTTACGACTCCCACAGCAGCAAAATGATGAAGTAAATGTCAGTATGGATTCCGTGGATCTAAAGATGACTAGCCTTTAATCTGCTCCCTCCAGCGCCTCAGAAGTTGAAACTACTTCTCAGAGAACCAAAATTCCCCTTTGATCTGCTGTTCACTGACTAAACATCTATCTTGAACTGATTTGTAAAAACAAATGCCTAAAATAAAAATTACAGTTCAGTAACAGTGTAAACATGAAAAGGTAATAGCTGAAAATATTAAAAATGCACATTTTTAATGGCATCTCTGTTTGCTTATCACTTGCAGTTTAAGGCAGAAAGCTACATGCAAGCAATCGGTCAGAATCCTTACAGCAATGTGCACTGATACAGGTGCTTGCAGGGAGGCAAGTGTAACAAAAATTCTAGCTATTAACTCATGTTAGAGTACAGCAAAGCAAGAGGAAAGCCAGACTCTTGCCTTTTAATCCTCTTCCTGAGTCTTCTAGAACTGACATACTCCTCTGCTCCTGCAAGCAGTCCAGCATTTCCAAGTAGTCAGAGACAAGGCATTGGAATTAGTGGTATTAATTTCCATTACAGAAATTAATTATGCTTTTAAACTTCTATTACAGGAGCTACATTTTCTTTAAAGATACTGTTAAATCTCGAGAAGAACCAATTCAGTTGTTTACTACACATACTCCAGCACTCCTGAACAGCTCATGAATTCCCCTTTCCTTGAGTCACTTTAACAATGGCAAATGAGTCACACAAACCCATTTTAAAAACCACTGCTATGGAAGAGATAGTCCCTACACCAGTAAAATAAGTATTAAACAAGTACTGAGGTCAACCAGCACGGATTAAACAAAAATCGTAAGAAAGTGTCAGGAATTGACAGATACAGTTCTCAGGGCAAACCTACCGCATTCATGAAATCATCGTTCTTGAAAAGTATCCTCAGTAGGTGCCCAAGCATGCACTCTGGGTCTGCTCGACCTGTGGGAGAAACAGGAAAAGACTTATCTACCTACCTCAAGATGTCAAGATTAATACTGAACTGCTATCTTCAAATTGATTCTGGAATACTCTAGTTAGTAGGACCTTTCTCAGATGGAAAATTACAGAAGTAGTCATATGAAATATTCACTGACTTAACGTTTTTTTCTAGAAGGCATTACCTCCCTAGAATTCCTACCAGCCAAAGCACAACACATTTTAGTGGTCCAATAGTACTGAACTGTCATTTTTGTAGACACTGAAGATGGAGATGCCAAGCAAACTGTTCCAATAACTTGGAAATAAAGTCTTCTCCAGAAAAAAAAAATAAAAAAAAAATCTGCAGATAACAAGATAAAAAGCATCAGTGGCTATATGTAACTACTCTAAAGCACTGTACTTACTCAACAGCAAATACAAGATAATCTGAGACAGACTGTCTTCTCTGTCCCTCTAACACCTACTACTTCACATTAATTACAGCTCACTAACATGATGTCATAAATCAGCCTCTGAAACACTCTTCCAAAACTCTACCCAGGGCCTCAAAATCTTGCAGCAAATGTCAAAAGTGCCAGATATCAGCACTACAGAGCACAATTACCCACTGCAAAAGTAGTATCAGACCTTGATCAGCAGTGAGCACATTCAGGCTAAAAATCGCATACTCTTAAATATGAATTACCAGGTATCTGTTGTGACAGAGTTGGTGCTGCCAAAACCATTCAGGACATCCTACCTGGATGTCGGTCATCAAATGGGTCTGGATCCCCTTTGCGGTACTCTTCAGTCTCCTTCTCAATCAGCTCGGACATTCTGCAGAAGGAACAACAATAAATGAACAGAATTCATACTCTGTCTTCTCCTAGTACACAGCTACTCACAATAGCCTATGTCAAAGTACTATAAAACAGCTCATCAACTTTCACTCGAATGGTATTCAGTGCCACCAGAGGATTTCAGACCATTCAAAAAACGGGTTAGAAAAGAGACTTGCATCTAATATCTCATCCCCCCCGCCCCAAAACTCACTGAACTCATATCAATGTCCCAGTGATGCACAAGCAATGATGCTCTGGAGGGGCCAGTACCATTTATTAAATCATGTTAGAGTCCTGGTGATGTTCTATGGCACATACTGTAGAGAACTAGAGCAAGGGGTTGAGTAGTACTTCTCACCATCACATAGTCTTTCTTTTGCAGTAGAGTTAAGTACTGAACAGGTGATTTAGCCCTTGTTCCTATTCAGTCTGTGCAGGGGACAGCCACTCAAACTGCCTACACAATTTTTTGTTATTTGTGCATATTAAATTTTAATAATATTGTGTAATAAAAGTATTTAATATTTAATAAAGTATTGTGTAATTTCTATTCAGCTTATCCCAACTGCTCCACTGAGGCTGAAGTTTTTAGTGTGTGTCAGTTACCACAATGGATAAAACAAGGAGAAACTCAGCCACCTCCCTATTCATAGACCTTCAAAATACTTTAAATGCTCCTCTGTATCAGACAAAAATTGAAGGTTGTTTTGAAGTTTTGCCTTCCCTGAAACTGAGAAGCAGTCTCAACAGACACAAGAAATCCTATGCTCCAATTCATTTAGAATGAGCAGTAAGGGAATGAATTATTATTTTTATTTAAATAAAAAACTAGACTCAAGAAGAGGGAGATTATCTCATGGTCAAGCAATAAATAATTCTATTAGTCACCCACTGTCTTTCTCCATGAAGTGTTACAGCAGAAATATATGTCATTTGAGGTGAAATAAAGAGCAGTATTGAAAAAACATTAGTAAATTAAATCTTACTTCCTTGGTATAAAACCTCATTCCCTCCCCTCTACTGGGGTCTAGAACGGGGTGCAGAATCTATGTGCAGCACAGCATTTTAAAAGGTCTTAATACCTCAGGGTAGTGATCTAGGCAGAGTTTATTACAATGCAGGGAAAACTGCTGGAAGGCTGCAGTAATCCCTGGAAAAGTATTTGTCTTTTGCAGGGGATTTGCCTTATAGAATGCCGCTGACTTCTACTCCATTCCTGTTACTTTCCAGAAAACATCCTCTGTTCCCAGGGACAATTAGAGGCAAAAATGTACTTAGTTCTGCCTCTGTGAATTACACTGATGACAGAGGATGATGTTATGATGCCTGCCCAGATTGTAGAACAGCAAATTAGCTGATCAGGAATGAGAAGAGAACTTTCCTGCTTGCCTCTGATCTGACAATTACCTTTCAACAAACTGTTTATCCCATGGGATTCTAATATTTACTTTTAGTAAGCCTGAATGTGAAGAGATGCAAATTGTGTCCCTTGCTAACAGGTGGCACAGCTTGAGCTCTCACGAATTTCTGGCAAAAGCAAGTTAGTTAAATACTCCACTGCCAGCTCCTCATTTTTTTCCATGAGAACTGATAGCTTGAGGAGTGCCTGCTGACTGACAACTGGGACAAATGCGGAGTTGAGAAGCTGCACCCTAGACTTGTCAAGTCTTTTAGGTGATAATCAGCATTTTGATTGTGTGCCAGAAAGGGCTGACAAGAAAATGTGGAAAGTGAGCATCACATTCTCATCAGTCCATCCCGTTTAGGTAGGCAGCCAAACATCATGCCAGCTGAAACTGCCAAGTGGTTTCAGGGATGACAACATTATCACAGCCTAGATGAAACAGGCACGTGAATCACCAATTACAGTCTTTTTTGAAATAATTTGTCACAATTGTTTGACCAAAATAAAAAAGCACTGCCTCTTTAAAATGGACTTTCAAAAAGGGAAAAAAAAAAAAAATTTCAAGCTTGCTTATAATACCCTCCTTTTCACTAACGCATACAAAGGTAGTTTGTGAAGTGACTTGGATGAATCTATCTAGATCAACAGCTTTTTCAATTCTCAGCTTAAGCAACAGGAGAGTCAAATAATAAACAAAGCTCATTCCTGCCTCATAACATAGGCACGTGGTACACAGGACTTTAACAAAAAACAATTCACAAAAACACAGAACTTTTATTCAGATTTTGAGATTTCCTTCGTTCACTTGGCATGACATTGGTTCTCTGGCCACTTCAGAGTTTGCAGGCAAGACCTAGGTTTCACATGGGGATAGTGGTTCTTTCCCCCCAGTTCTGACTAATTTTCTTTCTCTTTACAACTGTCTTTGTAACTATCTTTAGAAAGTTAGTCCGATCCTCATTTTCACTCGCCACAAACTGAGTTCACCTTGGGGGTGGGGGAGGAAGGGGCAGCGGTATACATATAAGTATGTCAGCTTTGCAAGACTCCCACTGATCTAGATGGCAGAATACAAAGCCGCCCTAATAGTGCTCTGTGCCATTATTTGGCATTAATGACTAACCTGAACCTTTACAACAGATTGCAACAGTGTAAGATGCTCTAGGATCCACTACCACAACACGCTTGGCTTGTGGAGATGAAGTATGACAGCGAGCTGCTGATTTATTCCCTTTATGAAAGAGGCTCTTGAGATGCAGTGAAGGATCTGACTCCCAGGATTTGCCAAGAATGGTTGAACATGACTTGCATCCAGACCATGAACTAATGCTCTTGCAGGATCATTTCAATTTATGTTTTTTTTAAAAACCATATATATATATTAAATAGCTGTTGTTTGCTGACATGCTTCCCAAGCAATTTCTTCCAACTCATACCCTCTAACACTCCAGAGTTCCTAAATCCAGAAAACCAGCTTATTTAGAAGTGACAATTCAGCTGTGGCCTGTAAGCCACACCGTTCTGTTCTTGTCTTATTACTGTTGAAACACTCACTACTGCACTCTCACATACACTGCCTCGGCATCACATTTAATGGGCCCCCATCGACACAGGGAAGTTTTCTTCCATTCAGCTCAGAAGGAGGAAGGAAGTAGAAAAATGTCACTCACTAACAAGCATGACCACAGCTTCCTCTGCCTAAGTCTAAAAGAATATGCGAGGGCACTACTCTGCCTCAGGACATCAGGTAATGCAGGCTCCCATTGGTAAGGATTCCTAGCATCTTTTCCAGCAAATTCTTTTAAACCTATGCTGTACCTAAAGCCCTCTACTCCAAACAGACATATGTTTTTCATTCATACCTGAAGCGCTGTAAATCCAACTTCTGCCAGAGCCAGTAGATCCCGTTGCTATCTAGCTTAAATAAATCTGTATCATCTCCACTAAAGCCAAAATACCCAGGCTTTCACCATCCATAACCATTCTGCCTGCTGCACAGAAACCTTGGAGAGTGAAAACAGTTATCAGACTTGTCTGGGCGTAAATAATGTAGGGAACTCAAGGAGCCTAGGGGGAGCAAGAAGTGCCAGACTACTATAAACACAAGACATGTTTAATTCAAATTTCTTAGAATATAGTAAATTTCTGCTGTTTATGCCTGCAAGAAAAAGCCTTGAAATAGCACATATGTTTCCTTCAAGACACAAATCAGACATTACACAAAGATACACCAAAACAAGTCTCATGATTTTCAAGAGACCTACTCATTGTCAACTGTTTAGGATTGGCTCTCTGCTGTTCATCACCCTCTTCCGTGCTGCTATTTTAAAAACATAGTAGAAACAGCAAAAAAGTTGTGTCCACTAGGCGAGGCACGGCACAGATATGTGCAAAGAAGCTCCACCAGATTCATGTTATTTCCACCCAGTGCCAGCTCAGAATCTGTGTACTGACTTGTCTGACCCAACAACGCAGAGCGGTGCAGTACAGAAGCCTGGATTGCTCTTAATGTGCAAGTGCAGTAAGTGCTTCTGCATATACCAGGCAGGCCACGGGTCTGCCAGCAGAGGCTTGAGGAGGAATTGGGTGGAATTTCTGTGAATTTCCTGTTAAAGCAAGAGTAATATCAATTTACCTAAGAGACACCCATCTTGGGAAACTACAAATGCAATTGATAATTCAAATGTTTCTCTTATAATAGAAGATGTCTTAAAATTAATGGTGTTACTAGTACCTATACACCTCCTAAAATAATTTATCGGTTCAGGGAATATTTTCCTCACACATACAATACAATGCCAGTCAATCAACATCCAGTTTAAAAAAAAAATTAATCTAGTTTTAAAATGTCACTTTAAACAGGCTCTATGAGATTCAATAAAATCTTCTCAATATAACCCCCTTGATTCATCCAATGAGCTGCTCTCACACTTTCATTTAATCTGATCAATGTTACTACAATCACAAATCCCACACCACCGCTCTGCTGGAACAACATCCTCATAGCTTTGGATTTTGATCAACGTTTTACAACTTCAGGTGAAGATACCAAAGTTATTTCAACTATTTATTGATTCCCCTGACTTCTGTTATTTCAGAGAATTAAATTCCTGTTTTAGAGACAGTCTGTGTAAAATCTTTGCAATATAAATTACTCACAGTCTGTTTAAAATCTTTGCACTATAAAATACTTACCAAAAATTGTGTGTATTTAAATACCACACTTATAGTTCAACTTCCAGACCAAGAAAATTGATTACCAACAAGTAACCAGGTATGTAAAAACCTCAAGCAAAAACGTGGTAAAAGCTGCTTGTCAAGTAACTTCATATATTCAGATTTAGGAATGTATTTAATAGATCTCACCTGGTGAGAATAGGGACCATGTCTTGCCCGCTGCCATGTTCTTTTTCCCATTGCTCAAGCAAAGCAGTGAGCTCAGCCTTGGAGTCCACATGCCCAGATCCTGAAGTCATGGCTTAGCCTAAGGCAGAGGTAACAAGCAAAAAAAAAAAAAAAAAAAAAAAAAAAGGCAGAAAAATGAGCAAGAAATCCCACACAGCTTTGCTATATTAATTGAAATAATCTAAATCAAAGATGACAAGTCATTTGGAAGAGGCAAGTAAATACTCAGCAACAAGGAGCAAGAAAGCGAAATTAAGTGCGAGAATACTGCTGAACTTCACTTTAAAAGTTAGAAGCTTATTTTCTTCACCTGAAGAATAATGAACATGCGCACACTCTGAACACAAGTCAACTGGTGTATGACAACCCGGGCCACAATGGGAAGTATGCACATGTAACCACAAGTGTGTTCAGTACTGAAGCTTTTTAAAACTTCAATTCCATGAGCAGACCTGAGTTAGTCCTTCAATGTTGCTCAGGGATTTACTCAAAAACCAACAAAGCTAGGGCAGCAAGATTATGATCAGTGTCATTATTCCAGTTTAACACCCTCCAGACAGCAGTGAAAGTGCCAAGAATCATATTAGCTTCACACTCCCAAGGAGGCAGAAGGCGGCGGCACTGCAGTCAGTGGAAGGAGCACCAGAAGAGAGGTAAATTGGGAAATGGAGTAGGTCACAGCATTGCTACATATTCAAGGTTTCCAAGAACAGCCAGCGGCTCTAGAAAGAGGGAAGAATGATCACTGGAGGGAGCACTGGTGCAATTACTTCAGGTTTATCAGCCTTTACGTGCAAGACAGCAGCTGACAGAATATTTATCTTCCCAGCCTCAAAAGTGATATCCCCCTACAGTACTGACTGACTTGTTAAGGTACCATTTAATGAAGGGAACTATCACTCCAGATTCTGTTTAAGCCTCTGAATTTCCAGGTATCAATTTTTGTCAGTCTGATAACAATCTACTAGAAATATTAACAGACCGAACTAGAATGCAATCTGTCTCAAAACACTGCCATGCCCTTAGTTTCCAATCTGACAGACTGATTGCTGTGAAGAAATGCAACTTCTGGAGGAAGGAACACCCAATCCTAACTTATAAATTGATCTTGTATCGGAGATGGGGGGGAGAAATCAAAGCAAAGGGAATTCCTTCACGTCAAAAAATGCGCAAAAATTTCCAGCGTTTCTTTGGCCATAACGTGGTCAATATCCATCTGCTGTGAGTTTAAACATCTATTTGTCATGGCTGACCCACAGAAAGAACTTTCTAAAACAGTGTTAAATAGGGATATCTCTAAGACAGTGACATACGCATCAACTCCTGAAGTACACATTCAGTATGTATAAGTCAAATGACAAACTATAAAGGGAGCCATAGGTCAACATAGATTACGTAAGCATTTATAGCCCAAGTTCATTCTGCAAAACGTCGCTGTGTTTGAGTGCTGGATACCTCTAACTGGTTTAAAACCTTTTCTCACTCAAGGAACAGATGAACAACCCTACAAGCTCTACCTCCTGCCTCACAGGTGTTTCTGAATTTAATGTATTGTGACTGGTTAGTGAATGGGAGACAGCAAGTGAAGATCACCCGGCTGAAGATGAAACTGGCAGAAACTGCCCAAAAATCATCACCCAAAGACTACAGAAAAATAAACCTGTGACTACAAGACACCCAGTCTGAAGAACACTGTTTTGAGTACTATATGAAATGAGCGCATGCTAACAAGAAACCTACCTAAGCATAAAGAAAGATGATGTTTTCTAAATAACAAGTAATTATGATTTTATCTAGAGCATTTGTTATTCATTTATCACAGAACTAGGTTGGGAAATCGGATGCAAATGTTTAAATGGCTTTGGAAAAAACACTACCTAAATGCAGGCAACAAAACATAATGAGATTGCACACACACGCACACACAAACACACACACCCCTTTGAAAAGGAAAGCTACTCCAAGCTCATAAAGCTCCATTCTCTTTTTCACTAACTGAACAACACTTGCCAGCAGCTCTCCTGAGCTTTCAAATATCACAGACAAACACTCAGACAAATCTACTCTGAGCTTCCAAATGCAAGTGCTGTAATGGTATCTGCATTCAACCATTTCAGACATCTCCACTTCCATTCTATACCCAAGTGATACAGAAAAAGGTGCCTTGTGACCCCAGAGCTTGTATACCGCCCATACAGGCCTCTCCTGCAACCTGAAGAACAGCTTACTTCCCCTAACTACCCTTAATTATTCCATCTAGAAAATAAGAAAGGGCCAGCAGTATCTGCAACAGGTTGCCCTCTGGGACACCCAGTGCTATACCACAACAAAGTGAAAATAGAAAAATCCCAGCTGTCCCTAAAACCCCAAATACTACCACACTTAAAGCACATTATAGGTCTAAATAACTGGTGCTGACACACAACAATTTTCCTGAAATAAAGTTAAAACATAAAAATGCCACCTTTTCTGTAGGTACACAGCAATGAAAGTAAATGTCTCCGCAGCATCTCATCTATTCTGAATGCTTATCCCTCCCTACCTCTTCAAATAAATTTGACTATTCTACATGGCACTGCAAAGAGCAGCAACAACAAAAATTACCTCAAAGCATCTACTTCCACAGGTCTCGTATTAATGCACGTCAGCAGTAAAGTATATATGGATGGAGTATCATGGCAGGTGAATGACTTTTTAAATACAAGAACCAAAGTAATTTCTACTGTGCTCACTTTTGTCAAGGATTCTAACTTAAATCGAAGTGAAGAACTCTGCAGAAAGGACAAGATCATAAACGGTATGAACTAAGCTGTAACTGTCAGAAATACACCCAGCCTGTTGAAGAGAAAGGCCTGTGAGAGCAACTCTGACTTTCACTATTTCCCTTGGACAAGCTGATGAACAAACTCAATCTCAAATTGCTGTCCAGGAACTAGCAGAACAGGGAGCAGCTATCTCATTGTGGATTTAAGTGCATTGGGAGTGGTGGTGTTAATTTCTTTTGTAATAAATTTTGAAAATCATGGCCTACTACAGATTTCAATTATAAGATCTAATAAGCTAAGGAATGGAATATTTTTTTCCAAACACCACTATTGTCAAAATATCATATTTAGAATCAATAGAACTGATATAAACAAAACGTAAAGCACTTACTCAAAGAATTTGATTTTGAAAGACAACTATGTACAAACTTAACTATCACTCATTGAACAACCTCACTGAAAACACACATATGCATGCTTCAGCACACGGCAGTGCACACAGTACTGCTTTGATGTTAAACACTACTTAGTATTCCAATAGTTTTGTGAGCATTTTACTCTTCTGAGATTAGATATAAAAATTTGACAGAAAAGGAAAAGCTGAATAGGTATTCAGCCACAGCTACCTAGAAGTACTCACGTTTTTGAAATCTGAGACACCTTACTGCTTGAGTCACCTTAGTCAGACACCGCTGAACAACGAAGAAAAGCAAGTCCCGCTGATATCTAACTGCAAACCTTGATAAGCACGTGGTATGGTTCAAGCAGTTCAGCTTCACCCTTTTGTTCCTTGACACACTTGGGCATCCCACTAAGTCCAGCGCTACTACAGGTCATTCACTAATTTGGTGCTGTGTTCATGAAAAGTATTATGAGGTCCCAAACACACTGACTTCACTACAGATAGGCAATTTGGTTACTTGGGAAACAAGCGCAAAATCCAAACCTTAACAATTTAAAGGGAAAACAAAAGAGCCACATAACAAAAATTATTATCCTTTGGGGAAAAAAAAAAGATAATCAACTTTGCAGAAAGATTGCACATTTAAAGTCATATGTGGACAAAAATCACAAGAGGATTTCCAATGTCCACAGGTGCAGAGCCAGCTCAAATTCTAATAACTACCCTTTGACCTGGCTT
The DNA here is from genome assembly GCF_000687185.1 of Egretta garzetta. Taxonomy (NCBI): domain Eukaryota; kingdom Metazoa; phylum Chordata; class Aves; order Pelecaniformes; family Ardeidae; genus Egretta; species Egretta garzetta. Next base: position 8,272,650 of record NW_009259719.1, read on the forward strand.
AAATAATTGAGTTTCATATTGTTTCTAAACACGATTCTAAGCGTGGCCGAGGACACAACGTAGATGAGAATGTAATAATGTAAGAAAGGGAAAATTAAGAACTCATAAACTGGAATCTAGTTAAATACATAGCAAGCTGAGCAGTATTTCTATATATCCTTCCATATTTATGTTTTAATGTGAAGAATTCCTTACTTTAAAATAAAAAATATATCTCATCCCACTTATTGTTTAAATGGATGAGATACCAGACAGCTATTTGCCTAAACCAGTTGAGTCTGAAATAACCATGTCAAAGTTAATGCGGAAGCACAATGACCTGTCAACACTGAAGTTCACTTGTGGAAGTAAGCATGCCACAAGCTTACAAAATCTTCACCAGCTACAGAAAATAAGATAGTGTTTTGGTATCATAGGCAAGTGAAGCGCTGAGGGAAGTCCTCATTTGTTCCACTTCCCACTTCAACCCCTAACAGGACTCCAGTTTGGCTGTTACTACAGAATGTATTCCTAATGTTGCTTTAAATATTTGCTCAAAAATTCGTAATTTTTTACAGGTGGAATATTTCTAAGGCCGGGGAAAATGGCAAAGTTATTCAGTTTCCTGGAATTTCTGCTTTTACAAAACAAACCTGGAACTATCTGTTGATCTGCCAGGACAAGCACAAAAAAACAGGAACAAAATTCTGCTGTCTACAAAGGAAGGTAAAAACCCAACGCTCCCTTTCAACATCAATTCCTCTTTACAGGGCTAGAAGGGAAAACACGAGGCCCCACCTCCCCCGAGGAACACCCAGGCTCGGCCGAGCGAGGGAAGCGCGGAGCTCATGACAGCTCTGGCGCCGTCCACACAGCCCCCGCGCCCTGCGGGAGCAGACCGTTCGCCGGGACCCAAAGGGAGCAACCGCTGGCGCCCCCCGTTCGAACCCAAGGTTTAAAGGTTAGCGAAGGGGGCCGGCGGGACCCCAAGCCGCAGGACCTCCC
>NW_009259719.1:8274371-8294183 GCF_000687185.1 Egretta garzetta
GGCTGCCGGCTCCGATACCCGGGTGTCTTCCCCGATAGCAGCATAGCGATGGGCACGCCGCCAGCCCGACCTCCAGCCCCGCCGGGTACGGCAGGGACTGTCATCAGCTGTGTCTCTGTGTGCCTTTCTCACGTCAAGGCCGAATGTTCACTGGTGCATTGTTCACCTGCTTAGCGTTACTTCCAGGTAGACAGCGGGGTGTTTTAGTGAGAGGGCATCTTGAAGGTGAGCTTAGGTGATGAGCATGCCTGCCTCAGCTCCCTCTGCAGTCTGGTTTCTCCTCTTCTTATCTGCAAGACAGGAACGTCATCCTATTCCCGCTTAAACGGGGACCGTTTTCACCAGCAGAAGCCGAACCCCACAGCGGTGCCGAGCACCCACCTCTGCCCGGGGAGCGGGGGCTGGACTGAAGCATTTCTCAGGCTCTCCCGGGCCTCTAGGGCGAGCTCCTCTGCCCACATCCCTACCCTCCCTCCCAGCCGCAAGAGTTCACCCTCTCCACAGTCCTTTCCTCTAACACCCCCCTCGGAGAAGCTACAAGCATGCATGTGATGAAAGAGAGTCTGTGTGCAGAGAAACCCTTCAGCATTGTGTAACCCCATCCCTGTTTGCTTTCCACTTGCAAAGTCTTCCATTCCACTGGGATTTTTTTTCCTTATCTGTTGGCCCTGCAGTGGAAGTAGCCCAGCTCTTTGTGGGGTACTGTGTGCTTTTACAGAGGTAGTAAGTTTTTCTGCACTGTCCCTTGCCCCTGGCATATTAAGTTATCCATGGAGAAGACCTACACACTCTCAGCGCTGCTGAGGGGGAGGGAGACCCACAAGAATGCACAACCATGGCTGGTTGGAGGATCAAAGGTACTAGACCTGCCTGCAGCATTATTATACAGGGAAGAGCAGTACATCCGCAGCTGCAACTTCTTCTCCCCCTGAAAGGCACCTGGCAGCCTCCAGGCCAGCCACAGACCTGTTCAGGAAGAGGCTGCAGAGGTTAGCACTCCCATCTCCTAAATTCAAAGGTCTAAGAACAAAATTAAGTTTTCCAGTTCCTGCCACATCCATGGTGCACTGGAGTTAGTGTCTCTTTTCAGAGGAAGTGGGCTTCAGTCCCCAGGCTCACCTGAGCAGGTAAGGAGGCTTGGAGCCTGCTGCTTCATTGCAAGAGCCTGGGACATTGTTGGAATGTGAGAGCTCGCAGCTACCCCCTGGCAGCTCTGCCACAGCCTCCTATACAAGCTGCCTGAAGTGCTCAGGCCTCCAGCTCCTGCATTTCCAGGCCTTAGGAGATATTTGGGAAGAACTCAGTCTAACACCCTTGTTCCCCATAGGGCAGGAGAGAGTCCTACTGGCTCCCCTTGCAGGGCCAAGACAGTACAAGCTGTCCTTTAATTTGGCTTCTCTTTAAAACCAACAAAACCCCAGGTTGTGCTGCAGTCCTCTAGTAATTGCCCAGGTACTGTCAAAAGCTCTTCTCTTAAAAGAATAAATAAAAGTAAATAAGAGGAAACAAGGTCCTCTCAGGGAAAGGCTTCATAAGCACTGGCACCATTCCCAGCTGAGATGCTTCCTGCATCCACATTAACCCCCTTTCTTATGCTGCAACTGTATAAACCCCTGCCCCAGGCAGTGTTTTGGTACGGATTCTGCTACTACACTTACAATATTTGACTGTGAAGGCTTGATTAACTACAGGGTAATGACTGCAACAGTGAGAATCCTGCAGCAGAAATGCCCCCCTGAGCACTGGGCATAGTGAGTGAGCCCCAACCTTCACACCAACACTTTGCTTTAATAGTGCAGTTGAAGAAAAAAAAAACTGAAGACCACTGTGGATTGCAGAGCAGTAAAAACGAGAGGCCAGCAGTAAGCTTGCATCTCTGTGGGATCTTGTGGCTGAGAGGTGGCAGAGAGAAAGGCCTGTGGTATGCAAGGAGGGGAAGGTTATCTCTGTGTGTTCACCTCCGTGGGCTCCCCAGCCAGAAAGACAACATACTCGCATACGATGGTCAGCTGATAGTAACGATGACTTAAGACTGAATCAAAGCTTGAACTTCCTTGAACAAAATAACCACTTCTCTCCATTGCTGTCATATCCCAGATCACCTTGCAATACTGTGGTAAGATCAGTAATTTATACGGAGAGGGTAAAACCACTTCACCAGGCTCTAATAAGGTTCTAGACTTCAGGACAGTTAATTGTAGAATTGAAGAAGTAGCGGCACTGGTCAGAGAACCCAGGGAGACATGAGCTGTGTTTCCAGAGGATGCCTCGAGTACAGCTAAGAGTAGAGCTGTGTGGCTGGGATGCCTCGCTCACCCACAGCTGCGAGTAGAGGCAGAGAGCCCCAGACCCAGCCTCCAGGCAGCAGTTCACCTTCCTGCCTGAGCAGACCTTTGCTCCAAGAATGAGAAAAAGGTTTTGTGAGGCTTGCAACATTCAGAGAGACTCCTCACCGGTAGCTGCCCTACAAGGAGAGGAAGAACCCTTTAGGCTTTCAGGAGAGTTAATTGCTTACCTTGACCTCCAACACAGATCTACACTGACAAAGTTTATTGAATTCCTACACTTCAGCATTTATTAATTGCCCCATCGGCTTGTGGGAGTCAGTTTGCTCATCACCATGTTTCTACTTGCAATTGAGTTTCTGTTGTAGGGTAGCTGAGACAGTAGTTTCTGACTTAGCAGCTACCAACCTCTGCAGCATAATATTGCTGCATGACTCAAAGCAGGTGAGTAGTAAGTCCAGTGATAGAGTTCAGTCCCTTCTCAGCACTTGTGTGTATCACACTGCTGCTGCAGAATCCCAGCTGGATTCCCTGGCAGCATCTAGGGAAGGGTACAATACCAGGAACTGCACTTTTGGGAGGGTCTGAACCTGCCCTGCTGAGATGCTTGTAAACCAAAGGGTGTTTCTTTACAACTCCCATGCCCCAGGGGACTGCAGAAACCAGGCGGGAGGTCAGACGTCTGGGGAGCTGCACCTGGGAACAGAGGACAGTTTCCAGGAGTGCAGTGAGGTCAGTCTGCCCGCACACCGCTTCAGCTGTGATGCACTCCTCTGCAGAGTGCTTTCCTCCCTTCCACCCTGCAGTGCCTGTGGGTACCTGGGGAGAGAGCGAGCAGCAGACACAAAGCTCTCCCAGGAAGGGCTCAGCTCCAACCTCGGTACCATTTATTGCTCTTCCAGCTTGATCTGCCTGAACAGTTCAGAAGCTGTTTTATGAGGTGTGATGCAGTACCGTGGCAGCTAATATTTGCAATGATATCCCTCGTGCCACAGGGGCTTTTAACACTGTCTAACAGCACTTGCTTGCCATGTATAAAATGCTAAATTTTCATACACTGTGCAAAAATCTTGCTTGATGGATTAGATTATGGCCACAGGTGACCTGCAAGCTGGCAACCAGCACATCAGCAAATTGTCTGCTCCTATTTCTTGCCTACATGTGAGAGAAGGCAGATATGACAGTAGAAAGATGGGAGATGTATTGGGTCGGGCTGAGATGAAGTTGATTTTCTTCATAGTGCTGTGCTTTCTATTGGTAGCTAGAAAGTTGTTGATAGAATCATAGAATTGTTTAGGTTGGAAAAGACCTTTAAGATCATCAAGTCCAACCATTAACCTAACCCTGCCATCCCGCCACTAAACCATGTCCCTGAGCACCTCCTCTACCCATCTTTTGAATACCTCCAGGGATGGGGACTCGACCACTTCCCTGGGCAGCCCGTTCCAATGCTTGACAACCCTTTTGGTGAAGAAATTTTTCCTAATACCCAATCTAAACGTCCCTTGGTGCAACTTGAGACCATTTCTTCTCATCCTATCACTTGTTACTTGGGAGAAGAGACCGACACCCCCTTCTCCCCAGCTCCCCTCTCCTGTCAGGCAGTTGTGGAGAGCGATAAGGTCTCCCCTCAGCCTCCTTTTCTCCAGACTAAAGAACCCCAGTTCCCTCAGCCGCTCCCCATCAGCCTTGTGCTTCAGACCCCTCACCAGTTTTACTGCTCTCCTCTGGACACGCTCCAGCACCTCCACATCCTTCTTGGAGCGAGGGGCCCAACACTGAACCCAGCATTCGAGGTGCAGCCTCACCAGTGCTCAGTACAGAAGCACAGTCACTGCCCTGCCCCTGCTGGCCACACTATTGCTGATACAAGCCAGGATGCTGTTGGCCGCCTTGGTGTCCTGGGCACACTGCTGGCTCATATTCAGCCGTCTGTCAACCAAGACCTCCAGTTCCCTCTCTGCCAAGCAGCTCTCCAGCCACTCTTCCCCACACCTGTAGCGTTGCATGGGGTTGTGACCCATGTGCAGAACACTTGGGCTTGTTAAACCTCATACAATTCATAACACAGCAGTGTTTTGGCTTCTGCTGAGCAGTGCTCACACAGCATCAAGGCTGTGTCTTCAACATAGCCAAGACACCTGACCCAAACTGGCCAAAGGGAAATTCCATACCACGTGGCATCGGCTTGGATGTAAAAAGCTAAGTGAAAAGAGGAGGAAGGGGGGGGGCATTTGATTTTTATGATATTTTTTCTTCTGGGGCAACTGCTATGCGTACTGAAGCCCTGCTTCCCAGGAATTGGCTGGACATCACCTACTAATGGGAAGTAGAGAATAAAATCTTTGTTTTCCTTTTGCTACTGCACGTGGCTTTTGCTTTTATTAAACTGCCTTTATCTTGACTCACGAGTTTTTTTCCCCCATCTCATTTTCTCCCTGACTACCCTGCTGAGGAGGGGAGAGATAGAGCAGCTTGGTGGGCACCTGGCATCCAGCCAAGGTCAACCCATCACAAGAGAAAGGAGGCAGAAAGTGGGAGTAAGGAGGGGAAAGTAGTGCAGTGTCCCTGCCTGGACAGACTGAGCAGAGCAGAGGGGCTGCAGGCATTGCTACAGGTTACCTGTGATCCAGATCACTGTGGGCAAATGGAGCCAAAATATATGCACTCAGTGCCCTGATAAAGGATGTGTGACAAGGGAATAGTCCAATCACTAGGTGGCACACCAGGATCATCACACCAGACCAGCATCCTCTTGGGAGGAGAGGAAAGAGAGAAAAATAGCCCAAAGCTCAAATTAACAAACAATCATCAGGGGCTGGTGTGCTTAGAAGGAGCTGGTTTTGTGCACACACATAGAGCAAAAACGTCCAACAACTGGATGGAGAAATAAAATGTAAAAGTACAGAGAAAATTTGTTCATTCAGTCAAATTCTGCCTGGTCTCCTTTGCTATTTCTGAGTGACAGTGGGTGAGGTGGGGGAGACCAGCTCCTGAATGGAGTGTGAAAAGGCAACACAGAGTGCAGCAGAGGCATAAGTTGCTCCAAGGAATGCAGTTACCACCTCTTCAGAGAGCTAATCCTGCTCCTGTGTGTGGAGAGAGCATTTGGGTTTTCCTTCCAGCAGGAAAGGCCAAGCAAAGTGCAAAGAGAAGTTTCTTGCAGCAGATACAACTTCAAAGATACAAAGGAGTTCAGGGTGGTCATTTGCAGGGAGAGAAAGAGTGATAGAAGAGTGATAGCATGGGTTCTGGGGTAGGTTTTTCTCTGGGCTGCAGCTAACACAGCAACACAAGCTGAAACCAGCCAAGGTATTTATGATGAGGGGCTAGGAAGAGACCTGTATTTTGGCAGAGGCCCAGCTACTACTCTGAGTTGTTCCACTACTGTAGATCAGTAGAAGCAGTTCACCATTGAAAGCATCAAGGAATGTTATCATGGCCAACTGCACTAACTCTTCTGGGCACTCGCAGTGTCTGCAGGACCTGCCATCAGGCAGACAGTGCACCTCAGGCTCTCCAAGTGTTTGCATGAATTCAGCCTGTGCAGACACAGGCTCACCAGCCAGCTCACCCTGAGCAATGGTTTGCCTGAGAATTTAGCCCAGACTGAAGAGAGAAGCCAGGTCTATATCTAGGAACATAGAAATGCAGAAGAATGTAGTTCATTAGCTCAGATACTAATGAGAACATGAGCAGGCAAACAGCTTTCTTCCAAACAGGCTAGGGCCAAAACCCTCCATTCAGACACTCAGTCCAATGCCAAGAGCATACAACTCCGCCTAGCTGAGCATCTGAATGACAGCACATCTGCATTCGCAAGCTAAAAGTCAACAGGAAAGTTAAATAATACAAAGTGATCACTGTTGGGTGAAGCAGATATTCATGCACCTGCCTAAATCTTTTGCTTTCCAGCAACATGACACCTGAATCCTGACCACGCTGCAGTAATGCTGCAGGGTGGCTGGTACTGGGCAGTCTTGCTGACAGCTTTATGCTCAGCTTCTGACAGGCATCTAGCAGCTTCAAGCAGATATTCATACCTCTCCTCTCTCCCAGATCACTGTAAAGTGGGGTCATTTGATGTGTCCTGTGATGTGTGTTACCCAGGGGGATAACAGCCATGATCCAGCAATTGGGGAAGAGTCTTTGGGGGAGTAGAAGTGCACAGATAAACCATGCACACAGAACATACAAGGGAGAACATGAAAAAAGTAGGGGATAGTAAGTATGCAGAAAGTGGCATTATGGCAATGAGACATGGTTTTCTGACTAAACTAATTTCTTTAACTAGGAACAAGTTAAAAGTTCATTTCAGGCACTACACAAAATCCCTTGCTAGTTTTTGCAGTTTAACAAGGGTTTTCCTTTTTTATCTGTTTTGTTACTACAGGAAACAGCCACCCAACCAGCAAAGAAAACTCTTCATACAGGAGGAAGAAAGAAAAGATTATACGCAGCATGCTGTGAAATTCCTGTGAGACGCACACTGGGAATATAAACAAATTCTTCCTAATGTTTTCCAGCAACAAGGATCTTAGGTATTACTTGCTTTAAAAAACAAAGACTAAATAAACCCAGGAAAAAGTATGGTTTTAAGACAACTATTCTTTTTAGGAGAAGGGAGGGGTTTGTTTTGGTTTTTTTCTCTTTTTTTAAGAGACACTATCAGGCCTTAAGTGCTGGTTATATATCTGTTCTCTTCGTGACTTCTCTCTGTAGGAGTTAATTGGGTCAAGTGTCTGTATGTGACAGTTTTGACGCATGGGTCAAACAAAAAGCAAATTGGTGAAGGTGAGCTATAATGATTACAGGCACTGTAGATGTGTGTAAACAGGTTAATTTTGGATTCATGACTTGTATCACTGAGGGATTCCAACAAGGATCTTAGTAATAGCTATGTGATGTTTGTCATATGTAGCTTCTTCAGTATTTGGTAATCCTAATCTTCAGCTTGACAGTGGTGGTGGCGGTTACAGCTTTCAAAACTCTACAGGTATCAGGTCCAAGGAGCTGCATGTGCACGGTACCACTGCAATTGTCAAGACATTTGGACCTGGACCACTGTAAAGTCTGAACACAGATTACTCTCACATAAATTTAGCCACACCTAGGAAAGAAGCCCTGAAGCTGCCCTAGCAGGATAGAGTATTCAACAGCTTTTGACATGGGAAAAATCATCAGCTGAAGTGAGGTAACATAAAGCTCAGTGAAGTGTGAACAGGCTGCAGGAGCTTGTGCTGGGATTTACCCAGGACAATTGCCCTAAATTTCCCTCTCCCATGAAACAGTTCACGATTTTTTCACCCAAAAGGAATTATTTTCTCTGGCAACACCTCTCTTTGTGCTGCCCTGACCCCACATGGCCTCTGCTGCCCCAGAAACACTCCTGGACAGGGACATTTCCAGACAGCTTACTGAAACACTGAGCACCAACAAGCCCACATACCTTGGAAATGCAGGCAGGCCCTGGTGCATGATGTTAATGGCAGCTCACCCAGATCCCTGTTGTCATGGGTGACTTCATAAAGTGCTGGTTCTGCTGCTGAACTCAAAATGCCAAGTCAAGACAGCAGCACTGGCTGGAGGGGTTTTCCCCTCCCTCTTCTACTCGCCCCATGTGAAGACTACAGCGTCTCTTCTTTCTTCCAGGTGCCTTTCCCTGGGAGGGAATGGCTTGAGGGTTATTCCCCTCCCTCTTCTACTCGCCCCATGTGAAGACTACAGCGTCTCTTCTTTCTTCCAGGTGCTTTTCCCTGGGAGGGAATATAGCAAGAACAAAGTTTCATAAATTTCTTTGCATGAACAAAACAGAAGCACTTGAAGACAGGGCAGAAGGGGAAGGGAAAATAGCTGAAATTTTAGGAATTCAATCTGGTGCCAACCCACAACAGAGAAAAATCCCACTGCCTCACAGGCCACAGCGCACTGTGTTAGCAACTGTGGAGACATACTCATGGGCTTTGCTTTCCAGGGAGCTTTCTTTGTGAACATTTAGTTGCATTTATAGGGGTGCAGGGTATTTTATATAGAGGTCTATTCCTTTTGGGATGCAGGTAAGTGTTGGGATGCAGATAGTCCTCCTTATTCTAAAACCAGCACTGGTAAATGACAACCAGAAGAATATCTGAACATCCTCTCTGCTTCTGGAGCTGGGGTTAGGAGCAGTTTGGATGTCCAGTAACCACTGAAAATTATAATAAACAGGTGACATGAAGCTCTGCATTATCATTCAAGCTGAAAGCCCAATGTTTTCTCTCTTAACACACACATCTCACTCTGTAATGGAAGAGGCTTCTGAGAAAGATGCATTTGTACCACTTCTGGACACAAAGGAACAGCAAACTAGAAAAATATCAATTTTAGTACTGAGCATTTACATGTAAGTGTATATCATTTGGACACTGTGAGTACATTTGACTTGCAACAATATTGCAAGTTGCATTTGCATGGCAAACCTTAAACCTGGCATACAATGTCATCTAAATTAAAGTGGTACATTTCTCCAGGCCTAATTGCCATCTCTTAGGTGTATGTATCTGCATGCTGCAATATGATCGTTCAGTTGTGATAAAATGCAACTAATTATGAAATAGAAGGATTCTGGAGGGATAATTCTTGCATTCCCCACTGAAAATTAATTTTTTTTTGAGAGAGAGTTTTTCTCTTGATTCTTTCTGCTTCAAGTCTCCTTCAGAGAAAAAGATCCTTTTGAGCTGTTGGACATAGCAAATCACCACTACAACTGGACAGGACTGCCAGGAGTTTTACCTGTATTACCTTATTTGACAGCCTATGTTTTGTGTTTAATGTAATGCTTGTACGCTTATCATAATATAACCTTACCTTTAACATAGTGTCTGGGCAGTAATCTTTGGTGTAGTCTGGGAGGGAAACAATGCTTTAGCCCACAGAGAAGTTAAAAAGATGGGAGGAAGTGATGGGAGATGTTTATGGCTTTTATAGGCTGTTTGGACAGCAGAACTCACAGGAGATTTTAGCAATACAGATATAAAGCTTCGAGCCAGGAAGGAAGAGGGAGGCGTGTTTAGCCACTTTTTGAGGCTAGGATGCTATTTTCCATAAAGCAGGGTTTTGCATTGTGGCTGAGAATACCAAGATTTATTTTGTTTTGTCTTTGTATCGTGGGAGTAAAATGCTGGTCTCCTTGAAATACGTGGGATGTTAGTGACTAAGATGATAGAGGCAAAATTTTACCACAGACATTTTGAATTATCTCCATCCCAGCCGTTCCCAGCCTGTTTTGTAGCAGACAGGCGCATCAGGCCATGCTACCTGCCCGCTGAGCTCCTTGTCATCCACAACCTTCTCCTGCTAGTTACTGTTAACTAGTCTTATGTTCTCCTGGGCTACAGAAAACTGCCCATAAGCAATGGGAGAATCTTCTGGAAGATGAATCCCCAAGGGAGAGCTGCAGGGAACAACACTGCCTGATGTGGAAAGACTTACAAACCAGTTGTGGTTACCCACCATCCAGGAGATGAATATTTAGCGTTTGCTTTAGAGCAGCATCTCCGGATCTAACTGTGCAACTCCCCGTATCTCCCTTTCACAAAGGGCAACCAAGCTAAAAAAGGGAGTGCCGAGGTCTCACAGCTCCATCTCTTCTGAACTTGTTCCCTCCTTGCCTGGACTTGATCAGCACCACTCTCCCAAGAGCCTGGCAAAGTGGGAGAGGAAGAAGAAGAAATCAGCTTTCTTGCAGCCAGGCAGGTTCACAGAACCATTTGGCTGGCTGGACTGGCTGCAGAGACTCCCCACACTTTTAGAGAAAAGTTTTTGCTCCTATTCTCAATGCTGCTTTTCTCTCTTGGTCCTCCCTGGCTGAACCTTTACTGAGGCTTTGGTAACACATGGATTTTGTAGTCAGTGGGGTTATACCCTTTACCCTGTGCACGGAGGAGAACATGTCACCCTGCAGACACTATCATACTCCACAGCTTATATCTCCCTTTCTCAGGAAACGGTACCCAACGGTGGGAGTTTGCTCAGCCAGGAATAAACCCCAGGAGGGATTTGCAGCTGGCTGAGGGGGAAGGTGTTGCTGGAGGAAGGGCTGCAGCCCTCCTCTTCCCCAGACATCAGATGCAGCATCCTCATGCCTGAGCTGTGTTGTCTGGAAGGACTCTTTGACTTCGCCCTGTGCTTCTGCCACAGTCACAGCATCCAGGTCTGCAAGTTCTGCTCAGGGCCTCTCATCCCATCTCCAATTGCTTGATGGTTGGGAACCACTGGGAGCACTTGTATCCCAAACCTCTCTTAGGAATTCAGCAGTGTCCTTCCCATGCAGGCACCAGCTGGGACCAAAAAAATGGACTAGTTGAATATGACTAAGAAAATGAAAGATGACTAAGAAGAACAAGTTTGTGCACTGTGGAATATATCTCCAGCCTGAAACAGGTGAAGAGCTCTGCAGTTCTCCTGCAAAGCCCCAAGAAGCACACAGATCTCCTGATAACATCGAAGCACCCCTAGAGCCAGAGTCCCTGCCTCCAGCTCATCTCCCAGTAGAGCTGAGAGCATGGCACCCATGTTCAGAAAGACCTCCTCTGCCTGGTGGTCTTCCAAGAGTCTGTATCCATGGAAAAACCTTCTCTGGCCACTGCTTTTCACTCATGTGCAGCAAACAGCTGTGCAAAGGAGCAACCAGGGCTGTCACCTCCCACTGCAGCCCTCTGCCCCATGTCCTGCCCATTTGTGACTCCATGTCAAAGCACACCAGGGTCTCTGTGTCCATGAAAACTGTTGGCAAGTATATGCAAACTTGTCTGGGTAAACTTCACTCCTATTGCTTGGCTGATTTCCAACCCTCTGCAGCTACAGTTCCAGTCATTCTCTGGCTTCTTCTGTCTCTTCTTTTGTGGCTTTTCTTTAATTTCCCTCTAATAATTCACATAATTCTGGTTGCTATGCAGTGTTTCCAGGCTCAGCCATCTGTAACAATCCCCCACCATGGGTGTGGGCAGCTTGGCTGCAGCATGGATGCTTTGCTGATTAATTTGCCTTTTTTGCATAGTTATTTTGGATGCTTGGAAATAAGCTGAAAATAAAACTGTTACTAATACCTTCCCCCTCCTAGTGCCAACTAACTTCAGCAAATTAATCTTTTTCAACATCATCCTTTGTGTGGTCTAGACCAGGGTGCAGACAGTAATGTAAACTGTATGGCTTAATTTGCTCTCCACTTTTGTTCTCACCAGTGCCATATAGACAAGGAAGGTGGGTAGAGGGAAGCAAGGAAGCGGCACAGTACAACTGCGAGTCAGACAGGGTACATTTGGACATCTACGTGGGTCCTGTGGTGAGTGGTGATGAGGGGAATCCCAGAGGCTGCTTCCTCTTCCAGAAGCTGCAGGAAGGGAAGGATCCACATCCTGAACACATGTCCCAGTTCCTTGGAAGAAAGGATCCAGAGCAGCCCTGCCAAGAGGCCAACTGTACTCTGGGATGCATCAAGAAAAGTGTGGCCAGCAGGTCGAGGGAGGTGATTCTGCCCCTCTACTCTGCTCTGCTGAGACCTCACCTGGAGTACTGTGTCCAGCTCTAGAGCCCTCAGCACAAGAAGGACATGGAATTGTTGGAGCGGGTCCAGAGGAGGGCTACAAAAATGATCCGATGGCTTGAGCACCTCTCTTATGAGGACAGGCTGAGAGAGTTGGGCTTTTTCAGCCTGGAGAAGAGAAGGCTGTAGGGAGACCTGATTGTGGCCTTTCAGTACTTAAAGAGAGCCTATAAGAAAGATGGGGAAATACTTTTTAGTAGGGACAGCTGTGACAGGACAAGCAGTAATGGTTTTCTGATCTGTAAACAGTTAAGTTTCAAAAAAAATAATTGCCTGGCCTTTTGATTACTTTGTCCTCCCCTCCTCCATGCCAACAGCCAGGCTAGTAAGGTTGCATTGAATTGTGGATTTAAGCACAGCAATTTCTGCCACTAGCATGAGTATGTTCATCATCAATTCCACCAACGCTTTAGAACAAAGCTTTGGCATCACAAGAAATGTGACCAATATCTGCTGGTAATAAAACAAGGGAAGGCAGAGTAGCAACAGAGAAAATGTAGGTACAAATCAAGAGATGCTATGGCTTGCATTTAGTTGCATGGAGCTTTAAACATTAAAATGTTAATAGGAGCGCACAGGGTGTTAGGGAAACCTCTCCAGTACAACAGGCTCTGCATGGTGAATAGCAGTCAATGGCTACAGGGCTCCAGATAGGATGCAGCCAGGGATACCCAGCAGAGCATCAGGAAAGGAGCAGCTCCTGGTGACACTAACAATTCATTGTCGGAATAGGCAGTTGTGTATGACCAAGGAGTCTCATACAGCACATTGCCTCAGGATTACAATACTGAAAAGGAAGCATAACTGATAATAAAAAGTTAAATCAACACTAATCCCTATACATAGACAGCTTAAATCAAAGAATTTATAGTGATTACAGGTGTTCTAATGAACAAAAGATTAGCTACCGCATGAAGAACAAAGAAGAGAGTGGAAAGCATACTGAAAAGCAAAGAGAAAAGCTAGCTATCTTGTTTTATGGCTGCAGATTAATAGTAAACCCTGGATAAGTCTACAGAATGAAGAAGCAAATACAGGTTTTATCAGCATTAACATAAAAAGTGCACTAAATTCTCTTCCCAAACCTTGATAAGCCACCCATCATCCCTCTGCCTGTTATATGCCTGCTCAAAACCTAGTAGTCTTTCATTATTAGTCATTTAATTGCACATATCCTTCCCTCCTCCCAGAAAAAAACTCCTTCCTTTGCCCTCCTCTTCCATGAGGATAAATTTCAGGATAAACAATTAAAGTACAGTTGTGAAATGAGCAAAAGAAGAAAAACCTTGTTGTTTCTAGCTGGTCTACAGCCATCATACTGATCAGCATCACTCATATGCAGTCCATAGTCATGGTAAAGCCCCAGCATCTTCATCAATAGACAACCTGAGGGTAGAGGCCAACAGCTTCAACTACAGGGAGAAGAGCAGGGACTGAATAGCCCCTCTCTTCTCTAGCAATAGGAAATACTTGCTGCTCTGAAAGGGACAAGAAACTAGGAGCCAAGGGCACCCCAGGACCAGCAGGGGAGGAGTCTCACCAGTCAGTGCTCATACCACAATAACTGAGTTAGCAGGCTGAGGGACAGCAGCCAACATCAACCAAGAATCCAGACCATCAGGCAAGCTCATGGTGATACTACAGAGCAATACCAAGCAGAATGAGACATACCCCAAGACTGAATGCCCAGGGTCGAGTTTAAATAGAGCCCCTGTGCCAATGGGCAGGGGGGTGTGAGCAGAAGCCCCAGGTGAGGTTGCTCAGGGCCATTAAGGCCCACTAGGGCCCTTACATCTGCAGCCCAACACAGGGACCATATTATCACACAGGGGAAAACCCCCTTGTATGGAGTGTTATCAAAGTTAACTCCCCAGGAGAAAGTTTACTATAGCATTGGAAAGGCGGTCTTAGCAGAGGAGTGGTGGTGAAAACCTACTCATGTTGGTCACAGATCATGTCATCTTCTCTGCCCCACAGCTAATAACAGAAAAGTAGAGCTGGCTATAGGTGAAAGCAAAGTGAACATCAGCGTCGCCCAGCTTCTCTCTTGGCAGAATGAGGTTGCCTTGTCTCCAGAGTGAGTGGTGTAAAAGTTGGTTGTACCTCCAATAAGGACAAGCTGAGAGTTATCTGCTGGAAAGACATAACCCCTTGGTGCCTTCTCCTTGTAGCTTCCAAAGCACAGCTGGGAGTGGGGCAGTCCTGACCAGATGCTGGTTTATCTTCCACTAAAGAAGGCAGGGAGGTGATTTTTTACCCTGTGCTGTCCTCTTAGGTGAGTGAAATGCTCTGGGATGCAGAAAGCCTATGCTGGCCAGGAAAGGGTGAGTGCATTTTGGGGGTGGAGTGAGGGTACATGTCATTGTGCTCACCTTGCTGCACCTGCTGTAACCAACTAGCTTGGAAGGAGTGCTTAAAAGGAGTGAGCTGAGCCTAGGAGGGAGCATGAAGATGTCTGGTTTCTCAGGCAGACAAGAATGTGATAATGCCTTATTTTAGGACTGTATTTTGATTGCTTGCTTCTCAGTTGCACCACGGCATGTGGTGCTGGCTAAGCAGAGCAAGGAGAAAGCTAGATAACTTCAAAATGTTTTTGACCTTGCTGTGAATTTGCTAATGGGCCTGCACAGGTAA
This sequence comes from Egretta garzetta, assembly GCF_000687185.1. Lineage (NCBI taxonomy): Eukaryota > Metazoa > Chordata > Aves > Pelecaniformes > Ardeidae > Egretta > Egretta garzetta. Next base: position 8,288,874 of record NW_009259719.1, read on the forward strand.
TTTGATGATGCACTTAACATGTGCTGGAGCTGCAGGTTTAATTTCCACCCCCACCCTCCATGGGAGGTCTGAGCACTGCAGGTCTCTATGGGCTTTGCAGGTGGGCTTTGCTGCTCCCCTCACAGTCCTTGTCCTTGCAGTGGGTGGCTGAGCAGGGTGAGCCCTGCTTTAGCCAGGTATCCTGCTGTGGGGATTGCCAGGAGCAACTGTGTGACCTTTACTAATAAGGTGTTGCCTTGCATTTGTCCCTAAACTTGTTACTTTGTTTCTTTAAATATACCACTGCCTCTCCTGAGAGCAAGGCACCCTACCTTGCACTCGCTCCCTCCTGTTACTCTGTATTTCATTGCATCTTTGCCTCTCCCTTTCCTGACCTGAAATTGTGAGCTCTTCCACCTTCCTCTAGAAGAGGTGGTGCCTTGTTTTACCTTCCTGCTGCCTTTACTGTATGGCTGTGCTCAACTCTATCACCCAATGTTTGAGAATGGGGTAGTTGAAGGCTGAAGAGCGTTTAAAGTGAGCTGTGCTAAGTTATGCAATGGCATTACAACATTTCAATGCTGTAATCCTTCCCAAAGCAGCTCACCGTAGGGTTAAGAACACAAATGCCTGTTCTCCAAGCAGAGAGCTCTTGCTCTGTAATGACACCGAACCTATTCTGGATTGGGCTAGTGCAGAGCCTAACATGCAGAGGAAGTGTTCAAGTTGTTTCATGTAACGAGGATTGCCTTTAACTTGCCGACAAGGAAACCCCTTTGTTTCTGTTCTCCAGTGTCTGGTCCTTAGCCCCTTCTAGCGGGGAAAGGAGAAGGCTGCAGCAGGCTGAGTGTGGAGGTGCAAGTGACATCCAATATCGTGATGCTGTCTGTGAAGCTGAAACACCATAAACTTCACAGGCCCCTCTGAGATGAGGCTCCCTGGTAACTCCCTGACCAAATCCTTCAGCACAAAGCTTAATGTTACATTAAATGTGATGTTAAAAATAGGATGAACTTCTGTTTCTGATTTTTCACTTTCCTTCTGTCTGCATGATTGCTTGAGTACTTCTCTCAGGATGGAAACAGCTTGGCAGAGCCTGCAGGTTTCCCATCCAGCAGTTTGGATGTGCTGCTGTCAGTGAGGGACTGGCTGGTGTGCGTTCCCTTCTCCCAAGGTGGCACAGTGCAGCAGCAAGCAAAGGGAATGGTGAAGAGCATCCAGAGCAAGCACGAAATGAATAAATGGGGAAAATCAGAGGCAAGTAAAGGCATGTGGAAAAGGAGGCAGCACAGATGCGGTTAAGCAGGCGAATGGTGGTGTGATGCAGAGTGCTGTTTGTGCAGCACAGCTGGCCAGGGAAGGCCTGCAGGAAGCATGAGTCGTGTCAGCGTGGCACACTGGTGCCTGTGCCTCCTCCATGCTAGGTAAAGTAACACAGATTAGGCCCAATGCTTGAAAGAGAAGGACCTAAGAAAGGGCATGTCCACCAGCAGTAGGAACTATGCTGTAGCACCTGCAATGCTGTCACTAAAGTACTTCAGAAACAGTTGCTGATGATTTATGGTCCCACCAAACCCAATGCCTTTGTGCCAGTGATGAGGTTGGTGATCTATTAACTGCTTTGAATGGGGTGTCACATGCTGGTTCCCAGCCGCTTGGGTTGTAGAGTGAAATTCAGGCCTGCTCCTTTGACTCTGTCTGTGGACTGAACCTTGATAGTATCTGCTGTGTTTCCAAGCATCCCCCCACGGGCTTTCAGTTTCTTAAACTCTTGGACAGAGCTTAGGATGGAAGAATCCAGAGTTATTGTAGTGTCAGGCAAAGCTGAGTTATCCTCCTGATGGGATATGCATTTTTCTCCTGCTCTAGGGACAACCTTCACAGAGCCTTGGCCCCTATGGCAGGGTGAGTACATATAGGAGATGCTTCTATAACTTTCATGGAAAGTTTTTGCAAGGGCTTTTCAACTCCTTACATGTTCTGTGGTTTACGCATTTCAGAGCATTTATTCAGAGGTGCGGAGACCTTCCCAAATCTTGCCTTTCTCCTCTTTTTTCAAAGGGACTGGTGTGGGAGGAGGGCTCAGAGTATCTAGAGCAGTGCTGACCTCCCAGTCAGGACACTGGGGCATCAATGCAGCAGATTTACTTGATGGGCACTTCTTTTTTGGACACAAACCTGAGGCCTGATGGCTCTGTGTATTGAGATCTAACTTGAAGGTCTGATCAGAAAAGCTGTGAAAGGTACCACTTTGAAAGTGCCTTTTCCAAGTAGCGTAAAACTTCATAAATTGTGCTCTGCTGGACAAGAACAACATATCCAAGTGCAGAAGTGCTCATGGTTATGAGAGAATCAGTTAAGGCATGTTGATGAATAATGCATGTGCAGCTTAGGAGGGATGGATGACATCAGTTTTATTTTTGTACTGTTAATTGAGAGTGATTTTGGGATGAAAAAAAGCACACAGGGAAGATGAGGAGTGTTGGGGGAGATTCTGGTCGGAGCATCAGGAGCTGGAGGCTCACCAGCAACACTTCCTGTCCATTAAGATGTAAAAACCTCAGCAAGAGGAATTGTGCTAATGTCCTCTACAGCTCCTAATCCAGGTAACTGATACTTCCCAGGAACCCAATTCAGACTGTAAATGATATGAGCACTTAAAGAGATAGAAGTTGAAGCTGTTGCTTTGAAATCTGATGGCCTTTCCTGTATTAAGATAAGGTCTGCCTTGCTCTTTTGGGGCCCAGTTGTAGGATATTGGTCAGCTCTATTTCTTCCTAGAGATGAGGCTCTGCTGTACCTCAGATGTGCAGGGATCTCTAAAGGAGAGCTGGTGCAGTGGGGTGCTGGAGGAAGCCTGGTGGGAAATGATCTGTTGCCGCTCGCATGTGCCGAAGTTCCCTGCATACTGGTGTACAGCTGTGACATTAGAAGACCAGGTCAAAATCAACAGCTCTACAGATCCTGTGGGTCTCCCCCTGGGCCTGTGTTTGGGCTGGGTTCGCAAAAGCCAGGGATTCTGTGTCAGCCCTGAGACCAGCATAACTGTTGCAGGCTAGAGCAGGAGTCCAGCAAGGGAGGAGCAGTGCTCCACATCCCCTTGCTTTGGTGTTTCCCAACATCCAGCTAAGAGAATTTCCCCATGCTTGGGTGCCTACCCAGCTCAGAGCAAAGCCTGCTGCAGGTGCCCCATGGCATTCACCCAAGGCAAAGGAAGTGAGGGAAGGACAGAGGGCACACCGCTGTGGTGATCAATCAGCCACTAGCCTGAAGAGCCATGACAAATTACTGCCTATATAGTACTTTTGGTGATGGTTGGTGTGTGTGTGTGAAAGGCTGTGAAGGGACTGGGAGGGTTTTGTGGATGGCTGCTCCACTCAAGCTGGGTGGGAACCACTGATCCCGCTTGGAAGATTTCAGACCGTTTCTTAATTTGCTTACTCCAGGATGGTCGCTCCTTCAACCTAACACAGTGATGGTAAAGGACAGCTGGTACCTGTTTAAGGAGCCAGAGCTGCCACATGTGGTGGGACTTGAGGGTACTGGTGTTTCCTTGAGGAATAACACCTGAGCTTTCCACCCCAGTTCTATCTGGATGGTGTAACTCCAGCCTCAGTGTGGCAAACCAGCACTAATAACTCATGCTTGCTGCTTGGACTGAGTGTTGTTGTTGGTGTGGGTTCCTGGTGGCATCTGCTTCAGTGTGAAGGTGGGTGTCCTGAGACTGGACTGCTGTGAGGTGCCTGCTGAGAAAGCATGAGTGATGTGGAGCTGTGTGAAAGGGGCAAACGCTGCAGTGGGACTGTACAGGCAGCTCCCCTGTGTCAAATCCAGCCAAACGCATCCACCAGGTGACGTGGATGTCCGATCACAAAGATTCATCGACTTTGAAAGATAGTGGTTGCACACATACAGAAGCCAAGAATAGTTTTCTAGGTCTGTTTTAGCTGTCTTAGTTAACTTCACAGAAACAAGGAGAAGGTGCTAGCTGCTGGAGTGCTTACAAGAGTGGCCCTCGAGCAGCCATCCTTAGCTGGACTGTGCTTGTCAATGCTACTGTGGAGCACGTGCCAGAAGCATGACATTTTTAATGTTTAAGTGGAATAAAATCCAATAAGAACTCCTCACTGCTCTGCTGGGGGCTCTTTCTGCATGCTCTAACTTGCACTTGTTCCTCTCTGTCTCTGAGGCCTCTGCCATCATCCTCTCTCTGAATGTCTCCTCTGTGTGACAGTCTGGGGCAGGGATGGAAAACCTGGAATTTCATGTCAGGTTTAACAGAAGAAGGTCCCATGGAGGATTTGGGTGTGTCTAGGCAGGGAGGAGGGTGAAGGTTTTCTGTGACACCTCATGCCTTTGCAAAGTCCCCAGTGGCACACTGTTTGTGAGATGACTCCATCCCGTTATGATCCTTTTATTCTGGATCAGCTCTGGCTTCCCTGAAATCCAGGAGACCCCTGAAGGACTAAGGGTTGAGTTACACGGGTCATGCCCAGGCTGCTCCTACATATCCAGAGTCAGATACCCATCTCCCACTTTTATTTTTCATGCTCTGGATATTTGAGTACCAGCCTGGGGAACCACACATGAACTTTCTCTGGTGGTCTTGATCTTTTTCTTCCCTTTTAACAAAAGGAAACACCAGGCTCCTGCACAGGGTGAGCAGCACACGCTCAGTGTGATGTCAGCAGTGCATCCTGGCAGCGACGGAGGCTATCGGCATGCTGGGCTGTCTCTGTGGGACTACAGACGGCTGGTGGAGGTGAGTGATGAGCTTTTTACTCACTTTTTTTACCTTTTACTCAGTGCTCATTAGATCCCATCTGAAATGCTGTGTGTGATTTTTGGATGCCCCCAATATGTGATAGAGGCAAATTTAAGCGAGTCCTGCGGAGGCTGTGAAAGGGCTGGGACATGACAGGCTGAGGAAACTGGGTGGACTGACCTGGAGAAGTGTTTGGGCAGACTCCGTGGTGGCTGTCCGGTACCAATGGGGCGGGTATGGCAGTGGCAGAGTCAGGTTCATGGCAGGAGAATGAGAAACAGCGGCTGGTATGAGGGAAAAGTTTTCTCCTGTGAAGAAGTCCAGAGCTGGAGCGGGGGCTCAGAGGCTGATACGTGGAGGGGTTTAAGACCTGACAAGACAAGGCCCAGAGCTGAGCTCTGTACTGTCCCTGCCTTGGGGGGGGGAGGTGCTGGAGGAGAGGCCCCCCTGAGGCTTTAATTACCATGGGACCCTGTTGTTAACTAACGCCATGTCGGGGAGGGGGAGTGTACCCCCACGCTCCGTGCAGTGACTCTCCTCACAGCCAACGGCACCGGCAGAAGCAG
>NW_009259719.1:8295333-8311654 GCF_000687185.1 Egretta garzetta
AGTCCTGCTGGGACTGAACGGTAGCGATCCATAGGACTGGTAAACAGAGGCACAAAGTAATAATTTGGTGTCTGTGTGAGACCTGTTGGTGAGCTCTGGAGGGAGAAGGCTCGGTTTGTTGAGCTGTTACTTTTGCTCGCTTGATCTCCTCACTGCTTTTTAACTTGCTCCCTCTGTCAAGTAGTTTGTGGGCTACTTTTGCTGGTGGTTGCATTGGTGGCTGGATGTTTTGGTGCTCACGCTTGTAAGGTACTTGTAAACTCCATTGATTTCCCCTCCTGCCCCTTCATCGATTTGTACAAAACTGGTGCTTTAAAAAGTTATTAGTACATCACTTCAGTCTATATGCAGGTGGAGAATTTTTATTACAAAAAGAAAAAAATCTTTAAAAGGAAATAATTGAGCTCTTTTTGTCCCATTTTATGCTAATAAGATGCTAATGATCACATTTGCTTGTGTTTTTAACTTTCCTAGCATTTAATATTCTTTGTGCGGTTATCCAAGCACTGTGCCTAGCAAATAATCACTTTAGCCCATAGGAAATCACTGCAGAAACTACTGTATTGGTTTAAGATGTTCCTGCTGCCTGGTTGAAGGTGGTAACTCCCCTCCCCTCCCTGACTTGAGTGGTGGGCTTGTGAGCACCCTCTGTCTGCTTCAATGCAAAATCAATTAGTTTAAAATAATCAGCCTTTGTTTTGGTAGTTCTGCTCTAGGGGGAGTAGCACCCAGCAGAGGAATGAAAACAAAACAGCTGGCTTAGACCACTGCGGGCGATTCTGATGGGAGCTCCGATGCAGCCTTGGTTTGCTAAGTGAGGCTTCTTCTCTCCCCCCTATCCTGAATATACCGAGGGAGCAACGTAGCTTCTTATCCAGTGACCTTATCAGCATCAGAATATAGGGGTTCATTAACGGTAGGTGCTGAATGTGAGATTTCCAAGAAAAATGCAGTTGCTGCTTTAGGGAAGAGCTGTTGTGGATGTGTGATGTTTTCTGGGTTAATACTACCTCAGACTGACTACCACCTTCTACCCAAAACCAGCTGAAAGTTTAGCCACTGTGTTCCTCTTGTACTACACTGGGGTAACTGGTAACTTCTGCATTCCTAAAATCTCTTGACATTCTAGTTTTGATATTTGAAAGTATTGCAGATCCTGGATGGGAACATCCTATGCTCTTCTGAGGAGAAGAACCAAACGACGTGTTTTCTGTCTCATCTCAATTGCAGTTGCATTTTAGTGGAGATTTGAAAGGTATAATCTGACATAAAGAATTGCAACAGGCCATTATAGCATCCTCCATCATCTGAGTTGATGCCATAGAATAATTCAGGTTGGAAAGGGCCTCAGGAGGTGTCTAGTCCAACCTGCTGCTCAAAGTGGGATCAACACCAAGTTCAGACCAGGGCTTTGTTCATTCAGGTCTTAAACCTTCCAAAGACCTTCATCAGTCTCCACGTCCCTGTTCCAGTGCTTGATTGTCCTCACAGGGAAAAACCTGTGTCAGGTCGCAACCTCCACTGTTGCAGTTTGTCTCATGTCCTCCTGCCGCATACCTCTGTGCAGAGCCTGTGCACAGCCTTCTGTCTTCTTGATAACCTCCGCATAGGTATGGGAGATCTGCTGTCAGCTCTCCAAAGCCTTTTGTTCTCCAGTCTGGACACCCCAGCTCTCACAGCCTCTCTTCACACAGCAAGTGGTCTGTCCCCCTAAGCATCTCGGTAGCCCTCCATTGAACTCGCTCTGGTTTATCTGCATCTTTCTTGTACTGGGGGTGTCTGAAACTGCATATGGTCTTTCAGATGGGTCTGAAAAGTGCCAAGTGAAAGGGAGTGATTGCTTCCCTTTATCAGGCAGGCTGTGCTCCTGCTGATGCAGCCCAGCGTGCCATTGGCTTGCATCACTGCCAGGGCACACTGCTGACTCATGTTTAGCTTGCTGTCCACCATGTGTTACATCTTGTGTTTGTGTGTACATATGCATGTATGCACATATATGTGTTTGTATACGCATGCACACAACCATTGTCTTTTGTCCTCCTGCCATGCATCTCTGAAAAGAGCCTTGTTAATGTGTATGCACGCACATGTGTGTATGTATACACATGTGCGTCAAATTGCACCTTCTGCAGCACTGAGCAGAAGTTTGTCCATCCTTTCCCAGACGTTCTGGCTATTGCTGGTGGTGACTGTTGACTACCTGACCTTTCTTAACTCTTCTGCTCTCACATTGACTGGTTGTGCCTCCCAGCCAGTAGGTCTGCCTGTCGCATTGCCTTGACTTTGTTTCTCAAAATTATGGTGTTTCAGGTACCTCTCTTAGATGTGTCAGGTTAATAGGCAAAGAAGGGAGTGGCAGCAGAGTGAGACTTTTCCCATGAGGATTGAGATGAATCCTGTTTGTTCAAATTCAAATACAGAATATGGTAATGTAGGGAGTGTGTTTTCAAATAGTGTTGTCCATGGATATGAGTTAAATGAAATATTTAGATACAGTATTTTTAAGAATGCACTTAGTTGCAGTGCAGTTATGTTTGCGTAGTTTCTTTGAACTTGTTTCCTTCAGGTGCTTAGAAGTTTTGGGGAGGTAATACCCTATAGGGTAAGTATTCTCTGCTAACAAAGTTTCTATTTTAAACTTAATTCTGGAGAACTTAGTTCCTGCAGAGGTTAAATACCATTTAATATTCCTAGATACTGGTACAGATATAATTCTGAGATGTGTTTTGTGTTTACACAAAATAATTTCTGTGTAATATTTTCATGATTGTCAAGTACGTTGAGTTAATTACAGCTGGGTTTGGTTCAGGGAATGCTCATTGCATGGCAGGAATTTGTTGTGTTTAAGCAATGTTTTTAGCTATATAAAACCAAAAGAATTTATAGAGATCTGTGGTTTCCCCTGCCCCCCAAATAGGTGTTAAGGATTTGCACCAACACAAAAGTAGAAATTGGTATTTGGGTTCAGACTTGTAGAATAGCATGTGTAGAATCTGGTACTTAAGTAATTTGAAACAATGAATGAAAATTTCATTCCTTGTAAACTTTTAGAAACCTTAAGTTTACTTTCTAGGGGTTTATGCTTATTAAGAAACAGAATCTTAAAGATGAAGGGCAGTGATAAAGTAACACCATTTGTGGTTTGAGAAAGAGGCAGAATTAGTTGATGAAATCAAGTGTCATTACATACTGTGAGAAGGAAGAAGGTGGAATTACAGGTAGCTGTGAGAAGGGAAAAATGTTGAACAGGCACCTTTAGAAGCTGGTTGGATTTCTGAGAATATGGCAGTGGTGTTTTGTTGGTGGTTGTTTTTTTTTTTGTCGTCATTCTTTTGAACTAGCTATCTGGTGACTTCTCATTCTAAGTAATACTAAGAAAGTTACTGATCAATATTTTGTATGTGGTAACCAGCTAATGCTAATTGCACATTTGCTAATGAAGTTGAAAAAAGTGTTTTGTGAAAAAAAAAGAAAGGTAAAAAAGTATATATTGCTTTCAGCCATGCAGATATAAAAATTATCAAGAATTGTTGCTTTGAAAAATACCTCAAAGTATAGGAAATCGGCTTTTAGAGATTCTTGAAGGTCAGACATACCATTGACTCAATTTTAGGTCTGACGTGGAATAGCAAAATGCCAGTTTAGTCCTGCAAGCGAGACTGATTCAGTGCTGTTGTAATCTCAAAGCAGCTGTGATAATTTAAATCTTGTTCTTGCTCAATGGTAATGCTGGAGTTGGGGTCAGTCTCACACCTCCAAAAATTTTCCGGCATTTTGAAGGTAACAAGAACTCACTTGAAGGGAGGTTGGGGAGGGGAAGTATTACATCACTTAAATTTAACAACAACATTTTCAGCATGCTCTAGAATGTGTGAGTCAGAGCAGTGATTTGAAGCATTCTGTGGTGGCCTTCCAGCTTGTCCCAAAGCTGCTATTCTGCAGCTGTATCTGCAAGTTTGAATGCAGAAACAAAGGAAGAATGAATGAACTTGGGTGTTAGTGAGAGCTGATTATTCAAACATCAGAAAAGACGTAAAGGATGATATGCATACGTCTGGAGGAAGTATTGATTCTGTGCTTGAGAAAAGTGCTGAATAACTTAATGACTGAAGATGTCATTCAAGGATGCAGAAGTCTTAAAGGGAAGACTTTGAGTCCGTTGCTTCAAAACAAGGCTGAAAAAATATTAGATGCTATCAGTGTGGCTTGTAGTATAAACATGGAGTACAGCATTCAAACCTTATAAACAGTCCCCACTGCCACTGTCCTGAACCCTAGGAGGACTTTTTGAGCTGCGAAGTGCAGTTACCATTAGCTTCTTGAACACCTATTTAAAAAGGGGGAGAGTTGATAAGACGAACCAGCTTCTTGCTGATATGACTTGATGTGACTCTGTCCTCCTCCTCTACATGTGCACATGCAGTGGTTCTGGTAGGAGCTTTAGTAGATGCAATACACTGGCACAAAACACTTTCTACTGCTATAACTGAAATTTCTAGCCAAGTATGCTGGTTTTGGCTGGGGTAGGGTTAATGTTCTCCATAGCAGCTGGTTACGGGGCTATGGTTTGGATTTGTGCTGGAAACAGCGTTGATAACCGTGGGATGGTCTTGTTGCTGCTGAGCAGGGCTGACACAGAGCCAAGGCCTTTTCTGCTCCTCACCCCACGCCACCAGCAAGGAGGCTGGAGGGGCACAAGGAGCTGGGAGGGGGCACAGCCAGGACAGCCGACTCCAGCTGACCCCAGGGGTATCTCACACTGTATGGTGTCATGCTCAGTGTACAGAGCTGGGGGAAGAAGAAGGGAGGGGGGATGTTGGGAGTGATGGCGTTTGTCTTTCTGAGTCACCATTATGTGTGATGAAGCCCTGCTTTGCTGGAGATGGCTGAGCACTTGCCTGCTGGTTGGAAGCAGTGAAAAGAATCCCTTGTTTTGCTTTGCTTTGCTTGTGTGCACGGCTTTTGCTTTACCTATTAAGTTGTCTTTATCTCAACCCACAAATTTTCTGACTTTTACCTTTCCAATTCTCTCCCCCATCCCACCAGGGGGGAGTGAGCAAGTGGCTGGGTGGGGCTTAGTTGCTGGCTGGGTTAAACCACAATACCAAGGATTAAGCATATTAACGGAAGCTCTCTTCTGCCACAGTAATTGGTTCTGTGCTGGTGGACTTTTGCTGACAGATAAGTAGAAAATCAGAGTTAGAAAAGCTCAGTTTACCCACATGCTTTCTTCTGTTTCTTATGTTATAAATACATCGAAATTTATGGTGAGCATGAGGAGGACTTTGATCAAGGCCTAACATGCAAACCAATGCACTTTACATAACGAGAACCTTAAGAGAGGCACTAAACTTATAAAAGCAAATAATTTTGGTTTATATGTGATTTGGCAGATTACAGGCAGATAAGTTTACTCTGGCATTCTCTGTGGAAAGCTAGCTTGATTTAATTGACAAAGAACTGGAAGCATACAAGGGCAGAATTGATTAACAGAAACTACAGAACCTTTCTGTTACTTAGCCAATACGACTGATCAGGTACAAAGAGTTTGTAGGGCAAGCACAGTATGGGAAATAATTGAAACATGGTGGAGGTAATATAAAATTGTAGAATAGTTTGGGTTGGAAGGTACCTCAAAAGATCGTCTAGACCAACCCCCCTGCCATGAGCAGGGACATCTTCAGCCAGATCAGGTTGCTCAGAGCCTGTCCAGCTGACCTTTGATGTTTCCAGGGATGGGGCATCTACTGCCTCTCTGGGCAACCTGTTCCTTAATTTGTGCTTTCTTTCCTTGACAATGAAAATTTTTACCTAAAATTTTTGCTCGTGAAAAAAGCTTTTCTAGCCCATTGGAACCATGGAAATAATGTTTTAGAGATATGATAATTCATCAAAGATTTTCTCCAGTCTCTGAGAAACTCAAGTCTTATCCAGGATATCAGCATCAGTTAAGTGTGGGTTATTATATTTGGAGTTGTTGAGTCTGGAATAAATAGGTTGTTAAAGTGTATTGATTCAGTGTGAATTGCTCTAGCTGTGCGTTGCACCCAAAGGCTAATACAACAACAACCAACAAGCCAAACCCCAAATCAAACAAAATCTATGAACCTGAAAAAGCCTGGAAAGGGATTGTGGGGTGGAGGTGCTCACCTGAATCAACTTGGAAAGCAGGATGTTTTCCTCAAAAAGGAATTGATTAAGGAGGGCTGGTCTTAGGATTTACTCCAAATTAGTGAAGTAAAGGAAACTACTACATGGCTGGTGAGTATCAATGCTCTAGAAGATGAAGAAAATTATAATTAAGGCTCTTGTATCAAACATATACTTATATATGGGATTTGTGTGATAATTACATTCCTATTCCTCCTCTAATACTAATCAATGAGGGTATTGTTGAAAAGTGAATCTTCTTCAACAGATACTGTTTCATGTATGGTGAGTGAGTCAAAACCTAGGTTAAAAATAGTAGATGTGGGAAACAGCATATGAATGGAGGATTTTTCAGGGGCTTTATAGTAGTGTAGTGCTTTCTAGTATTTTGATCAGTGGCCTGGAAGAAAACATGAAATTAGATCTGATCAAATTTGTGGATTATGTAAAGGTTGTGGAGAGTGATGAAGCATGAAGAGGGAATGGCAGCTGTACAGTGTCCTCCGTGTTGTTTGGGTAACTGGGTCTAATATGGCCAAGTGTGTTTTTATAGAGCCTGAGCACAAAGTTGTGCATGTTGTGGGAAAGACCAGAGACTGTACATCTGGAATAAAGAACTGTGCTTCCAGAAACCAGTGACCTTGCGAAGGATGGCAGGAGCAGAGCAGATGTATGGCAATGTGTGAGTCCTCAGAGTAACCCTGTGGATGTGAGGGCTGCTGAAATAAGCTCGTTACTTTTTTAACACTAATGTGCATCCATAATAACAGGAAATATTGAATAAAGCAGAGGTGAAATCAGTTTGGGAATATTCTGACCAGGTTTAATGTTAGTGTTTTTAGAGACATGTTCAAAAGCAACGAAGATGTTGTAGTGTTCAGAGTTGCTTGGGTGATTAAGTCACTCATTATAAAACTTTTTCTTAGAGTGCTGAATTGGTTTAGCTTATCATGAGGTATTTAAAAGTTTCTCAATTTTCTTTGGGCAAAATAGGCTGTGTACCAACGGGGTCTTTAATTTAGTGGAAAAAGATATGATAGCAGCCAGTGCCTGGAAGTTGAAAAGATTATTTCAAATTAAGAAAAAGGCACAGATTGTTGACAATGACTGTGATTAACCACTGAAGGCATTAGGAAGATGCTTATAACTATTAAGGGAAATTAGGATGTCTCCATCTCTCAAAGTCATCAAGTTAAGATGAAATACCACTTGGAAGATATGCATGAGGAGTGTTTGCACATATACACTGTACATGTACTTGTAAATGTACGGGTGTGCATGCCACCACACAAGTACAGGAGTATTTGCACATGCCAAACAGATCTCGCCCAGTCCTGTTCAGATTAGGTCTCTCTCCTTGCCCAAACTGGAGTTAGTCAGATGACCTGATTATCACAGTCATTCATTTATAGCACTCCTTTAAATCTATTAAGCATACATTTTCTGTCAAGGGAATAAATGTACTTGTATGAACCATGTACTTAAATGAAATCAAATGTTTGTGATCTCTTCTTTTGGGGAAGCACTGTCATTTTGAGGATAGGGAAAGGAAGGGGCTGTATGGGGAAAGACAGGGACGTCTGTTTCATTTCCTGAACAAACTGGAATATCTGCCCCAAACTTTTTCCTCGAAAGTCCTCTTAAGAAGTCTGCTCACCAGTAGTGAGAGGTAAACTTTATATTGTCAGTGTTGGGGGCTAAGTCATTACCTTCTGTAAAAATTACTTTTTAATTGAGGGAAAAAATTGCACGTGCTCATGGTGGCAGATGTAGTTTTGAGTGTGAATGCATGAGGGTGGAGTGTCTTGTATTTCTCTGCCAGTGTGAAGTCAGTGTGTTTCTTGTCCACCAGAAGAAATGGTTTCTGTTGTGTCTTATCTGCCAAAGTGGTGAAGGACATAGAGAGAAAAAAAAAAGCTGAGAGTCCTCTCCTGCCTTTGCTGTTATGGAGATGATTGATTGCCCGTGGGTTCTCAGTGGCGCATCAGAACAGTTGTTTTGGGATGTTTTTCCTAAACTCTTTCAGGAGTGTGATGGGAACTAGTCCAGTGGTGACAGCAGCTTACTCCTGGTAGGCACCTTTCTAGATATCTTGATCTTTTCCCCCATCACAGGACAAGTGCATGCCCAGTCATGTGAACAGAGGAAGGGCTGTGGGAAATAGAGCCTGCAGGAGCTGGATGCTTTGCTTGTGGCAGATTGCTGCTAGATGGCCGTTTCCCCAGGTGCTCCCTCGACTTCGGTAGGAAATAGGTGCGTACACCAAACAGCTATTGTGCAGAAGAGATGTTGCCAGCAAGCATCAGATGTAATGCATATGTTCGGTAGTTCTGATTTTGGGGAAGGGCAGGTGTTATAGTGAATGACTTTATCACTGAAAGAGACTGTCTTGCTGGAAGAAGTCACCTCCTCGGGAACATTTTCCAGCCAAGTGCTACCTTTCCCCCTCTATTGCTTATATAATTATTTTATCATGACAAGCAAGGTCTTGTATTCTTTTCTTTGCACTCTTGGACTGTCCTGTGCAGGAAGACTTAGAGATAAAATCCTTTTGTTGAGGGAAGCTGTTTATATTTTAATCTTTGCATTTCCTTGTCTCTTGGAGGGGTGTGCATCTCCTTTTGTATCTCTCACTGTTCTCTTTGTCAGAAAAATGGGTCAGACAAGATAAGGCAGTAAAGAGAGAGAGACAGGAGAAGTGAACAGTTTCTTTACTTGCAGTCCTACAATGACTTTATTTTTTTAAAAAAAAGTTATCTTCTGTCTTCTCTTTACAGCTGCTTCTTCTCTAGGAGTGTGTTAAGTAAGAAAGTCCTTCCCCACGTGTGCATTTTTCTCCTTGCCTCTGGCTGTTGTAGGCAGTTGCATCGCTGAAGGGCTGGTGGAGTCTTGTATCTGGCCTGGGGTCTCATGCCTCAGTGCAAGCTTTGGAGAGTTAATACAACTCCTTGTGCAGCCCTGAGATTTTGGTGATTGGCAAGTGCAAGGCAGCAATGATGAGTTATAATCATAGTCTAGACAACATTTTTGAGCTCTGTATGTCATTCTGGAGGGCTGTCAGCCTCCACAGCAGACAAGGCTTGGGAGGACACAAAGCTTAAACTTGAGGCTGCTTTCTCTGTCTCTCTCTTTTTTCTCTCTTAAAGGTAATCATTGTGAACGAGAATTGTTCTGAAAGTAATGATCCTTCTATTTCTAAATCTGTTGCTGGTCTCTTTCAGTTTTTAAAATATTTTGGAATATAGTTTTCCTTAAAATATACTCTTATGTGCTTTTAATGGAATTCTCTAGTTTTTCAAGTCTTACTCCTTTAACTACAACCATTGTTATTATTGTGGAAAAATTACACCACAAGAACTGGAGTGAGATGAAAATGAAGAGCTATGTTTTTTCTTGATGTCCTTAAGGAAACTCCAAACTGGTACAACCCCCTTCCTTGCCTCCCCCCCAACTTTGAATACAGATGCTCTTTCTAGATTTCCAGAAATAATAAATCTTCCTTTTAAATTTAAACTTGAATTGGTTTGTTTTTTTTTTTTTGCAACTTGATAAAAAAACCCCTCAATTTTACCTTGCAGAAAATGGATTTGAAAGTTGAAATTTCTGATTTCTCTCCCTTGAATAAAAAGAATATTGCTGTTTCACCTTCATTTTTTACTGTCTTTAAGTTTCAGGTTAGCTAAGTTGTATTTCTTATGTGTTAGCCAAAAGAAACTCCAGCCTACCCTTTAATGGGTTTTTTGAACTCTTACAGATTCTAGTTTTTGTTTTCTTGTTGGGTGGCTTTTTGATTTGTGTTTAATGTCTTAGAAAATAAAAAAGCGCAATAAAAATGGATGGGGCAGAGGGGAAGCAAACAATTTTTGGCTGTTCCTCTGTGAAATCCCATCAGTTTCATAGTGCTGCTCCCCATGAGTATTATCAGCTAACTCCACATCTCTCATTATTTATGGCAGGGAAGATTCAGGGGGAACAGGGTTAATTGTCCAGGGGTCTGGATGAGATTTTTGGGGATGGGGGAAGGACTGTAGAACTTGGGAGGTAAAAATTCCATTTTTTTTCTACTTTGTTTTGTCGTACTATGCTGGAACAACACCTACATCCTGGACCAGGCAGGTGTCTTTCTCAGGGCTGCTGAGAGGAGCATTATTTAGTATGAGGTTGTAAAATGTGGAAGGGGTTACCTGTGGCCTGGGTCAGAAAATGGAGACCAAGAGTAGCTGTTTATGGCATGGCAACTTCATTCCTAGCAACGAAAGGGATGTGAGAAGGCTTTTAGGACTTCATGACTAAAAAGGTTATGTCCCGTTGAGCAGTTTGGGTGAAGTTCAAGTGTTGAGTGAAACAAGCACAAAGCAAGCAGGGCGCATGCATGAGAGGCTATGCATACCAGTATGTATTTATGATCAGAACTCCACAGGGGCCCTTGGTTGCATAGGATGGGTTGGGGGGCCCTGCTCTTATGGAAAGGTTAGTCCTCAAGTGGAGAAAGCAGTGCATGCCAGGAGCCATGCTTTTTGAGCTGGCAGCAAGGTATAGTGTAGATTGGGAGCAAAGCAAAGGTTTCTGAGATCAAGAATAAAATAAAGTATTCATTCCCTGAAGATCTTAGGAAGAGGTCTGTGTTCTAGGACAGCTCAGGAATATCTACTTATCCCAGACATAACAAGACAGAACATGAAAAGAAAGGAAGGTAGAGGACTGAAGAAAGGGATTTTTCTATTATTCTGCTACTGAAAATTAGCCCTCGATCTCAGGCAAGGACATTGTGGCCAAAGCAAATTCCTCTTCATGAGGTTAAAGAAATTACCCATTTGTTCTCGTGGTGCAGATTGCATCACTTCTCTTTGTCACCGTGGAGAGGTGTTCCTTTCATGAGTCCCGCTTGAGTGCGTTTAGGAGAGAACCTGCCCTGACCCAGAGAAATTTCTGTCAGTGCTAGTTACGTTTCTCTAGGTCAGGGCAGCTTATCTTCCTGCTCCTCAGAACGGAGCCTTATCCTTTCTTTGCCCCTTTAATGCTAGTACCCACATGTAATTGCAAGGACCTGTTCATAGACACTTTTCATATTAAGTAAGTTAGATGTTAAGGACTTGCATGAGGAGGTCTATCGGTATTTTGCTCAGAGCTCTGGGCAGTTTAAAAGTATTTGATACAGGGAGAGAGATGCACGCAGCAAGGCTGTCTTAACTACATGATATAATTTATGGTACTTTTGCCCTTTGAGTGGCATTTACATTGATTTTTCAATTAAAAAAAAACCGAAACAACAAAATGAACTTC
Source organism: Egretta garzetta (assembly GCF_000687185.1). NCBI lineage: Eukaryota > Metazoa > Chordata > Aves > Pelecaniformes > Ardeidae > Egretta > Egretta garzetta. The sequence continues at coordinate 8,306,767 of NW_009259719.1, forward strand.
AGAAATAGATACCTTTCCACACAAACGACATTGTGATGCCATGTCTATTTAAAGAAAGAGACGGCTGAGGGGATTAAGCATGCGAATGTTCATGTCTCCCCTCTGATACGTGCACCATCCTTTTTGATTGGTGTTTGTAACAAAGGTAAGGAAGCTTTGTCACGAGGACCATCTCAGTTCCTCAAATCAAAACGCTGTCTGTCCCCTGTACTGGAGCAGCGTTCTGGCTGCTAAGACCATGGCCCCAAGACAGTGATGCCAGCTCGATCGGGCCGTACCCAGGGCTGCTTGTTCCCACCCTCTTGACTTTTTTTTTTCTTTGTGCCTGCACAGCTGTTCATGCAACTTTGTAATAAATTACATTTGGGAACTGAATTTTGCTTCTGGGTTGTTTTTCAGCTGAATTGGTTTGCTGTCCAGCCACACAGATAGTGCTGGCACAATACAGGAGTGGTATGCTAGTGGGAAAGAGCAGCTGCTGCCGAGAGTGTGTCCGAGGCCTGAGAAGCTGCAATCAGCAAGAGGGAAAATGGGTAATTTAATCAAGGCCAAATGTTTATTACCCTTCTGGTGCCTATGAAATCTGAAAACTATTTGTCAATGTCAGGGCATGTCACTGTCTATAATTGGTAGGATTAGCATCAGGTTTTGCTTGCCATCTTCTGTTTCTCACTCTCTTTTATTTAGTCTTTGCATTTATTATTTGCATCACTTGCTGATGAAAGCAAAATAAACAGCATTCGCAGTGTAACATAACTGTCCAGAGGTTTAGAGCACTCTTGCAGCATCACTACTTAGCACTTGTGTGAAAAGGTGGCTGGTTATGGTTTCTCCTTTCCAGAAATAGTGTGAGAATTGTATATTCCGTCCTTAAAAAAAAGTGCCAGGGTTGTGGAGTGCACCTCAGCAACCTCAAACACAAGCTTCCAGGCATAGGAAAATTAGAAAAGTCAGGCTGATTTTGCAAGGGATGTCGGGGTGTAGGAGGTAGCAGGAGCAAAGAATATTTTCTTAAATCAAGAAGTTGTTGTAGGGGTAGTGTCATCAGTTGGGTTTTAGATTTCTTGTCCATAGGTGTCAACAAATTGAGGGAACAGGACCAAAAAATAAACCTTAGAAAATCAGTGCCTTTCAACATGTAGGGTATGAAGCGTACTGCAAGCTCTAAACAGGGTAAAGCAATTGCCTTGAAAACCAGATGGCAACATGACTACTGCATAGACTGGAGAAGATTTGAGGCTAAAGAAGTTAGCTGCTTTTGAGATGAGAGATTTGGGGAAAAGCTGTTATCCCAGAAGAGATTTCTGATTTTCCCTCAATCCTGGGATGTGGTCCTGTTCATCTCTGAAGGAGAATTTCCTGGGGAAGCTGTTTTTCTTTCTTCTTTTTTTTTTTTTTTTTTTTTTTTTTTTTGGGGGGAGCCTCCTAACTCGGGAAAATTTCTGGGGGGAAGTTTTTTTTTTTTTTTTTTTTTTTTTTTTTTTTTTTTTTTTTTGGCGGGGAAGCTCCTAACTCTGGACAATACATAGCAAGATTTACCCTAGCCAGCATTTTAAGGTTTTGCCCACTGTAACTTCACATCCTGTTCTCCAAGGAGTGTGGGTAGCTAAGGCTGTTATTATGTGATCTTAATTTGTTTATTCTATAATGACAATAGTTAACTATTTGAGAGAAATAAGACGCGATAATGAGTAGAGAACACTGAGGAAATGGATGATCTGCTTAGTCATGCAGACTGTAAGAAATTGGTTTTTTTCTGACTCTCCCTTAAAAAAAGAAAAAGTGGTGCCTTTTTCTTCCTCCTGTGCTCACCGTAACACTCATGGAAAACAAGAGAGGAGATCTTGTATTTCAACTAAATCAATACTCACAATAGTGAAATGCTTATTTTAACAGAATGAGATACAGAGCTCTTAGCCTCTGCTGCTGGTGTGGAACCTTTTTGTGAATATAGATATGCTTTTATTGTGATGAGAAGGCGCACCCTCTGGAAAGTCTTTAACTTTTATCATTTGCCTCCTTTATTCCTAACAGAGAGAACTATGAATGAAATTGAGTGAGATTTTATAGCATTGCCAGTAAACCTGCTCTGGAAGCACCATGTAACTAGTTTTCTCTGTTACAGAATGCTCTTAATTGTGCCCAAGAACTCCCATCAAAAGAAGAGTTATAGTTACTATTCAAATTTCTGAGTTCAGACCAAATCAATAATGATCAAGAATTCCTACCATTAGACAAATGGGTAGTTTGAGTAAAATGACTTGGCAGCATTGATTCAAGACTAATAATTCAGTTATCCAACTAATAATTCAAGTGGAGGGGAGGAAAAACAGAGATGGGACAAGAAGTTCCATTCCTGTTATATTTTGGGAGATAGCAGCAGCTGAGTGTAGGGATGTTGGCTTCTTACAACATATGGTCCCCTTTGCTTGGGTTGGTAACATGTCAACAGGCCGCTAGAAGAACTGGCTTGCCTGCAGTTCCGTCTGCACTTGCTGGGTACGGCAGCCCATCAAGCAGCCTTTGCAAATGCTAAATGAGCTTTGGTAGAAAAAGCGGTCACTTGGGGAAAGCAGTTGACTGAAACTTGCACTTAACTTTGAGAGAAAAAGTACCCCAAAGGTTATGGTTTTTTGAAGATCACAACTGAATGGTCTTTATTATTCTGCTTCTGAATCTTGGAAATACAGCATTTGGATTCTGCGTGGGTGTGCATATCTACACAATATTGTCTGTTCGGTAAGAACCAGTGCTACAAAAGATGTTCCTAGCACTTATCAAAGTTAAGTGAATGTATACATTTGGGAGACAGTGGCATTTTTGCTCTGAAAGAGTAGTGTCTAGTAGCCAGCAGCTACTTGTGCAGATGACTGTCATGGTGCTTATTCACCATACAGCATTTTTTAATAATTTGCTAATATGTCCCTTTTTGATTGCTCCTTCCTGTCTTAGCATTAGATATGCTTGTTTGTAAGGGTAATTAATGTCCCGTTTAACATATCTTGGGACTGGACAGTTGGCTATGTTTACCAAAAGGGTATGGTGACCTGCAGGGTTATGTTATCTTTTTGTTAATATTTGCATATCTCCCTAGCCAAACGTGCATTGTGCTGCTTTTAGAGCTCTTTTGAAAGTAAGCTCAAGTATGTAGAGTCACATATGCACAATTTTATAAGCTAAAAATGTAATATGTATATAATGAGACTCACAGCTCAGTTTCTTTTGTGAAATAATATTTCTTATCTCTAATTTTGTGTGTGTATATCCAAATGATCCCCTGAACAGTGTGTTGGATTGTTTGTACTGTGTGGTGAGAGGCAGTAAGCTGCATTCTTTTCCCTTTGCAGGCCTGTCCAAACCACTGGGAGGTTTTGAGCCAGCAAAACGCAACTAAAGTGGTGATTCCATTACTAAGGACAAAACCACGGGAGACTATTTCATCCAGTTGCTTTCCATGTGAGCTGCCTATAGCATCAATCCTAAGTGTTATCAAAACAAATGTATTTGTGCAGGATAGATAAGGATCAGTGTGACTGTTTTATTTTGAACTGTTTAGTGGGAAAGACAAAGATCTCCAGGTTTTGGTGACTGTTCTCAAAACCAGCAGAAAAGTGACCTTTATAAGTGGTGTTTACTGTAGATTTTTCCAGCACTGTGCAAGCAGAATGTTCTGTTTGGAGGGAATGACTCTGAAAGAAACCCATGTTTCTGACAGTTTTTAATCCTTTAATGGATTTTTAATCTACAGTGGAATCCAATAAAAATTAGTTTAATGTCTGATTGCTTGACAGACTGGAGCAACTTGGGTCTAACATATGCTAATTGTCATCTTCTTATCATGTGAGTTCGAAATGGTTTATTTCTATTTCCTCCTACTTCAGGATTTTTTGGTTTTCTTCTTTCTTTTTTTGCTTGTGTTCAAGTTTCTTTGGTAAACTGTAGGTGGCATAAGTAACGCTTTCTCGTTGCTAGTGTAATTATCGTTGCTGGAGGTGGGGTAGGGAATAAAGAGGAACAAAACCATGCCAAATTCTTCCTTTTTCTAAAAACTGCATAAACCACAACCCCAGGTTGTAAGTCCAGTTCTGAAGAGGAAGAAAGATGAGGCATCAAAAGCAAACTCCCAGTCCTCTGCAACTCTTTGTAATGAAATGCAGACATATGACCAAAGGAAGAGTTAAGTTGTATTTATTTTGGGATCTGTTGATGACAGAGTGTAATGTGACTGGCGTCTGTCTCGTAGAGGATGGTGGGTTGTCCTGGACCGCTGCTGATGGGAAAGCTTGTTTCCTGAGCAGAGACACAGAAAACAGGATAGACCAACTAGGCCTTTCAGCATCGGGAAAACATGCAATTTTCCTGATTCTGAAAGATGAAGACATTGTTTATGAGCTATATCAGTCTGTTTCTGTGGGATACTCTTCAAGGAGGTAAGCCATAACGTCCACATATCTCAATGACCAAAGCCAGAGCTTGTCTTCGTAGAGTGACGGTGACTGATCTTTACCTGAGAGGGGATTAGCTCTTTGCCTTTTCACTCCTCTCTGTTCCACTGCTTCTGTTTATGTAATTTATTCTTGATTTATTACACAACTCCTTCTCTGGCACCTATGTATAACAAGATCTTAAACTCCTAGAGGGATCTTTCGGTTATCTGGATCTTCCTTGCTTGTGGGAGTTGGCTTACCTCCTGCCATAGTTTGGGTACTCACAAAGAGAAAGCTTGGCAAACCTCTCCATAAGCTCACTTCTAAAATCGGTCTTCTGGAATTTGAGAATCTTTATCATTAATGCAGGGCAGGCAAATTTGCCCTAAATTAATCTGCTATATAAAGTGTATTGAATATAAATTTGAATCCTGACATGCCATGCCCTACTATTGAGTCTT
>NW_009259719.1:8312017-8321776 GCF_000687185.1 Egretta garzetta
ATTTGAATCTTTTCTCAGGATTTTACTTCTCTCACAGGTACTGGTTGTTTTTCTATAGCTGTAGTACCATGGGCAAAACCTATAAAAGCATACTTGAAAGTGGCTTTTATGTCAAAATCCTGTTTGCTTTGAAAGCAGAAACAGTGATCAGGGAAGGAAAGTTTCCTTTTCCCATTTTCTTTAGCAGGGAATGCAAGTGCCATTTATACAGCGGTTGCTAGAGCTAAAAACATAAATGGGGATTCTGTGAAGAGACAAAATTTCTGTTCATTTGTGATGGTATTAATCCAGATGAGTATCAGTAATTACTGGAAGCAAAACCGATCACATGCTTCTTGCCTCAGATAGCCTGAAATTTTATGCAGTGCAAAACAAACCACTCTTCTAGATAGGGCTGTTTACTGGTGAGGACATTTCGAGTATTTTAAAGGAAAGAGTTGATTTATAGGAAGCCAATTTCTACTTTAATGTGATCAAATTGCTTTTAAAAGCAATGCAACATTGTTGAGGGAAATAATTATACATATATATACATATACATAATACATATTAATACAAACACAAAAATAGTTTGCCCATTTGTGTGGGCTCTGTCCAGAGGTAAAGAGCTAGTCAGTGCCTTACAGAGTCTGTGGAAGTCAACGCTGACATCTTACAAAGAGTATTCAGGTTTTTTTTCTTTAAAGGTTATGAAAAGTTGACACTCTTGGCAGTAGGGTGTACTCGCATCCCTTCTGAAATGCGGGAGAGTAAGGAGCTTGGTGGCAGGAGGTTCTGGCAGCAGTTGACGGATGACGCCGGTGTGTGCCGCTGCCACCAGTCCGGGTTGTGCAATGATCTGCAGATGCTGCCGTTGACTCACACTAGCTCTTTTTGTTCGGGATCGCAGTGGGAGCCAGGCCTTATGTAATGTTCATTGTCACGTTCTCCACTCCAGCACTGTCCTGTCAGCAGAGCGGAAGGATTAGCTCTCCCTTCTCTTTCTTTATAGGTTGGTTTTAGAGTTGTGTTTGGGTTTTTTTCTTAGTTTCTCCCACCCCTTCTTGCAGCAGCTTTTGTTGTTTTTGTTGTCAGGGAACAACCAGTTTCAGGCTGGTTTCAGTATTGTGGTGCCTTTTAGGAAGGAGATTGTTAACCTAGAGAGAATAAAAAAGCAGGTCCTGCAATTCTTCCAAAACTGATATATGGAAGTGGTTTTTAAAGCACTCTGTTCTCTTTTCCTCTCTATCCCTGCTCCCCACAAATCACAGTGGACTCCTTAATACTCACATCAAATGCAGGCAAAGAATAGATGCGTTGTGCCTATGTTTGCATGGGGTGGGGAGAAGCACACTTGCCTTCCTCAGAAGGGTGATCCAGGGCAAGCAGATGCTCTCCAATTTATGATTTTACAGCCTGCTACTTTTTCCTTTCTTTGGTTTAATATTCCTGTAGTAAACACATCACTTAGAGAGGGGATCAATGCCACTTAGTTTCTTTGTGATTTGAACAAGAGGGAATGAAGGAGGAGAATTGTTTTCTTCCTTCCCAGCTAGCAGTGTGTGGCCACCAGTTATCCATGAGTCACCATGTTGTGGTTTAACCTGGCAGGCCACTAAACACCATGCAGCCGTTTGCTCACATCCCCCCTCCCCAGAGAGTCAGGGGAAAAAAAAAAGAAAAGGAAAAAAAAGAAAAGTAAAATTTGTGGGTTGAGATTAAGACAGTTTAATAGGATGGAAAATGAATGGAAAATAATAATAACAATGGTGAAAGAATATACAAAATAAGTGATGCACAATGCAATTGCTCACCATCTGCTGACTGACGCCCAGCCAGTTCCTGAGCAGTGGTTCCCCCCAGTTTCTATACTGGGTATGATGTCATATGGTATGGAATACCCCTTTGGCCAGTTGGGCTCAGCTGTCCTGGCTGTGCCCCCTCCCAGCTATGTGCCGGCTGGGCATGAGAAACTGAAAAGTCCTTGACTAGCATAAGCACTACTTAGCAACAACTAAAACATCAGTGTGTTATCAACATTATGTTCATACTACATCCAAAACACAGGGCTGTGCCAGCTACTAGGAAGAAAATTAACTTTACCCCAGCTGAAACCAGGACATGCAGCCGAAAAACTGTGTTGCGGGAGTCTTAACAGTCTCAGACTGCAAAGGAAGAAGGGATTTAAATCACAAAGTAATCAATTAAGGATTGCTTTAAATGCAATTTGTGGGGGTTATCGCTGGGGGAAAGAAGATCCTGTTTATTTTTCAGTAAATGCTTAAGTTTGCTTTGTTAAAAACATATAGAGGATCTGCTGGACTAGTATTGGTCAGTAGCACTGTTGGCTCTTTTGAGAAAATATTTATCCTTTTAAATGATTATCCCTCCCCCACCATTTTTATATGGTAATGTAAAATAGAGATGTTAATACGTTACATAATGTAAATTAGAGATGTTCTAATGTTTGTTAGAATCAAACTGTCCAGACCAACTGATCTCACGTTTCTTATTAGATTTTTAAATGGAACAAAAAAGTATTCATTGTTACTTTTCAATAACATTGCAAGTTATTACTTGCAAACTGTTAAAGATTCTTTTATCTTACAGAGAAGCTTAAGCTCATGACTTCTTTAGTGATCCATCTGTATTCTTTCTAATAATTTTCCATTAGTTACTGAAGGCTACCTATAAGGTACGAAAACTGTGCTAGCATGCGATCTAGCAAAAAATTGAGTTTTCTCCCAAGCAGCCAGCAGTTACCTGCATATGCATTCAGTTTGAAGTGTTTGTGTGTGAGCTGAGTGTGTAAGAGAAATCTTATGGCCCCAACGAACCAACCGTTTTGCTGCCAAACAAACAAAAAAAGGTAAAGGAAATTGTTATTACCATAAAATGTGACTGTGTAGCAGAAACTGAAGGACGTTATGCAGCACTGACTTTGAAACACACGATTTTATTAAACTGTCTGTGAAAATCCTCTGTTTTTTATTTGCCAGTGTGCTTGATCCTGTTGCTATGGCCAGGCACCACAATGACTGATGTGAAGTCTTGGTTACAAAACAGGCTTTAAGGGACAAATCTTGATGAGTCCCAGGTATTTGGCTTGGCTGGAGGTTGGGGAGGTGATGGAATCCTCTTTACTATTCAGCACTGTAGTAGCATTAGTGTTAAACCTGCCCTTTCAGAAGGGATTTGTATGGGATGGGTGTGTACTCATGAACGAGTGTGTCCTGTGCCTAAATCACTTGTGTTGTAGCAGGCAAAGAGCTTCTGTAAAGCCACATTGGCTTATTTGGCTTCCTGGAGGGACAGGGGAATCCTGCTCCTCCTTGCTCAGGTGGGGAAGGACTCCAGTCTGCCCGGTCCTGCATCCTTTCTTTTTACTTGTTTGTATTCGTAATAGTTAATTAAGTAATAGTTTAGTTTTTATAGTGCTGATGAATCTTCTGATGAAAGCGGCGATGTTGTACAGAAATGGGCAAAGTCACCAGATCCCACGACGTTTGCTGTTTCACTTAATAGTTTGGGGCATGGCACGCATGACCCTGCAATGAAAAACTATCACTTAGAAGGGAAGAAGTTTGCTTTCGCATTTCTGTCTACCTTCATATGTAAGAAGAAATGGCGATTTTTAGACCTTTGCAAAGTGAAAGAAAAACACAAGGACAACAGAAATGTGTCCAAATTTGCAAGCCCTTTAAGTTTCCTCATCCAGAACTGGGCCTCCTTTCTGGCCAGGCTAAGGAGGAGGCAGTCATCACCACATGGCATTTACTATCTGAAATGTTCTACCTTAAAAAAGCAAAGCCCAAAAAACTTCTGAACTATTTTTATCTTTGTTGAAAGACAGGACATAATACATGAGAGAGGCTGTCTTGGATGTTAATTTGATGTGCAGTTGATTGCAGGGTTTAACTTCCCGGGTAGGATAAACATGACAGCTCTTTTCTCTTCCCTAAGTAAGCAAGAGGAATTTTTCAAAGTGCTTTCACCTAATATCCCACCCCGTTTTCTCAGCGGCCTCACCAGGTATTGAACTGGGCAATGGACTGTATGGACCTCTGGCTTTCTTTTGTAAACTGTGGTGCAGCAGGTTTGGTTTGTGTTTCTCAGTGCTGTTAACCCTCCATACAGCATACCGTTTGGGGTGCAGCTTCCCTTTCCATGGCAGGGCAGGAGGCTTGTGGGTTGATTTAATGTGGGATGGCCAGAAAGTCCAGATGAACAGTAACTTTGATTAGGTGAAAGTAATCTGTTTATCTCTTGCAAAGTGCCCTTCCTACAGCGATTAAATGTTGAGCGCGGTGCGCCTGTGTGTGCAAAGGCAAGATATGTGGCAGGTTGGAATAACTCAGCCATAAAACAGTAGCAGTAGCTACAATCTGGCCCTGTTGTGTAATTCCCCTTGGTGGAAGGCTCCAAACTGGGTCAGATCGGTGTGAGAAACGAGGGCAGTCTCGCAGCTGTGTAATGCCTACCTGCCTGTCGTGCCACGTCCCTGCTGCGTGCTCCATGTCCCTGCTGCCAGCTCCCAGCGCCACCAGGCAGGGTGGGAGCCCTCCCGAGATCCGGGGCTTGCGCAATGGAGAGCACCCAGTGGAGAGCAGCTGGGGAGCCACAGAGTGAGGAGGAGAACAGGAGGGAGGAAGGCAGGCAGACAGCAGCATGACAGTAGGCACCGAGGAGTTAACCAGCTTTGTTTCACCCGCTTCTGCAAGGTGGAGTTAAGTCTTCTTGAAAGCTTCTGTTTAACTCTCTTGCATATGGCTGGGGCTGCTGAATGGATATTAAGAGTTAGCTTTTAAAGAACATGTACTTACTGCTAACCAAAAATAAAACTTAGATTAGAGCCCTTTTGTACTCTAATCTGAGAGATAGCTGCTCTGCCCTGGGTTTGGTTTTATTTATAGAAAGAGAAGGACCCATATCCTTTCCTTCAAACAATTTTCAGAAAGTGTTTTGTGGTGTTGTGTTTCGGTTTTCTTTAAGGTTCTGCCACAAACAATGAAATGCGAGAGATGACATACAGGAGGATACTGATGAGGGAAACTGTATCATGTGTCATTCTTTGACCTGGAGCATTTAGTGGCATTACGTCACTTCTGCTTTTCCCATTTGTAGATGAGAATTCATTCCTGCCATTTTAGTAGTGTTTGTATTTCTTTTTTTTTTTTTTTTTTTGTCCTTAGTTTGCTGGGATAATAAAACATGGATTATTTTTTTAATATGTTTCTGTTGATACAGTTTCCAGCAGATAGCATACAAGGTGCTTTATAGCACGGTATGGACAATGTGGGAATAAGCAAATCCCCTTGAAATCCCAGGTGACCAGCAGAGGCCTATGAAGGTAATACTACTGACCATCTCCTTCTGAAATACAAAGAAACCCATACAGCTTTACAGCTACAGGCCTGAGCACAACCTGTAAAGAGTGAAACAATGTTTGTTTTCCTTAGGGCTGATATCCCCTGGAAGGAAACTTTGTTGCTATTTAAAAGTAAAAATAAGCTGCTGTTTTGAATATACATAGACTTTAGAGCAGCATTTGTTAGGAAAAAACTTCTGATAATAGATTGCTTTGCATCTGCAGTCCTTGACTGAAATCACCAGACATGGGAAAATAAGCAGTGCGGTGCCCAGGGGTCACCGTATTGCCGCAGGCTGGCAGCAACAGGGCTCGGTACCTGCCTACCAGCAGACCACAGAAGTTGAATAAATCTGTTTGGCTTGGATAAATTGGCACACTTCCACCTGAGCTAATTTAGATTTTGGCCTTTTCTATGATCTGCTTGATGAAGCCAACCTATTTTGTGTGGCACGTGTAGTAGTGTAGGGACTTCAGTTGTCTCTGCCTGGTACCTAGTGATGAAAGGCTTCCTGTTACAACACCAATCTCCACAAAGCCTGTTCTTCCCTTGTGTTCATGTTCTGTCAGACCCTCTTCAGTGTTACTGAGGAGCTGAGAGAGGCAAAGCAGGAACTGATGACTTCAGCTGGAATAATTCAGCATCCTTGACAGATTTTCAGCCTTGCTACAGGGGTGTTGGATTGTGCTTCAAGTTTCTGAGCTCATCTAGTTACTGCTGAAACACAGCTGAAAAAGAAATTTCTGTTTCTTGAAGTGTTTGTAGATATGTATGCTGACTTATCTGCTTAGAAGTTGCTTTTTTTTTTTTCCTTTTGACTGATTAGTTCTTAAACATTTTATAGTTTACACTAGAAATGTGGTGTAAGTCGGGGGCAGTGGAAAATGAGTGACAAGGGAATGTTTCCCTCTTTAAAGCTTTCTGGGGAATGTGTGGGTAGTAATTCTTCTGAGGCTTGATTTTTGAACACATCCTTTGCTTTATGTTCCTTGAGTTCAAGATGCCTTCTTTATTTTCCTTTCCTGGTTGTGTTTCTTCATTTTCATCCATCTTACACAGCTCCTTTATGATAATTCTTAGTGTGTGGCAGAGTACCCATCGCTGTCCAGAAGTGACAGTTCGTGATCTGAACAGATAAACTTGTGGCTTCGTAATCACCCTGGCCATCTCTTTAGGCTTTGTTGTTGTTTTGTACCATGATTTCTGCTGTGATGCACTGGAGGAGGATAACAGAGGAGTTATGCACAGCCAGCTCCAGTCTTGTCCTTTAGAGGAACGACATGCAAATTTTCTCTGATCCATCGTTCCTTTGTGTTTGCTTTTCTTCTTAACCTGCTTTACAAAGGAACGTACAACCTTTAAAAACTGGATCTTTGTTGTCTCCTGTCTGTACTGTTATTAAGGTAATGCTGTCTTTGTTCTGTTTATTGGAACGGGGGCTTCATGCAGTCTGTGATGAGTAGATGGGTGACCTTGGCAGTGGGTACAGCTAAGTCAGGAGGGTGGATTTTGTCTGTGACCTGTGGTCTGCATACCACAATCAAGTTTGCAGTGCTTGGGGATCAAGGTAACAGGTATCCATATGGGATTCTGAGTCTGATCCTTTTTTTCTAAGCTTCATGTTTGGACAGTAGTGTTCTGAAATTCTTCACATAACTTATTTATTTTTGCATCTTTGTATAATCAGACATTGATACTAGGAATCTTTCTGCTGTATACATGTCAAGGATACCAAAATTGAGGTGTTTTTTTGAGTGATTAGTTAATATATTGGTTCTGATATTGATTCTACAATGCTGGGTCTGTTTCATTATGATACATTGCTTATGGCATCCACTTTCTACACAGGATTTTGTGCACAGTCCAATGTAACTGTTATTTAAAAGACTGATGGCAGATTTGTGTTTTTATATGTAGTAACCCTGCTATGATTTTGAGCCTTGAGGCTCAAAGGTTGGGATTTATGAGGCTCATTATGTACCTCTTTTCTTGCAGGGCTGCCTCACGGTAGAACATGAGCAGGTAATGCACAAGGAGCACCACTGGGAATCATGTCAGACGAGTCAATCTCAGGGAGTGATCCGGACCTGGACCCGGACTTGGAGCAGGAGGATATGGAAGAGGAGGAGGAGGAAGATGAGGAGGAGGCGATGGAGGAGGACAATGATGGGGATGACGAGGAGGACTTACTTGATGAGAGTGGTAAGTTAATGGTGTTGTGAATCTCTGCGTATGTTTATTATACAAAACTGGCGTTACTAATTTTAGTGAGTGACACCTGGGTAGATAGCATAAGGGTTAGGATTTGTCCAGCGCTTGGTAGGGAGAAGTGCTTATGTGGGTGTTTAGTTTAAATAGGGATTTAATGTAGGTTAAATTTGGACTCCTGGCTAAAAAAAATTTCCATCATGAAAACAAGCCACAAGCATAAATTGTAAGGTGGATAGAATTTTTAAAATAGCTGCAGATTCTGGGGAAGCAATTATGTAATGTAGTAAATAAATCAGTTTACAATTGCTTGTATTATTAAAGGATCTGGTGAAATTAAATATATTTAGATCACTGACTTGCCCATAGGTAAACAATTTAATGGATGCTATGGGTAATTATTGCTCACTTAACAACAATCATTAACAACTGGAAAATGTTCTTTTCTGACAGCATACAGGTTGGGTTTATTTTTATTTGTTTTACAGTATGAAAGGTGGCAGTGCTAAGTAAGTTGTCACCTTCTATCCTCACCTAGTTATAACTGCCCCACTCTCCTCTTCAGTTAGGACCAGTATAGCTGTTTGTGGACCTGTGCTGTGCCGGTTACATTTAAGGAAGATTGGGTAACTGTTCTGGTTCATGGCATGATCCTAGAAATACGTTTGTTGGTCCAGCAGAAGGGCTGATGTTCTAGGGTACGTAGACAGGAGTGCATGGCTTAGGTGGGAATTCCCTGTGCTGTATTTGCCACCAAACTCTTTATATCCTAAAACTACGCCTCGAGCCTAACGGGATGCTGTATTTGCTTCCTTGAAAATTGTGATTATTTTTTTTTAATAATTTCAAAGGGTGTGCAGATTTTTGAATGCATCTACTTCAACCTACTGAGAATCGTCTACCTTTTCTTAGTGTAGAATGTGTCAAAGACAGATACTTCTCTCTTATTCTAGTTACTAAAGTATTTTTCCTTTCAAAATATGTTGTTGTCCTCAGGTGTTGTTTGGTTGGTTTTTTTCCCTAATATTCTTTCAGCCATGTGCTACTTGAAGATGCTGGTTTGATTTAAAATGCTTATAAAATGTTTGCACAAATGAATTTTATTCCTCTGATTTTATTCATGTGATGGCTTTTTCTAATGACACAGTAGCAGAAGTGGAAGCATTAGTTCAGATAATAAACAAGGGAATTCCCAGGAGATAGAGTTATAGGGCTGTAGATTACTGTGCCTCACAGAGACTGGCAGTGACCCCGTCACTTTGTTCTTCGGAACCTGCACCCGGTGGAGCAATAGGAAGCATGATGTTGTAGACAAACTTATTAACAGAGAGGAGTGACTGTATGTCATGTCCAAGTGGGTCATTCCCCATGGTTATTTTATCATAGACTTATGTATTTTATCATCTATATCTATATTATTGTGGCAGAATACTCATAGTCGTTTGTCAGGATTATTCATTCCAAAGCAAACAAAATTAATGTAGGCATATCAGAACATCGCTAACCATTAATGACAGCTGTTTATTTTCATCTTAAAACACTGAAATGTCTTTATGCTTTACACTTCTGTAGTGACTAATTAAAAATAAATATTAACAAATGTAGGAAATAATGAGGAAGAGTAAAAAGGCAATTTACATGTAACTAACATAAAATGTTATTATAGTTGTTTATTAGGTATAGGAAAAACTCTCCCTTACACAATCTGAGCAAAGTTAGATTGCTCTAGTTAGGTTTCACATTGTTTCAGCTTAATTCTGTCTGTCAGAATATCAGGTTTCAAATTGTTTCAGCTTTAATTCTGTCTGTCAGAATATCAGGATGCTTTCTGTGTGTTTAGCTGTATAATTATTGTTTTCTGTGGAGGTGTCCACTCTGCTTTTTTTGATGTCTTTTCACAGCTACATACTGCCTCTGAAATGTCATTTGACATTACCTTAAATCTAATATAACATGGGTCTCCTGCTGTTTGGCCTACAAAATATAGCTAACTTCAGAATTTAGAGGATCGTTTTATTTTGCCCATCTGATGTTTATAGTCCCGTCTCTTTGTAGATGGCCCTTGTTCATAAAAATCCTCTTAGGAACAGACAATTACTTTTACTCGCAAGAAGGAAGTGCTCTAATGTTTATACTATGAAGCTTTTTAAAAGCTTAATTTTAATAATTTCTGTTTAAAAGTTTGTTTTCCCTGTTCCCAGCT
>NW_009259719.1:8321933-8327634 GCF_000687185.1 Egretta garzetta
GTAGATGTTCCCTGGGGGATCCTGGGGGGATCCTTCCTTTGTGGATGGGCTCTTGTATATTTCTAGCACTACAAATTTTAGAAGATTATTAATCTTTTACAGTTATTTCCTTGGAAGGGTGACAGGCTGCATATATGCTTTCTCCAAACCAAAACTAATTACTTGTTTAAAAAATAGTGATTATAACAACTATGAAACTAACATTTTTACTGCTTGCTTGCAAAATAGTGGCTTTGTTTTGGAAGCGTAGGTTTCCCGTGTTTTAATGGTGACTCGGATGACTTATGAACCTTCCAGGGTTAATGCAGTAGTACCCACACCTGTCGATGGTGGATAGTCTGGTCTCAGACTTAGAGTTGACTTGTCTTTTGTGCGTTTAACCTGGTTGTGTGTGGAATTAATACTTGTGGTGGTTTCAGTTTCGGAATTTTCTTTGCGTTCCTTTACATTCTGGTAATCAAGAGTGCTGTCTTCAGGTTTGGTGCAGTTTTTCTCTTTTGTGCTCTGAGGACCTGAAGTTTTGTTTGCATTTAGTATAGGCTGTCCCATAGATGGTCTAGAGTTTACTTTAGTTTGGGTTTTTATTGTACAAACTTTCAGTCTTGATGAAAGCAGTTCCTAAACCTTCTCCCACTGCCCTCACAAAGAAGAAGAGCACAGAAGGGTAGTTTTCTGAATATTTCTGAATAAGTGAGAGTTAATAACCACATAGCTTACATCCTTTGTACATTTCTTCCGTGGTGGTCAGTTAATGGGTCTTAGCATCGTGTGTAGGAGGTCTTACCACTGTAGCCTTTTCTTAGAATACTTCTTTTAGGACATCCCTACCCTGACACTTGTAACCCCTTCCCAGGGGCTGCCAGACTGCACACCCATCCTAGCAGCACGCTTCGATCCTAGCCAGAGGCTTCCACTGCTTTTCCAGCCTTGTCATCCCTGCCCACCGCATCTGTTCTCTCATCACTTGTGGGTAGCAGCACTTGTTTTATCATGTTTGATTTTTGTGATATCAGTGTGTGACTGCTAAGAACTTTTTTTGTTAACTCCCTAAATCCTTTTCACTAGAAATGTGGTGTTCTGATGACTGTAGAAATAAAGGGTTATTTCAAGTCCTGCACTTTTTCTCTGATACCGGTAGTTGCTCAGGGCTGTGTAGAGCTCCATAGGAATAAAAGCTAATTTGAGCAAAGAGGAAACAAACCTCCAATATGGATTTTACAGATCATTTCAAATGCAGGAACTGTTCATACCTCAGAGCTTTTCCAAGGAAAGCTGTTGAGTGTTTGAACGATTCCCACTGTAATTCTCTGTTTTTTTTCACTTTCTGAATGTCTTTGGATTATTCTGATTGAGGTCTCGAGAATCCATTTGTCTCCTACTCATATATAATGCTGTAATTCTGCTATTAATTGTGATGGCAAGTTGCTTGTTTTCATACCTCTGAGTATGTGGGTTAAACACTTTTTAAAAAGTGTAACTCGGTGTATATTATTTCAATTCTCTGAAAGATGCCTTGATTAGCACAGGCATTCAGACACTGTTCTCAAAAGGCGTTTGCATTACAGAGTGTGTGGTACACCAGACAGGATTGCAGTCAGTACTTCTGGGATATAGCAGTGGACAATTTTCCAATACCACAGCAGTACTGCAATTTTTAATGTACAGATGTATCAGGCAACACCAGTAGCGTATTAGATGCTACTGTTGTGATATGACAATCTCCACACAATTAGCCTTGTCTTCAGCCCTGTGTTGTCCTCTTTGCCTGTTTTCTCCTGTCCCATCCCCTCTTTCTTTCCCCAGGGCTGAGGGCATGCTAGTTCCATGACATCTCTGCTTGACTAGTGGAGAACAGGAGAAGACAGAGGCAGTCTGCACTCCCTCTTCCCACCTCAGACTCACACTGTTCCTCTTCCTCCTCCTCCCTGACAAAGTGCAGGAGCAAAACAAAACTGCTTTGTGTGGGCTTTCTAGGGAGATATGGACCCTAAGGGAGGAGTGAATAAGGAACACAGTCGTGTCAGTGGTGCAGAATCGCAAGTCCCAGGAGAGCAGAGGACACACAGGTGCCTGTGCTCTTTTGCACTGCGGTTCCTAGTAGGGTGAAGACACCAGGGCCAAATCTCAGAACCTCTGCAAGACTAGCACAGGAGGTTAGTGAGGTGAAAGAGAGACCCTTTCCCTCACCCTAGCCTCTTAAAACTGTGCTCATCCCTGTCTATGATATTTGGTAGTATCATGACAGATTCAAACAGTTACCTCTTGTTTCTGGGGCATGATCCAGAACATATTTCAATGACTGCTTTTTGTTTGTACTTGAGTGTGCCAGTTGGTACTCACAGTTTTGAGTTTCCCAAGATACCAAGGCAGGACTTGACTTCAGATGACAGCCACTGTCAATTCAGGTTTGAAAAGGTCTATGCTTTCCGTGTACTCTTGCTAGAGGAAAGCTCGTTTAGGTTAAGGGGTGCTGCTAGATCAGCTTTAAGTACAATTTTCACTTGGTAGTTGGAGAAAAAAAAGTTGGCATGAAATTATAGCAAGAATGGATTTTGTTTAATGTGATGTTCCTTTGTGGCTCTTTGTGGCTCATCATCATGGTGCATGCAGCAAGGGGTGCAATTACAATGAAAGTGAAATCGATCTGTAGCTGCCTGGATAATTTCCTTGTCTAACCTGAGGGAAAAGCATCAGTAGTTAACGCTATACTTACTGGAAAGTTCATTAGCAGCTGGAGTTATTAAAGCTGAAATTATTTTGGAAATCTGATTTTAAAGTAATGTGGAAGTGTGGGTTAATATTTTTGAATGATACATGAATGCATCCTTGAGGTGCAGGGAGCTGCTGCTCATCTTGGGAGATCATGTTATTCATGTGCTTCCCACCCCAAAGTCATTCCATCTTTTCTTCTCCTCAACAAAGTGCTGGAACAAAACAAAACTGCAGCGTATGTGGGAGTCCCCAGCTGGATGTGTGGAGTTGGGAATAGAGCAAATTTCTGTCCTTACAGGAAGAGAGAGCAAAGTCTTTGGTATAAACCTGTTCATTTACCAGGCTCCTCCTGCTCATGTACATGAGTTTTTGCTTTTCATCTGAAGTTATTCTTATAAATTAGGTCATGTTATACTCACCTGTATGAAACTGAGAGGCAGAGTATGGAGACAGTCTCCTGAATAATACCCTACTAAATGATATCCTATTCTTTATCATTTTATATCCAGATTTAAAAAGGCACATACTGCTGGAAGGAAAAAAAAAAGGGGGGGGGAGGGGGAAGCTGCTGTCAGAAAGTCATTTACCTGCACTTTTTACTTGAATTGGATGGTCCTGCTTGTATTGGTAAATGGAGATTAGTGCCAGCAACCTGAAATCTTTTTGCCTTCTACCTTTGACCAGACTGCACATCATTTTCTCTTAGGAAACACTGGTTTTACGTTGTCCTCCCTATCTACTAGAAATGAAATGCATTCCTTAAGAGGAGGAGGAGCAAACACATTTCTTTAATCTCTCTACTCCTTTCAGAAAGCAGCTTTTCACAGCAGTGTCTTTGGGTGGTATCAAGGGTAGATGGGCATCCCAAGGTCGAGGCAGCCTCAGCTGCTCTTTGGGGAACCTGTTAATGGATGCTTCCATCTGCCGCAGTACATGGGCACAGTGGACTTGATTGCTTCTGCCTCAGACTGGTGATATGCGTGCTTTGATCTCTTGTCCTTGTTGTTTAGCTGCAGGCTGGTGGCAGGGGCTAGGAAAGGCACAGGAAAGGCACAGGCCTGTCGGAGTAAGCTTGGAGTGGAGAGGAGGCTCTTTTTGTTCATTGAAAGTGGATGAGTTGGAGAAAAAGTGTGGAAAGAAAGAAAAGTCAGGACTTCCCTAAATCTAGAAAAGCACTGAAGACGATCAGGAGGGTTCCTTTAATTTTAAGCTCTGCTGTATTCTGTGTGTACATATGCCAGAGTGGTGGGTGCCAGTAAGTAATAATCCTATAATTTAATCTGCAAGTTACTGTTTGTGGAGCCTGAGGTGGATTTCTTGGGAGGAAGAGAAGAGTGGTTGTTAACATCTTTCCATTTTTATCCTTCTTGATGGACTTTCCTACCTTGATTGTTTTATTTTGGTTACTAGCGGCTGGATGCAGTTCCCTCTAGAGTCCACCAGGACTATTTCTAAAGAAACTACAAGGGCATATCCTGAGGGAAGCAAACCTCTTCTCAACAGTGAGTTTGTTGCCTCCGCAATGGCCCTGATCTTCACCAGGCTGGGAAACCAAACCTGAACTTCTGTGTACCACTGTGCACTTTGCTGTTCTTAAACAACCAGGTAGATTTTAATGCTTAATGCTGACTTTCCATAGACTGGCTTCCAAGCCAATAGTAGCATGCAGAGAGGATGGCACATGTGGTATCATAGAGATACAAAAATAATTGCTACATGTGAAAGAATTTACTTGTGAATTAGTATCCAGCATATTGGCATGTGGTGAAACCTTATCGAATTGTTGTGGGAAACTGTGTTACCTTAGAAAATGATTCTTACGGATTGGAGTGTTTAAATATGCTTTATCATAGGGGTGCAGACTGTGGGGCTCAGCCTCAAGTCAGGTGGCTGAGGATAACTCCATCAGCAAACCTGCGTCTAACTGCAGATATTGGATGCGTTTCTTAGGTGACTTGCTGTAACTAAGCAGTTGAGGGAGTTTTATTGTTTTCTCAGCTTCTGAAAGGGATAAGAGCATCTCTGAAGTTGCTTTGTGTCTGTTAAGCATACACTCTCCGCCTCCACAAATCTTACATTTGAGACTTGTGTTGGTTTCCTAAGACCCAGAAAGTTAGGAGCTGGCTGTTTTCTATGTTTCCACAACCCAGCTGAATAAAATATAAAAGACATAGTTAGTGTCAAAGGTGAACAGAGACTGGAGCACTAGCATTTCCAGATTTAGCGATCCTGGTTACCGAGTAGTGCAGAAAGGTTACATTGAAATTGCAGGGAAGAAGGTTTGCCTCTCATATTTAGGCAAAAGCCCCACTGATTTCTCTGGGAACTTTGCTTTGTTACAGGAGGCTGCATATTTTATCCATTATTTTTTTTATTCTGGCAGTTTCCCCTGTAGTACAGTCTGTCTTTCAGAACAAATGGTGTTTCTGTGTGCAGTCGGAGGGGTTTGGACAGCTAGCAAGTGTCTGCATACCCAGCACGTTGTATGGGAGCTGCTAACACCCATGCAGACCCCGTGGCAGGCACCCAGCTCCCTTGAAGTGGCTTTACTGGACTCACTAAATGGTGACATTAAAAAAAAAAAAAAACATCCTCCTGGGTGCTTTGCTGGGAACAGCCAGTACTGTACACTGTGTTAGCCCCCTTTCTGCTGAAACTGAAGCTGCAGATTGCCTTGTTGGGCATTTTGTTTGTTTTGGGGCAGTTTCGGTCATCGGAGGGTGATAGAGGCAGGTGGAAGTCTGTTGTCTACAGGCTGTTTGCCCATAAATCTGGGAGGAATAGGGAAAGGTAACAGGAATGGAGAGGAGTGTGGGAGGAGTGGCGCCTGGGGTTTGTGAGGGTTTTATTGACTGATTCCAGCATTTTAACTAACCCTGTGAACTAGGTTATTCTCAGCAGGGTGAGGTGTGGCTTGATGGCTGCTGTGGGAAGGAAGGATGAGATCCTGATGGAGTGCTGTCCCCCCAGCCCCCTTCCAAGGAAATTA
>NW_009259719.1:8327700-8328841 GCF_000687185.1 Egretta garzetta
TGTCTCGTCTGCTTACCCCAAGCAGAGGGAAGCTCCTAATGAAAACATTCATGACTCCTCTGCCCCCGTCCCAGGCTCTCCGACGGCGGCTTCCTTTTTGAAAGGGTGGCACAAGGTCTGGCATAGTCTAAGTGTTATATAACCTGGAGTAATGACTTGCTTTACTTCTTTAAAAGGAGGTGATGACGCCAGAGCTCTGCTTCCTTCAAACCCGCCAACTGGGCACAGGGACTGGCTGATCTCGCGAAATGATGTGGTATTATAACTAGCTACGCTTTTTCCCCCACCCCCCCTTCTTTTCTTCTATTTCCCTTTATCTGTTGTGTATGATGGAATACAAAATAGAAAACCTTCCATGCAGTTCAAGAACAGCCCATGTCCATGGCTCTGCATTTTCTATATATATATATATATGGATTTTTTTCAAATGCTTTTTTACCTGTAAGCTACATGCTTTCTTTTCTTAAAGCTGCCACAAATGTGAGAGTAGCATGAATGCACAGGGAGCAGGGTCAGTGAGCAAGCAGTTATTAGCTGAACAAAGAATTGCTCCAAGTCTTCATGGAGAGGAGAAGTATCTTATTTCTTCCTGCATTTCTGATAGGCTTTGCAGGATATGGGGGTTGTGCATTGTTGGCCAAAAACTTGCTTTTCTCATTTCACAAAGCAGCCAGGGATTGTATAACAAAGGACAGTCACACTTACTTCTCTCTCACATTTGGTACCTTTTTCCCCATGTATGTTTGCAATAGTCACCTTTGTACTGCCCCTAGTCATTGCTAACAGATACCATACTCTGTCATCTGCAACTTCTGAAACCATGATAAAATCACAAGGAAACTAATTAGCAAATTTGTAATGTGGTATTTTCCCTCTTGACTTTACCAGGGTCACCTGATGAATGTGATGAAGCCAAAGGCAAAATCCTCTGCTTTACATTTTAGGCAGCACCCCTTTTATTTTCAAATGTACTGGGAGAAACCCTTCTCTGTTTTGCATTTGAATTTAAACTATGCAAGAGGTCCTTATTTTCATTTTTCCTTAATTTGTCTGGTATTGTGCTGTTTTTAATGACTGGTTAAATAAAATGTGCATGCAGCTATATGTTGTACAAGTATAATATTTTGAGCCAAGAAGCAGC
>NW_009259719.1:8328981-8329939 GCF_000687185.1 Egretta garzetta
GCAGGAATTTTGGAAGGAGGGGGAACTGTTTTAACTAAATTGGAAGTATTCTTCAGATTCTAAAACACAATTTCACATCAGTTTTTTGCTTTATTTGTTGTTTTAATTTCCTGCTTAGGCTTTATAGAAAACTGCAACACTGAACTTTCAGAAGTGTCTGGCTCATCATTTGGATTAAAGTTTTTTTTATGCAACATCCTGGTTTTATTTTAACAACAGTAGATTGTACTACAGATGTTGAAAATGTCTTGTTCACATTTTCTTCAACATGCAGTTCACTGACTCAGTCTCAAAAAAATTCTAAGTAGGAGTCAGAAGACATTATTTTCACTTGCAAATATGCAAATAGGAATGAGACAGGAGAAAGCTACAAGATAAAATCTTCTTGGGCTAGGTGAACAGAAACTTCTATTTTAAATCTCTGTCAAAGCACATTTTGCAATTAAAACATCTGTAGGTAATCTTCATCTACGTAAAATGTTTAAATACACAAACTGTTAGAAGCAATTTTAAAATGGCACTTTTGTGTACTCTTAGCTTGTGATTTATGTCGAATTTGCACTTAGATGAAAACTGGAATGAAATTAAAGTTGTACAAAAATCACTCTTCTATGGTGCACAAATATATTGTGTCATCTTCAGCAGCAGAAATGTAGCAAGTTATAGGAGGAGATAAGAGTCAGTTTCTTGAATGTAACTAGGATCGTAACTTAGCTTTGAAGATGATAATAAATATCTATGGTATAACTCCTTTGACTTAAAATTATTATAGCTGGTCTAATAACAGCTTGTTTTCTTCAGTACATTTCAAACACCTTTGAAAGCCTGGGACTGAAGTCTGAAGCAGTGTATGTTTTGCCACAGTGATTGTCTGAAAAGCCTTTCCAGAAGGCACAGCTTTTCATCGCTACCTGTATTTTGTGTGATTAGATTTTTGTTCCGTTATATACAACTTCCC
>NW_009259719.1:8330093-8381131 GCF_000687185.1 Egretta garzetta
CGTTATGATTTAGATGAGTGTGGGAAAGAAAATAAACCAAGATTTATATGAATACAAATAAAATGAGAAAAAAAAGTTTGATCAAATGTGACGTCTTATGGTTCAGTCCAAAACTCACTGAAATTAATGGAAATTCTGTGGTTTGGTTTAGGTCTTACTAAAAAGAGTTTTTATTTGGAGTACAGTGTTTGTTTAAAAAGAAAATTATTCTCAAAGCCTAGCAATACTCAGCTGCCAAGAGTGTTGTGGAGTTTGATTCTGTCTGAACTGTTTTAGGTTGATAAACACCACCCATACCACAACCAGGTAAAACCCCATACTCTTGTGTGTTTTCCACGTTGCTAAAACAACATGGAAAATGGGACAGGGAAAGTAGCCTTAATGTTATTTGTATTTGCTACTAGCAGATGATAATCAAGAGTGAAATTTGGCTGTCAAGCCTAGTTTGTGTTAAATATCTTACAAATGATTCAGATTTGTAGGCAGGTTCTTGACCTGTTGATGATCAGCGAGGTATGCAGAAGCAGCTGGTGAATGTGGAGCAGCACGCCTGTGAGAAAGCTGTGGGATGGGGAATGGGCTGCACAGCCAGGGCAGAGAAGTCAAGGATGGGCGAGGAAGGTCTATTCTATTTTGCAGGGCAGCAATGAGGGTGAACAGCACACAGGGCAGTCATCTGAGAGAAGGGAAGCTTGCAGGGACCAAGACTGTGGTGGCACATTATGGATTCAGTGCTTCTCACCCATACTGCACTTGGTGGGCTTGGATCAGGTCAATGTTGAGCAGTTCTGGAGTGGCTTGGCCTGCAGAGCTCAGCAAGAGGAGCAGTGGATTGAGAGAACCAGGTTCAAGGTGGAAAACAGGCATGGGGATGGGGAAGGAGCTACTCCAGCTTGAAGGGATGAGGAAGGAGAGTCATTGTGATATGTTTCTAGTGTCCTTTTACGATCAAGCTTCTTGTGTATGTAGGCAGCTTTAGGCGTGAGTTTTAACGCTTATGAATTTGCAGTGCTGCTGAAAAGACTCATCAGTTGAATAAAAAACATGTTCTGAAGGGCCTTTTTCTTGGTATTCTATGAAAATACAAATTTTATAGTGATTTTCTTTTTTTTAACAGGGTAATCTCCTATGTTGTTTGCAAGGGAACCTCTCAAGTGACAACAGTTTCTTGAAAAGCCTCTTCTGATGTATAGCACAGTTGTACAATTGCAAAGAGCATGTGGTTTGAACATGAGGTAGGTGAGGTATGACAGCTAGGTAAGATTTCAGACCTTGTAGGGGAGGGAGAACATTCTTCCTTACTGGCAAGGCTGGCCTCACAGAAAAGCTATTCAGTAAATGGGCTTATCTGTAACAAGATTACCTTCCATGAGGAGATCATTTTATAAACTGACTGTTTCTGGCAGATCTAATTCTTGGCTGTGTGAATGCGTATTTATCATGGCTAACAGTGATGGCCTCACCAGTAGGCTGTTGTGAATAGAAAAGCTAGAAAAATTCCTTTCCATTTTGCACACTACGGTGAAGCAGTAAATTCCCTTTTTATTGCTGTGTGTAGAAGGACAGGTCGCCTGTTCCCCCCAATGTATTGAACTTCCATTTTCCTCGTGCTTGATTGCTGTAATAAGCATGCCTTGGAAAGTACCCACTTGTATTTACACAAATACTTGTCTTTAAATTTTGCTTCCCAGTTTCATAAATCTGTTAGGTCAGATGCTGAGGTCCTGTTTGTTTATTTATTCCAACTCTACAAAGTCCTTATAAGGCCTGCTGCAAGATTCTTGGCTATGCACTTTTCTTAAATATATTTATCCCTCTTTTTCCCCTTGATAAACACTGTATGCTCTTGTGTATTCAAATAGCCAGCAGGCTATTTGAATCTGTGACGTAGGTGAAAGGCCGTCTTGTTACCAAGCCTCTTAAATTTTACCAAAGAAAAGATTAACTGTATTAAAATTATATGGCTCTAATTATGAAAATAGCACCTTGGGTTTGTTTCAAAGTAATGAGATATTTTGATGGTAGCAAGCATTCACTGCGCTCTGTCACACTCTTGAATGAAAGGTCTAATAAAAATGTCTGGAGTCACACAAAGGGTAACCAGGCTCTGCCCTGGCTGTGTTTGCAGACCTCTGGACCAACCTTTACTGTTATGAGGGCAGCACGTTGTCCTGCAGATCTGTGCCAGAGCTGTTCAGATGCAGCCTGCTTCAGGCTTCTTGTGCTTGTCCTGGTTTTCCTGACTCTTGCTTGCCAGTTGTTTCAAGCAAAGAGCTGACTTCATTATGTGGACAAATGCTTGCTAGGAGTGAGCTGATTGCATTACGGGTCTATCAGCCCAGGTTTGCTGTTTGTTACTGGCAGCGGGTATGCCTGCAAAGGGAATCAGGCATGGAAGAAGTCTCTGTAGCGCTGAGGAAGGCCAAGCATGATGGTTAGCCTTCAGGGGTTCAACCACAGCTTTAAAGTACTTATTCTCTCCTGTACTTACTTATTCTCTCCTGTACCTGTCCTTCTGGTGCAGATGGATGATGATGGGGAGGAAGGCGTGCTTAGAATAAACTTGTACTCCACTAATTCTGAAAGGTTGTTTCCTAAAAACTGGGAAATCTCATAGTCCATTTGCTGCACTGAGAGCCTTCTGCAGCATAGTGGTGCTGTATGAGCTGCTGATTTGAAGAAGTGAACGGGATGCTTTTTCACCTATTATTCTGCAAACAGGTTGCCAGCTCCCAAGGAATTACTCAGGTTTCAGTCTCAGTTGGTTCCTTGGAAGTTAGCAGGCATCATGCAAATAGTTCATAAAATCATGGATACCAAGATTATTTTCAAAGCCAAAAAGGCTGTATTTCTTTTTGCAACTCGTTCCCTCCCCTCTTTTCCTTTTGTGCTGTGAAACTTGGGAGCACGATTACGGCCCCACGTGTCCCCTGCTCTGAGCGCCCTGTTGTCTGTTGGGATTCCCCTTGTGTGGGGCCCCGCCGGAGCCTGAATGGTTATGTAAGGATTTTTATTTTATTCTCAGTCTTGGTCTCTGCCACTAGTTGAACTGGATCACGGGCCGAGTGAATGGGATCCGGTCCTATTTGAACGGTGCGCAGCTCCGCCACTCAAGACGAGAGAGACCTCCCCTGTACACACCCACTCAGCCTCCCTGCTCTTCTTCTCTCTAACTCTTTTCCCAGGCGTAACTGAGGTTGCTCCAGCTGATTGGGAACACATACCGAAGCCAAACTGTCTGGGCAGCGCAGCTCCAGGCACTGGTCCCCAGTGGAGCAGCAGCTACCTCGGGCAGGGCTGTGTTGTTTGACACTCCAAGCAGGGGAGGAGATAAGTGACAATTTTTATTTAGGCTGAACACAAGGCATATTTAACTAGTTATATAACGGTGACCCTGGTCCGTCTCGGCTGGGTGCAGGGAGGATATATGCGTACTGATTCCTGTCATACCGGCTGGGTGGATTCAAGCACTGGGAGCTATTTACCAAAGTTATTTTCAGAAACCTTAAGTGCAGGTTTCCCTGCCTGTACCCTGGACTGTTTTATGAGGAGGCATTTCCCGCTTGCGAACTGAACAGCCAGTGAGAGTGGATTTAGTGCTTGCTGGGCTGCGGGCAGAGATAACGAGTTGTCGGGAGTGACTGGAAATTTTTGTCCTGAAGACCCTGAGACAAGACTAGCAGAAGGGCTGAGAGCGTGCGACCCTGTTGAACAAGTGT
Organism: Egretta garzetta; assembly: GCF_000687185.1. Lineage (NCBI taxonomy): Eukaryota > Metazoa > Chordata > Aves > Pelecaniformes > Ardeidae > Egretta > Egretta garzetta. The sequence continues at coordinate 8,333,813 of NW_009259719.1, forward strand.
TGGGGCAGAGTCACAGGCTCTGTGCACTGAGCAGCATGTTACTTTTGGATGAGTCTCAGCAGTTTCCAGGTAGGACACAGGTCGGTTTTTTGTGGGGTTTTTTTTGTCTGGTTTGGTTTTTTTTCACCTCGTTTTCTGTTCCCTCTTGCTTTCCTGTTACAGACCATTCATACTCCCTCCCCTGTACAGGAGCACCCTACTCAGTGGCTAGCAAAGTACAGCGGGGCTCAGATTTTAATTTGCTACCTACCTGGCAAGGATGGAAATGATTGAATTTTCAGAGTCTTGCAATGCTTGTTGGCTTGACAGAGGGGATATGAGAAGGAAGCTCTTTCTTTCTTTGTGCTTTTAATTCTGAAGACTTCGGTGATGTGATGTTCTGAGTCTGGCTGTTATTGTTTCTGCTGCTGTCATATGTAATGCTGCGAAAGTAATTTTTAGCAAGAGAGGAGGCAGCTGTTAATATCGGTATGATTTTATATCCAGTGTCCTCTCCCCCACCCTCTTCAACTTTTTGTGTAGACTTTTCCCCAACATCCTACTCGATAAGAGTTTTGAGAGCTTCTTTAGTCAGTGAAATACTTGGTGACTTGCCGACCGGGCAGCAGTCTGGGCACCAGGCAGAGCTTGCTTGCTCCAGATCCCCTTATTAGTGCCTAATAGACCAAGAGCTACTTGGCTCTTGTTCTGCCCCCCATCAAATGGAAGATGCTGGTGAAACCCTAACACAAGTTTTTACAGTTTTGGGATGACTGCTACTTAGTTTGCTTGCTGGTGGGAGGACATTGTCTGTTGGAGAAAAAACTTTGCTGAGATTTGAAGAACTTTCTAAATTTGTAATTTAACTTGTTACTTTGAGGTCAGATACTTGGGGACACCAAGCTTCTTCCACCTTGTTCATATGGCAAATACCTTCAAAGTTCATGCTGTGAACTTAATAGGCTGGTCAGAAATGGTCCCCAGGAGTTCTAGCTCTGGGTTCCTGGTTTATTGTAAGAGTTCAGTGCAATGTGGTCTTTATGAGGAGTTTTTATAGAAATAAGCCATGTAGTATTTGTTGTCCATTAGTGGGAAGGCTGGATTCTAGCAAAAAAAAAAAAATCATCTTTTCTTGCTTTCTTAGTTCTCTGGTTGTGGTGGCAGGACAAAGAAGCTAATGCTGGGAGAGTGTGAAGTGAGAAGAGAAAGGAATTAGGATGCAAAATGAGTTTGGATAAATGAGGAATCTGGGTGATACAAGTGGCTTATGTAATTCAGTCTAGATAATAGGTATGAAAAGGGAAGGCAGGGGAGGGGAAGATGCTTTTGGAAATGAGACTGTAGGTCGTAGATGGAGGGAAAAGGCAAGGTTAGAGGTCTTCCAAAAATTTTGAGTGGAAAGGTATTTTGGGGTCATTTGTACAGAGAGCAAGAGTGCAAATGAACTCTTTGTACTGCGTGGGTCATCGAGTTATAAAGTCTGGGGCAAGGTTTATCACAGTCTGTTCTACCAGTGGGAAAATTATCTGTTTGAGGAAGCATTTGTAACTGATCTAACGTGGTTGTGCTCTGGCTGGTGGATCCAGAGAGGTCTCTGTCCCACTTCTCCATAGCCTTCTTGTCCTCAGAGAGGATGCACACAGTCACAGTGAGTTTGGGGCAGAACTGAGGCATCATGATCTCCCCTGCCTTTGTGCTTCAACCATTGGTCACTACCTCTTTTCCTCTCTGGTTATGTGGCTTTTTCTCAGTCTAGGTGCCTGAACACTTCTTCGGGATGTTTGAAGTAGGAAGCGCTTGTATATGCAGTGCTGTGCTCTCTGTTTGTTATTTTACAAATGTTTTTGGAAAGTTAGAGAGGATTTGAATTATTTTTATGGTAGCACCCACCAGCTAGTAAATCAAGGTTTGTGGCAGTACACTACCTATCCCCTGTTAGAAAAGAGGCTGTTGCCCTGCAAGAAAAATATCTTATTTAGAGGCCTGTCTCTTCCCCATATATGCTTCTTTTTTTACCATAGAGGTAGTTGTAATTTTAGCAGCCTTCTGAAGGAACCAGTGCTTGTCTTTTTTCCAGGCTGTAATGGGCTTAGCTTTTGGGGTGTTACGTATTTTGGATGGGGGTGTCCTTGTGATATTGTGGCTTCGATTTGTGTGAGTCTGATTGCCATGAACAGCTTCGCAGCCCTTTGTCAAACTGCTTTAGCAGCACACAAAGCAGCACCAATATTTTGAAAAGGAAAATTAGAAACAGATTGTTCTTTCAGTGATGGTGTTTCATCCTGGTCTTATTAGCTTTCTCCAGTGCTCTCGGTCACTTTTCTGGCTGCACTTGATGGGAGAAGTGCCAGTGGAATGCGGTGGCACAGAGGCTCAAACTCAACAATTTGCATTTTTCTCCCAAGTGATGCCTCCCTCATTAAACAGAGTCCTTAAAAATTCCTCTGAAATTACTTTAGAGACTGAAGCAGAAACAGAGAATGCAGCTGAAGTTCTGTGCTTTGTTACAGTTCTAAAAAAATCCACAACTATGTTTTGTTTTTCCAAGTAGGAAATTGTATTTAAGGAAAGGAAAGTGAGCCTGTTGGTCTGAGCATAGGGCAGGGAGCCAACAGCTTGGGAGTTACTCAGCACTGATGCCTACCTGATTTCTTTGCCTTAGTTTCCTCCTCTGCAAGATGGACAGGAGTGTGTTTCACAGGTTATTGTGAGGACCGCGTTGTGCTTATGAACTCTTTGACACTGGAGTGCAAATGCCAGGTATTGTAATTTTGAAATCTCTCCTCTCTTACACCATTGCCATCATGAGCAATAACAAAGGAGCACTCAGATGCTGAAGGATGCTTTATGCTGGGATTATTTCCCATGCTGCTCTTTTAAATTAGGAGTGAGTGTCAGATGTCTTCTCCCCCCCTCTTCCCCCCTTCTTCCCCCCTGCCCCCTTAACAGGTCCTGAACCAAGCTACGGTGAGGGCTTGAGACAGGGATTAAAGTTCGGTTTGTGCTCGTTTTTTGTTTGCCATTTTGGTGGCCTTGGAAGCGTGTGGCAGCAATAATCCCTTCTTTATTATTTCTCATTGCTCTGAGGGTATCCTGGTATAAAGCTACTACCACAACTCCCAGCTACCTAGTGTAAACTAATGCTTATGTAATCATTGCATAATGCAGAATGCTTGCTCCCCTACTTGTCCTTTTTTCTTAGTCCCTGAAATTTATCCCTAAGAAGAGTCATGGTAGCAGCCAGCTGGATTCACTGTGCTGGGAACATGTCAAGCCTCCATACACATTTATTTTCTGAAGTTAGGAGGGGAGATTTATCTTTGTTACCTAAATCAATATTTATCCACCTTAATAGAATAGAACAATATTTTTTTTTTCTAAAGTTTTGAACTATTGTGAAAATAAGTAAGGTCTGATGGTTAAATCTGATTACTTGTGGTTTAGATCCCTATGGTAATTTTTGTAATCTGGCTGGCAAAACTATATTCTGGGTTAGTAGTTAACCAGGATAACCAGAACAGCGAGGTTTCTGTTCCCTCCTTCGCGCAGCTTGTTGAAAACTTCCTAGCACTGGAGCCTGAAACACTTCCTGACTCCAGTGCGGGAGTTTTATGTAACTCGGTTGCTCTCGCACACCCTCAGCTAAAGGACAAATGTAACCCATCCCTGCTTCGCTGGCTACCTTAACGGGTATGTTTCCTGGCTTTGTTTCCCATCTTGGCTAATGCCTGCAGTGTCTGCCTGAGGTGTGGGGGGCGGGGCTTGTGGGGGGAGGTGGTTTACATTTTAGTTTTGAGGGCTTTTATTGAGAAAAGTAACTTTGATTATATATCTAAAAGAGGGATGTCAGCAGCATTCCGCACTTCTCCAGTTCTTGCCATCTCAAGGCACTATGAAAATGTTTGATTTGAAATGTCACAACCCACCTTAGAGTGTAATCAGAGCTGGAAATGAACACGAGATTGCCTGGTAACCATCAACCTCTCCTCCGTTGTGCCTTCCAGAGTGAGGACAACCTGAGGGGCACCCCACCTGGGCTGCATTTTGGGGGCTTGTGCGAGGTCCTGGAGGGCTGGGCACAGTTGCCCCACTGCAGGGCTGGCCAGAGCAGCTACCTGCCACGCTCTGGTGGCACAGGGTGCCGGTGGCTGCCAGCCTGTGGCATACGACAGTTATATAAGTGCTCTTTGGTATTTATGTAACCCGGGTCTCGGCGTCCGCAGTGTTGAGACCTGGCCAGAACAAGAGCTCTTGGGTATTTGGGCCTGGTTCTGCTTGCATTAACCCCAGGGTTAGAAGATATATTGTCTGTCACCAAAGTTGGCTGTTTGATGTTCCAGTTTGCCTCTTGGCACTTCTTGGCTGCTTCCTTTCCCTTGAGTTTTTTGGGTGGTACCTTCCTCGCTCCTGTCCTTCAAATTCTGCTGTCTTTTGCTCCTGAAGGATTCTTTCAGGCCAGGAAAGGAGTTCTGTTCTGCAGCATAACCTCATCAGTAACATACACTGAAAGACCTCTGAAGGAAAAAAAGAAGGGAAGTGCTGTCTTATAATTTATCTTTTAAAGTTTTCCATCAATTGGGGCTTACTTCCTGCCCAAGGAGGAATCTGAAGATGGGTTCAGCTTTTGTGTGTTCCTGGTCTGGCTCCCTCCCCATGCTCTGGCCCACAGAGCCTGTGCTAGTGGTGTGGTGTTCAGAGCTCATTTCATGTCTCTCCCCACCGTCCTTTGGTCCAGGGATGGAGGCAGCCTGATGTCTCTCACCAGCAATCTGCAGAATTCATGTACGTTTCTTGAACCCACAGCAACTGATTGCTTTACAGATACCTAGAGAAGTAAAAAAATGCGTTGTTACTCAGACTTCAGACAGCCCTATTTGTTATACCAATATGACAGTCTCTGTGACCAGTTACAGTGACAGGTATGACTGACAGACCTGAGGTGGTTAACTCCTAGATAAATCAGCGATGGGAATGAAGATGTTGGAGGGAATGTACATGCCGTTTGACAGGCGAGGCAAGCTTCCTATGGGAGCAGGCAAGCTTTGGGGCTGGGCTCGGCTAGGAAGATGCCTTTGTGCCTGGCAATACCGTGGCGGTGACTGAGCAGGACACCAACCATCACAGCCGGGGTGAGAGCAGTGGTGGAAATCAGTCATTCCTCCCATCAGTGGGCTGTGTTCCATTGGGAGTAGAGCGGGGCCAGCATGCAGAGAGGGGCTGGGAGCTGCAGGTCCCGCTGCCCGAGGCACGTGACATGGCTGCCCTCTTGGCCAGGGCACAGCACACCAGGCCTAGGAGCTCCCTGCAGCCGTGGCCCCAGCAAGGAGAGGACGTTCACGAGGGGCATCCAGACAAGCACAGGAATACCCCCTGCATGCAAGAAACCACAGGTGTAGACAAAAGGCCGATCCTGCCTCAGCGCTGTCTCTGGTGTTGTCAGGGAGTGGGCAGCTGGAAAGGGCCGAGAGGCGCCCGGGGAGCGCGGCCAGGCGAATGCTGCGGCGCGGGGGGGCAGGTGTGCCGGCTTATATAATGCTTACATAATTAGGGCTTTGTTAAGCAGTTGTGGCTGGGAGGGGCGTCCTGCCGCTGAGGACTGAGCCCCGATTATTTTCTGAGAACAAAGTCTTGTTGCTAATTAGCTGCGGTAGACACAGCCTTGAGTCCCTGCAGGGGGTGCGTCCCCCTTCATCCCCCCTGCGGGATGGCTTTCCCTGTGCTTTGGGAGTAAGGAACCAGGCGTTGATGTGTGTCAAGCCCCGGGAAGGGGCTTTCTGGCTCGCCTGGGTGTTGTGGCAGGTAGGGCCTGGAGGAAGGGAACCCAAGCTGCCACCTTGCTTTCGCCTACACCATCCTTGAGGGTTTTCACAAGGAATTTCCTGCTTCCAGCCTTGGGTTGTTTTAGTAATGCTGCTTCTATGAGAGGGTGCTCTGTGCAGACACCTCTCTGTCCTTCTTGCATAGCATCCATGCAACAGCTGCATCAGTTGCATGCAGAGAAAGAATACTCTGAAAAGATTTAATTTATTTTCTGCTTCAGCTGGATACAGGATGAGCCAGAGCACTCTGGCTGTTGTCAGTCTCTGAGATAATTGCTGTGCCGCTGTTAGAGAACTGCTGTTCTTCAGGTGCCAAGTACAGTTGAACTCTGGCATCACCCACACACCTCTCCAGTGCCCAGTGCACTGGGAAAACATCACGTAACCCTGAAGAACATCTTCCAGCCTGTCAGCACCTTTGCAGTCGGGCTTGCTCTGTAGGGTCACTTCTCTAGCCTTCGGCACAGTTGAGGTTCAGTGTGTCAGTGACTGCGAGTGTTGCAGCTGGAGCTGTGCAATTAGTCTTTCTTGTGCCATCCCTCCCTGCTCCTCCCATTCTTGCTTTGACAGCTCAGTACTGGCTGTAGTAGTACTAGCTAGTACTAGCTAGTCTCTGACAAGCTATTGCCCACAAACTGTGTGGAAGTTCCCAGAATGCCTGCAATAATATGTAACTGCTCCTTGTTCTTTGTGCAGGACAAAAGAGAGCTCCCAAAGCAAGAATTAATTCCTCCCCGCTCTGTATGCAGCTACCTTCCTCACCATGCATGCACATCCCTGTCTTTAGGGTAGGAAATAATGCCCAAAGACTCAGCAAAATAGCGCTATTCAGCACCCTGAGTTTCGGTAGTGAGATGATTTTAGAAATAAACAAGTGTCTGGTTTTCAGTGGTACACCTTCCCCAGAGTCATTGGAGTTAACCTGGCAGAAAAGTTGGCCTCCCAGAAGGAGGATGAACCTCTACCTAGCCACATTAGCTAGCTGGTAACTGAGGAGACGACAAAGTAATCATCTTTCACAGAGTTTTGTCTACAGAGGGGTCTCTTGCACCTTCTTGTCCAACATCCTCAGGTAGGGGACCCTCAGGTCTCAGCCTGAATGGCCATTTCTGTACTACTAGGAGTGTTGGACTGTTGCTAGAGCCGTGGATGTTTACTTGTGTGTGCACAGACACTTCAACTTACTGAGGTTTGCCTTGGAGCACAGAGGTTGGATGCAGCTATAACATTGCTTCTCACACACCTCAGGGTCAGGAGAAGACCATGTTAGTTACAGAAATCTCACACTCCCAAAAACGTACCTGCTGCTTCGTGACACCTCACAGCAACCTGAGCCCCCTTGCAGAGCAGGCTGTATGTGTCAAGAGCAATTCACTGCTGAATTGAAGATGCTAGAGAATATTCTCCAGGCTGTCCCCCATGCTGTTTTATGTGAAGTTTGAGAATATTCTGCAAGGAGGAGGAGACGACCTGTGTTTTATAAGCTTGGGTGCAATAGGAAGTGTCCCACTGTGGTACAGATCTTTGGCTACGTTATGCATCCTGAACCACACCTTTGTGTGGTGTTTAGGGGCAGCTCTGTCAGTTATGCCACAGGGAGCATCTGAAGCATCGTTATACAGAGCAGTCACGACTCTTCCTTACAGAGACTTCCGAACTGCAAGTGTTGGTTGAGAAGCCAAACACCTCCCCCTGCTTGTACATACAGCTGGGGGTGGTGGTTGCTACTGCTTAGTGAGCAAAAAAAACTGGCAACCCCTGGTCTACAGCATGAACCAGAGCCATGCCGTAATTGGGTCTATTGGGTTTTAATATTGCAGGCCTATTTTTAAACCTCTGAAGTGCATGAGGACAGATACTCTTGCCACTCTTGGCATTCAGGGTACCTTGCAGGACAGAGTGCCTGGGTGTCTGCAGATGTCCGTAACAGAGGACCAGTGGGAACTGCCTGGGGACCTATCAGCTGGAGAGCTGTATCCTACCTGAAGGAGCAGCTTGCAGTCTGTGTTGGTGCTGTCACCACTACCCTCAGGAGACCATCTTTGTAGATCTGTAGAGCCTGTTCTGGTGAGCACAGTGCAAAACATGCCACAGAGCTGCTGTGAACCCAGCAGTTGGTGTTCCAGCTGATTCTCAGTGCCCACCGTGTGTAAGCATGGCGTGGGTTTACATCTTCATCTGTGACCATGACTGACTCATGACTGTCTTCTGCTGCGTGGACTTAGGCCTGCTCTTCCCTCAGCTGTGCTTGGGCGTATGTGGTTGATCTCCCTGTGCAAGGCTGTGCTAGTTTGTTACACATGAGCTGGTGGCAATGCTTTTCTCATTGAGGCAACGTGGATAACTGGCCAGGTCTTCCTAGAGTGCGCTAACAGCTTAAGCATGATCGGGCAATTGTCAACATGCAAACATGGCTGGTGAATTTTTGTGTTATGTAAAAAGCTACTTGTATAGCTGCGTCAGAGTAGTGTGTTGAGCTCCTGTTACAAAACTATAATTGCATTTCTGTTGTAGATGTAGGCTTGGCAGAATTGGGGCAGGAATTACTCCATTGATTACCTGATGGGACCTGTTCATCGAGGCTGTTCCCACACTCCTTCCAACCCAAAGACCAAACCTATTCTTGTACAAAATAGGTTTTTGCGTGCGTAGTTAGTGTTCCTGTCCCAGTGTGTGCGTAGTTAGTGTTCCTGTCCCAGTGTGGGTCCCAGTTACGCAGCTTGGAGCTCACCATGCTGGAGCCTAGCCACATGGCTGCAGTGGGGAGTATTGCTTTTCATATGCAGTAAGATTTAGGCTGTGTACACACAGGAGTTTAATCAAAACATCAACAAAACAATTCCTGCTAGTAGCTGCCAGCCTGTGTCACAGGTGTGGTGGGAACTGTTGCATGGTTCAATGGAAGGGACTTGTGATTTTATGATTGTGAAAAGCAGCTTTATTCATTGTAGTGGCAAGGACGGGACCAGCCTTGGGAAGCCGTCTGTCCTCTGAATCCCGCTGTGGCTGAATCAGTGTGGAAGAGATCTATCTAGAGTATCTAGATGGATATGTGTCAGGAATGTGGGCTGAGGCACAGATTGTGTTCCTCACCTGAGAACTTGTGTTGGTAGGACAAACACCAGCCTGAGCAGACACGGCTGTGGTGGATGAGGGCCTGTACTCAGTGCAGGGCCAAATTTGTCATCAAATTTTTAGTCTTCAGGCTCCTGCTCAGATGAGAATTATCTTTTAAAGAAACCTGTCTGATCCAGCTGTGTGTACGTTTCACCAGAGCTTGTATTACACATGTTTAAGAGGAAAGAAAAGTAAAATGCAGAGGTGGAATGAGTATACGTAGGGATTGCGTAACAAATATGAAAATGTACAGAGGAGACATGTCATGGCCTCACCTGTGGGCTGCTGAGCCTTTGGATTTTGTTAGCATCACCTTCTACCTGAAGGCACCCTTTCCCAGCACAGCTCAGGTGGCAGAGTTGCTGCCGAAGGAGGTGATGTGGGTAATTGCTGGGGTGTGGGGAGAGAAGCGCTTCCTGCTCCAAACAGGCATGACTTTGTGCTCTCTGATGCCTTGTCAAGGTCCCCTGGGCCCCGGGTGAGATGGCAACAGTGCAACCACAGCAGTGTTTGTCTCCGGGATAGTCACTGGTTTAATGACTCATCCCAGAGAATGTGATCACGTGTGCAGCCTCCCTGCTTCCCTTTGCCCTATTTCATCCAGTCTTTTGATCTAGTTATATAACCCGGAGTCGAGAGGGGTGAGGGGAAGGAAGTGGTGCTGAAGAATTGCAGGTAATGTGACCAAAATGTGTCTGTAGCTCAGATCGCAGAGCTGTTGTCTGGGAAGCCTGGGAATCTGGGTTTATTCCCAGAACCGTTCTCTGTCTGCAAGTGAATGTAACACGTGACGTCTGAGCTTCTAAGTTTAAGGAGGGATGGTGGGAGGACAGGGCTCCAAGACCTTGGCTGTGGTAGGAGAACTTCTGTGACCATAGCAGCAAACTCCTTTGCCTTTATCTTCACATGCAACATAACTCTTTCCTGCATTCATCATGAGCTCTGTTTCATCACATAAGTTGTGGATACCCATTTTTCTAGTGTGTGTAAGACTTGCTGTGACTGATGTTCACAGAAATGTTTGAGCTGCTCTGCTGGTATTGGCCCACAGTGGGGTGAGCCCTGAAGTCCCAAATGGATTCTGACACAGGCTTTGAGCTAATGCTGGGGCAGGTCTGGTGAGATGTCTGGAGAGGAAGCTTACAACCTTGGTGCTTTTGACCAAGGTGTGAATCTAGTTCTTGTCATCTCAATTTTAAGAAGTGATATTGGTGGTAAGGTTAATTTAATAGGCATGTTAACATGGCAGCTGTAGAGGTGCCTGTACGTGCAATGTGCTGTACTGAAGCATCCTCATGTAAGCTCCCAGCTCTTTGAGAAGGGATGCTTTTTGTCTCCAGATCCCACGGAGTCCCAATGTGATGCTTGTTGGTTCTGTATTACTTCATCTGCCACATTCTTTTGTGCTGATGTCTTCTTTCCTTCTAAGTTCTGTCTAAGTGTCATTTCAGTTCAGTCATTAGCTCAGATACACAGTATAAGCAAGAAAGCTGATTATGAGATGAGGTTCAGGGTATCTCTTTGCCTGACACAAGGGGACAAGATGCTTCAAAGAAGCTATTACAAGGCTTGTCAGAAACAGTTTACTTCAAGGGAAGCTTTTGAACAGAAACATTTCCTTTCTGTGCTCTGCAAGCATTAGCTTGGTCATTGGCAGCCTGTTGAAGAGCAAAATGTCACATAGAACAAGATGTCATTTCACATAGTGCTTTCAGACTGAAATTGGCCATTAATGCAAGTCTGAAAATAAGAGAATGTTGAGAAAAAGGAGTGCATGTGGTTTATAATGTGGAAAGAGTATTGCCACTTACTTTTTGTTTTTCAAAAAGCTTGCCAGAAGTTACCATTTGACACCATCGTGAGTGTGGAGCCTAGTAATAAAACCACTGAACTGCCTGCTAAGCTATGACCCAGTGTTTGAACCAGATAACCTCTTGCATGGTATATTCTATTAGCTTGGAAGATGGTTCCACAGGTATCATATAAATGGAAATTTCTGCCCCACTTGAATGTTGTGAAACAAAGAAAAAGAGGTTTGAGTTCCTTGCTTTACTTGGAGCTCACTGGGCCCCTGTAAGGAAAACAGGTCCTTAGGGGCAGAGGGTCCTCAGTGTGGACCAAAATAATTTTGCCTTATTTTCTTGTCAGGATGCTTTTGGGCTATGTTGAGTGGTGGTAGCCTTGGTTTTCACTGGGAACAGACCCTTCACCGTAAAACTTCTTAGCATCCTTTGAGTGGCACTGTTGGAAAGGACCCCAGTTTTGGCCCTTCAGGGAAACAGGCTTGCAAATGAGTGAGAATAGGGATTGTTGGTTCCCATTCAGCTCAAATCCTGGTGAATGCTCGTGTAAAAGCCAGCTGTCAGCCTGGCACAGTTCTCATGTCCTTGCCTCCTTGTCTTTTCAGACCAACCCCAGGAAGCAGTGTTCAGCGGTGACCATGTTGAACATGCGGAGGATGGAGAATGGCAGCGCTCTACTTCAACTACCTCATCTCAGAGTGAGCGGGCAGAGCGACTCTTGCAGAACCAGCACAAGAGCCTGGCCTCTGAGGACACCAAAAAGAAGAGGGCTCAGAAACCGTCTCACATGCGGAGGAACATAAGGTCAGCAGCAGCAGGACAGAAAGAGCTAGGGTCCTATACAGTCTTTTGGGTAAAAATGGAATCTCTGGACTTAGCTTCTGAGCTACATTTTGCCACTGCTGGCAAACCAGATGGCTTCTCTTTTCCAAAACCTTAGAATTTCACCAGTGGGAGTAGTATAATCTCAGACTGGAGTGCTGCATGTGGGTGCAGACTTGTTTGGTATTTCAGAAGAGTGAGTATTTGGTTATGGAATATATTGCAAAAATTGTGTACTTGCTGCTGGCTTTTAAGACATGTAATTGAAAAACAGCACCACCATTAAGTAAACATCTAGTTTCAGATATCTGCTGATGAGGATCCTATTACAAACAACCTAAAATATAGTCCTTCCCTCTACTAAAAAATTTTTACAAAGCAATAATTGTTTGATTGTGTAAGTCACCGCATATATTCTGGGACAGGTTGTGAGGTGGTAATTGACTATGAAATTTTGTTTGAGGGGTTCTAAAATGCTCAGAGGAGTCATGGAGCAGGAAGTCCCTGTGGCAGCAAATGGCTCTTTTGCCCTGTGTGTAATGTGCTGGTGGTCTTTGGTTCATATTTAAGCTTGTGCAGGTTGATTTTCTTAAAGCCAAGGGAATGAGCATTGAGTAGGCCTTGGAAACTGAGACTTCATTAGGATGGAGGAGATGTTCCTGCAGTGTGGGGTTGGGTGGATTTAAAGGCTAGTTTGAGGGAGCTGGATGTTACCACTGCTTGTATTGCACCTCTTCTCTGGCAAAAGAGCCTTCATTTCCAATGCTGCACATGTGAAACTGAAGCAGGGGAAAAGCAACTTTTGGAAATAATGAAAATTACCTGTAAAAGTAAGATGCTTTGAGAGCATCCATTGAACCAACTGTTAAAGACATTAGAGGTCCTAGTTCCTGAAAATAATTATGTTAGAGAGGAAATGGAGTCATGACTTTTTGTGGGGGAATTGATGCCTTTTCTTCCCATATATCTTCTTTGCATGACTTTGTGCATTTTCTGTTCATAAACTGCATAGCAATAAGTAACATCCTTTCAGATAGAAGAACTAGTCTATGATAACCTAGCTTAAGTATGTACTTACCCACTCACGTTTTTCCTCCTTTCATTATTTTGCATTTGCATCTTTCCTTGGGTAATAGTAGTGTTACCTGTGGAGGCACGGTCTTGAAATAGCTGTAGAATTTGTCTATAGCTTTTGGTGATGATGTTTCTAGTCTGTGTAGCTGACAGACTACCTGGAGCTTGTTGGTGATCTTTTGAGACAACTGTACAGCCATTAAGGTTTTTGGAAGAAATCGTTTGAGTGTAACCAAATCATGTTTCTCTGTTTGCTCCTGTGTTCAGAAAGCTGTTGCGTGAGGACCAACTGGAAGCCGTGACAAAAGCAGCCCAGCAGGAAGAGTTGGAGAGAAGAAAACAGCCAGAGCAGATCCCCCAGCCACTATCCCAACTGTACCCCTCGAGTTTCTTCCTGGTAAGCAGTGGGAGATGCCACCTGAAGCAAGATCTTTAAGGATAGAAGCTGAATGAAGAAGGTGGTAGTGCCATGCTTGTCCATGATAGAACAAGGTGTAATGGTTTTGAACTAAAAGAAGGTAGATTCAGACTAGATATACGGAAGAAATTTTTTGCGATGAGGGTGGTGAAACAGTGGAACAGGTTGACCAGAGAGGTTGTAGATGCCCCATCCCTGGAAACATTCAAGGTGAGGTTGGACGGGGCCCTGAGCAACCTGATCTGGGTGAAGATGTCCCTGATCATTGCAGGGGGGTTGGACCAGCAAACCTTTAGAGGTCCCTTCTAACCCAGATCACTCTATGATTCTATGCTGCACTTGGACTTCCAAGTGTAAACTCTTGAAACAGCAGTTCTAAACCACTTGTCAGTTCAGTGTAGTCAGTTCTACTTCTGAGCTAGCTCTGAATCAAGATGCTGTGGCTGCATGGTGAAAGGTACCAGGTAACTTCATTGTTGAAGATATTTTGACAAGTTAATTTTGTGTAAGCGGAATGCTGGACAGGGGTCATCTTGTCTTTCCGACTGGTATGGAAGCTTAAACCGATGGACTTGACAGAAATGCCATGTCCTTGGTCCAGATCACATTTGTACTGCAAATGGTCTGGTAATGCATGGGTATGGTACTAGGGATAGTGGAACAATAGACTGGGTGTGCATATGTTCGTGATGTTAGACTGGGTGCACATATGTTCATGATGTAACTTTGTCCTTTCTTGCATGTTTCAGCAAGCAGTGAAATAGCAGGCAGTATAAATGGTTAAGCATCACCCTTGTCTTCCGGTGAATATGTCATCTTGCATTGTCTTCTAACCTGCATCATTTCAGTGATCTAGTTTATAGCACAGCCTCTCAGACTGGTGTAAAGGGCAGAGAAGTGCAGTTGGAAGTTGTATCAGGGGTAAGGAGTTCTTGAGTTGACTTTGCCTCTTGAGAAAATGTATATTGTCCCTTAAGTGCAAGTGTTCAAAACATTTTTGCATGGGGGGGAAGGAATAAGAGCTATTTAAACCACTTTTACTGTTGTGGAGTAGGTTGCAGCCCCAGAAGAACATTATCGCTTGCTGAGTCACTGCAGCGGTGCTTATTTGGCCGTTAGCTAACCTCTCTCCCCGCATGGCAGTACTTAAACATACAAGCAAATGGTCTTGATCAGCAGAAGTTGTTTATGATATGTGGGATGTAATTATTACAGTGTCCTGACTAACAAAGGGCAGTTATCATCCCTTCAGCAGTTGCTGCTTTCTCTGCTGGATGAAAAACAGCTTTTACTTCTGAGACACCCTCCCCCCCGCCCCGAGGAAAAAAAAAAAAGGGACTTTAGCATGTTGCATGATCAGTGTGCCCCAGTCAGGGCATGCAACAGTGAGGGTGCCATCAGCAATGGGCTATTGTTTTGGCATATTGAGAGAGGAGGAGACTGTGACCCAGGAAGCTGAGTCATAGCAGTATTGTAGACAGTGAGAGTCTGTTATGGAAAATTCCAGGGCTAAGTTATTGGAGCAAATGTGGAAGGAAGTACTGTCTGGTTTCTGAACAGTTTTGTCTCCTTCCCCGTTATTATGAATTACTTATTGTTTGTAATTTATGTTTGTAGAGGACATCGTTTTCAGAACAGCAGAGGCTACCCAGCTCCCCCCTCAGGTCCTGGCTGAGGAAGTGATCTGCCTAGATAGTACCAGCAGTGGCAGTGAAGATGATGCTAAAGGAAAAAATAGCATTAAAGATGGTAAGTGACCAACTGCTTCACCCTGGTCTTCTCACAATGTGCTGTTTATTTAGCCACATGTCTCTTGTTTTCATCTAGTCAGATGCTCCAGTAGTGAATCACTTCAGATTTTTTAGGCCTATTGGTTTCCAAATATATGGCCAGTTCTGGCCTTTGAGTCCTGAACTGATATTTATAACCTGGCCTATCAGGCACTCTTGTGATCTTGTGTTTATTTCTGCTTTATAAATGCACTTAATTTTGCTCAGGGCTCTGCTGAAGAATGCTTATGTGAGATGTGGCATCATTTGCTGTGTATAAAAGGAGCATCTAAGTATTCAGATCTGCAACTGCAAGTGGGTTTTGTGTCCCTTGTCCCAAATGGATCTAACCCGACTCCTTTATACCACTCTGGTAGAGTACTTCTGCCTGATTTCCTTGGTGGTCCTTAGACGTATCAACAGATAAAATGCATGTCTGGGTTTGGGAATTAAGAGGACACATGCAGGAAAACGTAAAACACTTACAGAAACTGTCTCATGTTCTGTTTCGATGAGCCCAAATTAATGTTCTATGAAATGTTCAGAAACTTCTGCTTCTGTATGCTGGCCTGAGGGGCCTGATGTGTGCCTGTATTGTGCTCGCTTGTTCAGAATAGGTCATTAGGCCAGTGTGGAATTGCAAAAGGTGGTAGCCTTATCTTGCAGATATCATGCATTTTCCATGCATGATAAACCCTGACGTTAAGTTATCCCCTGCCCTTATTTTCTCCTGTTTTCATTACTTTACAGAAGTAATTGAGCTGAGTTCAGGAGAGGATGATGCCCTCCAAATTGTGGACAGCAGTGACTCTGGCAATGAAGGGGAGGAGGATGGCAGCGAAGAGAGCAGTGGCTCTCATGTAAATGATGCCTTAAATCAGTCAGATGCTCTGGGGCAAGTCATTGTCAACATCAATCATCCACCAAATGAGGAGGACATTTTTCTGGCTCCTCAGCTTGCACACGCAGTAAAGCCCCATCAGGTAAGCTTTATTAGCTTTGAAAATGCAATTAATTCAGGCAAGCCTGCCTTGTAATCTCAGCAAAACTTCTTTGGTGAGATCTGTGACCAGTCTGGTTGTGGTGGTGGCTATGCGGGCAGTCAAATGATAAGGACAAATTAAAGGAAGGCCAGGGCTATGTATAACTTTGGCTATTGTTTCATGATAACCAGAGTATTTAGCTCTTACTTCAAGAGCACATACTCATCTTCAATGACAAGATAAAGAGATGAAAATGCACTGCTTGTTTCTGGCAGTACTTGTAACAAAATTCCTTCAGCTCTCAAAGGCAAAATATCTTACAACAATTAGAGTTCATTCTGATGCCCAAGAAGTTTTTTACCCGAGTGTCCTGGTGATGGACAGTGTGGTGATGTCTGGCACAGACAGGAATGTCTTCTTTTGTATATTTAGATGAACATTTTTAAAATTATATTTATAAACAAACTAATCAACCCTAATTCAGATTCTCTGGCTTTGAATGAATTTCGATTTATTGTTCTATTCCCAGAAAGCTTTATGAGAATCTAAAAATACTGATTTTCTGAGTCTTCCCTAGGTTAAAATACTGTAGTGAACTTGAAACATCCCCTTTATATTTTCATTGTTTATGCAATCCGAATGTGCTTGCCACTCTGTAAATACATACCCATCTTCTTGTTTTCTCCCACCATCTAATAATTCTACTTTTCTGTCTAGATTGGTGGGATCCGATTCCTGTATGACAACTTGGTTGAGTCCTTGGAGAGATTTAAAACCAGCAGTGGGTTTGGGTGTATTTTAGCACATAGCATGGGCCTGGGCAAGACCATACAGGTCATCTCTTTCTTGGATGTACTTTTTCGGCACACGGAGGCAAAGACTGTTCTTGCCATTGTACCTGTAAGTAGTAGCTCAAGTGAAGGGCTGGCTGAGGGGCTTCCTTGCACTACTTCTCTCTTTGTGTAGAGGAGATTGATTAGTGTCCCGTCTCACATCAAGCTCTAGCATACCCTTGCTCCTCTTCTCCCTCTTTCATTCCTTTTGTCCCTGAGTTTGTATGCTGTAGTCTGCTCCTTCTGTCTGGGATCAGCAAATAACAAGTGACTCAGTTGGGTTTTTAATCTTTCTATGCCTGACTTTTTCAGGTGAATACGCTCCAAAACTGGCTAGCAGAATTCAACATGTGGCTCCCAGCACCTCAAAAACTTTCCGCGGGAAAAATGCTGATTATAACTCCAAAGAGGTCCAGCCCCGCACCTTCAAAGTCCACATCCTGAATGATGAACACAAGTAGGTACCAGCAAAAGCCCTTTTGAGCTCTTGGACTGTGTCTTATGGAACTGTTACCAGAACTGCTGTTGCAGACTTTTTAGTTTGGGCTAATTCTGTGCCCTCAACTCCCACATCTTTCCCACTCTGCATTTGTTGTGGATGCCATCATGAGAGGAGGATTTTGGTACCTGGGAGAGATTTACTGTCTCTTTCATTTGATATTTATATCTTGTACTTCCTTCTCACACTGCTGATGCACCTTTTTGTTCTTCCATATATGCTGAGATCAGGAACCCAGTTCCAGAGACAGAGCTACTTCTGCAGAGAGGAGCAGAAGTGCTATGGTTTGTTTCTGGTGGTACACTGCTAGTCCTGTCAGAGTCCTGGGACTTGTAAGGCATGTGCCCCCAATACCACATGTCTCTTGCATTTAAAGTGTTGCGGTTTTTCCCTGAGATTTGTCATGCACTTAGGGATTCCTCTACCCAACACCTGTGACTTCCTGTGAAACGTGTTGTCCTTGAGGTATTCTGGGCAAGTTATACAGAGCCTCCTGGTCCAGAAGGGAGAGATCAGTGATTGCAGTTACAGCCTGGTGTGGAGTGTACTCTTGGCTCATGGATCTCTGCTTCTTTCTGGGTCATTTTTCTTGCATGGATCAGGACAGCGTAGTGATCCTAGGGAACTCTCAGTTCATGGGCTATGTTCATACACTTATCTGTTGAGGTCTTCACCTCCTGGGTGGAATGTACTTTGAATCTGCTGATGCTACTCCAGCCATGTATTTACTATTGGATGGGATCTGGTGTGCTCTGGGAGGATTGAGTGAGGACAGTGTCTTGATCTGAACCAATTCTGAGCAGGCTATCATGGAAGGAACAATTGAGGGACACTAGCATTGGAAGAGACAACAAGGGATAAACAACTAGACGATTACAACCATGCGTGTTAGCAGCTCGTTCTGAAAACGTTTTTTGCAGAGGCAGTCTCTTCAACAGCTCTTTAAAAAGGTTGCTTTCAAGTTGGGTACGCTTTTGTGCATGACAAACTTCTACAGCTCAATTCCTGTAAGGATTTGTCATTCCCAACCCTGCTACCTGTGGCACATAAAAGGCTTTTTTCTTTTGCTTTGTACCAGATTGTCTCCTAAAGAAACTTCATTGTATTCCTCTGTCTCGTTTGTTGCGAGAAAGTGCTTTAATTAATTGAACAGGTTTTGTTTCTCAGCAGACTCCAATCCAGTGGTTCAAACTCAAACTGGAGAGAAAGCTTACAGTTTATTTGGTTTGTTTGTTTTGCAGGACAACAGCTGCACGTGCAAAGGTGGTGAATGACTGGGTGATAGAGGGTGGTGTGCTGCTGATGGGATATGAGATGTACCGTCTCCTCTCACTGAAGAAGTCCTTTGCCACTGGCAGGAAGAAGAAAACAAAGAAACAAGCTGGCCCTGTCATTATTGACTTGGATGAGGAAGACCGGCAGCAAGAGCTTCTGAAAGGTGGGAGGCCAGTCCTCAAGAGAGAGAGAGTATGATCCTGTTGTCCAGCACCTATCAATTCCGGCAGCACAGGGAAATAACCTATAACTTGCTTTTAGCATCCCTGACATGATCAAACTTTGCTGGGCAGGATTGTGTCTTTCGAGACAGAAGGTTGCTGAAGCTTTGGTTGAGTCTTTTATTTCTTGCAATAGCTGCAAGTAAGTCTGGAAGTCAGTACACCAAACTTGGGGATTTGTCTGTGTGAGATTTACCAGTCTGATCTGATGCAAGACACTGAACTTGATGCAATGCAGGTCACTAAGCAGAAATCAAGGGACAGCCATGTCATTACCACATTGTGCTAAATCAGAGCTAAGTGTCTAGTCATGTTTTATTTCCTGAATCAGCCTTGCTCTCTGCCACCCATGAATACTGCTTTTTTATTTCTTTCAGAACTGCCCCTCTTTTTCTTTTTGCAAAGTTGGTGACCATATAAAACCAGAACTTTGTCTTATTCATCTCTAACTAACACTTAATGTTCCTTGTCCTCAGGGATTGAGAAAGCTTTGTCTCGCCCTGGCCCAGATGTGGTTATTTGTGATGAGGGACACCGGATAAAGAACTGCCATGCCAGCACTTCACAGGCCCTGAAGAACATCCGCTCCCGCCGGCGGGGGGGGCTGACTGGCTACCCACTCCAGAACAACCTCATTGAGTATTGGTGCATGGTAGACTTTGTCCGACCTGACTTTCTAGGCTCACGGCAGGAATTCAGCAACATGTTTGAGCGCCCTATCCTGAATGGGCAGTGTATTGACAGCACCCCTCAAGATGTGCGTCTCATGAGGTATCGCAGTCATGTCCTGCATAGCCTGCTGGAAGGCTTTGTGCAGCGGTGAGTCCACAAGGAGTTCTTAACCATGTAGTCCATGCGAACAGCTCCTTCATCCCAAATTAGCCTGCTTGTTTCCTGACTTTATGCAGTACAGCTAATCATGCTGCCTTATAGAATCACAGAATCGTTTAGATTGGAAAAGACCCTTAAGATCATTGAGTCCAACTGTTAACCTAACGCTACCAAGGCCACTATTAAACCATGTCCCTAAGTGCCACATCTACACGTCTTCTAAATACCTTCAGGGATGGGGACTCGACCACTTCCCTGGGCAGCCCATTCCAATGCTTGATAACCCTTTCGCTGAAGGAATTTTTCTAATATCCAACCTCAACCTGCCCTGGCACAACTTGAGGCCATTTCTTCTCATCCTGTCACATTTTACTTGGGAAGAGACCAACACCCACCTCACTACAGCCTTCTTTCAGGTAGTTTTGGAGAACTGTAAGGTCTTCTTTTCTCCAGGCTAAACAGCCCCAGTTCCCTCAGCCGCTCCTCACAGGACTTGTGCTCCAGACCCTTCACCAGCTTCATTGCCCTTCTTTGGACGTGCTCCAGCACCTCAATGTCTTTCTTGTAGCGAGGGGCCCAAAACTGAACACAGTATTCGAAGTCCGGCCTCACCAGCACCGAGTACAGGGGCACGATCACTTCCCTACTCCTGCTGGCCACACTATTCCCAATATAAGCCAGGATGCCGCTGGCCCTCTTGGCTGCCTGGGCACACTACTGGCTCATATTCAGCTGGCTGTCAACCATCACCCCCGGGTCCTTTTCCTCCAGGCAGCTTTCCAGCCACTCTTCCCCAAGCCTGTAGTGTTGCATGGGGTTGTTGTGACCCAAGTGCAGGACCTGGCACTGAGCCTCGTTGAACTTCATACAATTGGCCTTGGCCCATCGATCCAGCTTCTTAGGCTTGAGTTTTAAACAGGTACCTTATCTGTCTTTGTGGGAGGATTGTAAGCATACAGAGAAAACCTCAGAGGAGATCCTTAGGTTAGCAGCTCCACATTTCTCTCAGAATCTCTGTCTTGTTCAATCTGTCAACTGCAAAGTGGTTCTTATGGCTCTGTTTTGCTTTGGGGGTAGAAGTAAAGTTGGTTTGGTTTGGTACCACAGATTCTGATAATGGAGAACACCACCTCTAACTGTACCAGAGTGACCTCAGGCTTATTTTGATGTCTTAATTGTTAATTTGGATGCATACTTTCCAACATCCTCTACCCAAGGATCTGAAAGTGTTTCACAAACCCTCAGCTATGAAAAGTGACACTGTCTCCACCACTCTGGAAACAAATAGACTTTGTTTCTCAGATGGCAGTTCTAAGATGCTGGACCAGTGATTTGGATGGAGTGTCTTAGTCATTGGCAGAGCTAAAAAGAGACCTGAGGTCTTATTTCTGTTTTTCAACTGCCATGGAAAAATAGGACTTACATCACCCTCTTAACACTGTGACCTGTGCTAGAAGACTGTAACATTTGAGATATCTGTAATTGTGCTTACAGCTGGTATTTGGCTGCAGGGAGAGTTATCTCAGAAGTGTTGTGCATTAGAGAATCATGCAACTAGAGGTCTTTCTCCCTGCAGCCAGGTGGGCAAGAAGTCAAAATCTTACCCTACACGCAGCCACAGAGAGATCAGATTGGGAAATTCCCTTCCCTCTGTTTATCTCTTTCTTTATTTCCTCCACAGGCGAGGCCACAATGTGCTGAAGGTTCAGCTCCCATCAAAGGAAGAACACGTCATTTTGGTACGTCTTTCAAAGATCCAGCGGGCCCTTTATACAGAGTTCATGAACCGGTTCCGAGATGCAGGCAACAGTGGCTGGCTGGGACTGCACCCACTCAAAGCTTTCTGTGTCTGTTGTAAGGTAGGTTTTGGCAGGAGCTGCGAAGAAATATTCTAGTATGTAAGGCAGGAATATGAGCAAAAACAGGAGATAAAAACGTGGTTGGCCAGGTGCATCTTCTCTCCCCAGAGTGCTCTGAAAGGCCCAGCAGAATTGTTGTCCCCACTTCCAGAACTGGGGTGCAAGGATGTTAAATGTCTTGTTCATGTTTGTATAAGAAACCTGCAGCCATCAGCTGAACTGGTACTGGACTGATACCTTAACCATTTACCTGCTGCAATGCAAACAAGCAGCTTCCTCTGCATTTGTGCTGTGTGGGGTGCATAGTGGCCTTCTCTTTTGTTCTCAAGGAAAGAATTTGTCTGTTTTAAAGTCAAGAGATCCTTGATTAAGATGATTTATACCTTGAGTCATGGCAGAGTCATGTTTTCTGTTTTCACTACCTTAATGCAGTCAGACTGGCTTTCTCTAGTGCCTTATAGTTCCATGTGGGGATGAGGTGATTGAAGCATTAGTTATTTCCTTGAATAGCTGGGAGGGCTTCCAGTCCACAATCATGGACAGGCAGCAGGCCAGTGCAGGCCTAACCACTTTCTTTTCTTACTCCTTCAGATCTGGAACCATCCAGATGTCTTGTATGAAGCTCTGCAAAAGGAGAATCTGGCAAATGAGCAGGATTTGGATGTGGATGACCTAGGCACAGCAAGTACTAATTCCCGCTGCCAGCCTCAGGGAATTAAAGTCAAAACAGAGAGTAATACTTTGGCATCACCAGTTGGAGAAGCTACCAATAGCAAGTTCCTCCAGAGTGTTGGCTTCAACCCCTTTCAGGAGAGAGCAAATCAGGTCGTTACTTATGAGTGGGTGAGTACCACTGCTTGGAAAACTCTTCATTTGAAGAGTTATGATAAACATAGATACTTACTCTGAAAGACAGTACCTCTTTTTATTAGGGCAGTTTTCTGAACTAGAGCAAAGAACAGACTCTTCTGTTTAAGAGTTGGGGTTTTCTCATCTATTTTCTCTGCCACAGAGCATCTCGATAAGCATGTCTGCATGGCACTGGGTAGGGATTTTGGGACTCTCATGAGGCTGGAGTGCAGGCAACACTCTTATACCGTTGTTTTCATCTGAGCAAAAAGGCTGTGGGCTTTGTTATTGTAAAAGGTGTTAGAGTGAAGTTTAATCTAGATAAGATGGTGATAAAATTTAGTGGGCCAGGGGAGAGGTCTTGAGATAAAGAGTCATGAGAGGTTAAGAGAATGCTCATTCATTCATGCTCTAAGTTGTCTGTCATTTGGAGCTTTTGGAATGGGAGGTAGCAGCAGTAGTTGGGAGTCACGTTGTCACCTGGACCTGGCTGGATGTGTATAACCTCTCTGCCATGACTTACTTCTCTCACCTTGAGACAGGATTGTTGAACTAAACAGGCAATGAGCAACTCCACCTGTAATAATCTCCCATTTCTCAATAGGCCAAAGACATCTTGTGTGATTACCAGACAGGAGTCTTGGAGAACTCACCCAAGATGGTGTTACTGTTCCACCTAATTGAAGAAAGTGTGAAGCTTGGAGACAAGATCTTGGTCTTCAGGTAAGCAAAGTACCAACAGCTGATCCTACAGTCACTAAAAGCCTGAGTAGTTGAACCCCTCTGGAACTAGGAGGTTGTTACATGGGGGTGAGTGGTGGGGCAGTGCCCCTTTTCTCCTTTGTTGTAGGAGATCCTGGTTTTCCTCCATACTTCTGCTACTATCAAGTGTACTAGTGAGAGGTGTGCTGCCACAAATAGGGTTTAACAACGATCAATGCTGTCATGGTTGGGGAAGAGTTCTGGTACTCCGCTTTTGCTGCTGTTGGGGCCTTCTCCTGAACAGAGATCTTTGTTTTGCAGCCAGAGCTTGTCCACGTTATCTGTCATTGAAGAGTTTTTGGCAAAAAGACCAATGCCAAGTCCTCCAGGCTCAGATGGAGGAGTTCACAACTGGGTCCGAAACATCAACTATTACAGTGAGTACAGCCAATCCTCTTCTCTTTTGGTGTGATGCTGTTTCCTAAAAGTCACCCACCATCTTGTAGTTGTCCCTGAGTGTGAAAATGCTCTTCTGAAGCATTCTTCTGATGAAGTCTCTTTCAGATTGTTCTTACTTCAGTTCCTTGGGAAGACGGTGTCAGTTTGATAGCAACTAACTGATAATTTCTAAATGCTCTTTTTGGCATCTTACTTGGAAGATGTTAGACATCTTTAACATCTCTCAACTTAAAAGAATACTAGTGTGTAAAAGATACTTTTTGTTTTCTGTTTGGCTATTTTCTAGATCTTGCTTCCCAAACCAGAACCGCTGTGGAATGCTTTCACTAGCTTGGGGCTGTGAATTCCTCCTCCCTTCTTCCCTTGCTTTAAATCTTGTTCTGGCATGGGTTGTTGCTTTGTGTGGCTACTTTACAGGCCAGGACTGAGAGGAGCGGTGGATGTGTTGTTCCTGATTTTTGCAGAGCTGCCAGAGGCAAGCTGCTGCGCAGGAACAGAGGCACCATACCCCCTGCACACCTTTAGACCAGTACTCTCTGTGCTCAGATCCAGTCTATGGAGTTTTGCCAAAGGCTTTCACAACTTGACTTTCTCTTGGTTCCTTGAGCTTCCAGCATACATGAGGCCTTTGTGCCTGTTGCTTTTTGCTGCTGTCTGTCTTGCCTCATACGGAGCCTTAATGGGCTAGATGTGTTGTAGCACGCCCAGTCCTGGCCTTGCCAAGCTTGACTAATGTTTTGCTTGATCTTTCAGTTAAACAAATCCCAACCTGGCTGGCTGCAATGCACCTGCCTGGCATAGCAAATTAGAGGTACAGAGTGGTCCAGTTGAGGTCCTGGAGTGCAGGACTTGACAAAGACCTAGAATTGGTTGAGAACCAATGCCAAAGCTCAGTATTTGGGAAGTGAGTTTGTTCTGATGGGATTACCTCAAACATACAGAGCTTTTAAATGTGTTCTTAATTTCCTTCTCAGGACTGGATGGCAGCACCTCTGCCTCGGAAAGGGAACGACTGATTAACCAGTTCAATGACCCCAGCAACACCTCTGTTTGGCTCTTCCTTTTGTCCACACGGTAAGTTGGCTGGAGCAGAAGGGCACAGTGGAGGACTCATGCTGATGCTCTATATGCATATGGGTTTTCAGTTAACTTCCTTCATAACTGCTCTCAAGACTCTATGGGATGATAGTGCCATCTGCTTCTGAATTCCCTAGCGGTGCAGAATTTTAGCCTTAGTCCTCTGCAACAACTTAACAGTAGTCTTGGAAAGCAAACATGGGTTTGAAGTTGCCTGTATGACTGGAGGGAGCTTTCCATAGACACCTCATGGACTCTTGGCTGTGATGGCTGTCCTGCCTAGAAGTTTTGAAAATTGGCTAAGGCAGCAATTTGAAATTTGCCTTTAATTTCCAGTGCTGGGTGTTTGGGTGTGAACCTCATTGGAGCAAACAGAGTGGTGGTGTTTGATGCTTCTTGGAACCCGTGCCATGATGCCCAAGCTGTGTGCCGAGTGTACCGCTATGGGCAGAAGAAGCCATGCCACATTTACAGATTGGTTTCTGATTACACCCTTGAGAAGAAGATCTATGACCGTCAGATCTCCAAGCAGGGCATGTCAGGTAAGTGTGGATGGACATGGCACTCCACTCTGGCTTTCACTCCTTTTAGCTCCTTTAAGTCCTGTTCCTGTGGTTTTCATAACTCCTTTTTTTTAAGGTTGAAAACCAGACAGGCGAAGAAGTGGCAGAGACACTATCCTAGGGCTATGTTTGATGTTTATGAGTTGGCAGTGACATGAGACCTTATAAGAAATTCATGGCAGAACAGTAGGGGTTATAGAGCCATCATCTTGCAGCAGGGTTGTGCTACCAGTCCAATGCAGTACCATTTACCTTCCCTGCTATGCTCCTGGCTGCTACAAGACACTGGAGATTTTGGGGGTGGTCATCCTGTTTTCCCCTGTGCTTGTCTTAAACTGGGCATTACTTACTAAATAGCTCTGTACCTCCATTTCTCCAGCAGCAAGAGAAGGAAAATAGCGAAATTAAAATATATATTGATACATTTGGCTGATGGTGCTCACTTAGGAGCCAAGAATAATTAATTCATTCCAGTTCTGACCTGCCTTTGTACCAGAAGTATCTTTTGTGCTGGTTTGTGCCAGCTGTCAAGCTGCTCTCGTAGAGCATGCAGCTGAGGGTTGTGGTGACCCAAAAAGAGTGCTGCTGCCTGCATCCTTCTTTCTCTCAAAACTCAACTCCAGAGGCAGCAGCCCAGCGTGATCAGCTCAGTGTGCTGTCTTGCACTCGAGGTGGAATCCCCTGGCAGCTGGCCTGGCTCCCAGGAGAATCCTGGATATAGATGTTTTCTCCGTGTGCTCCCATTTGCCCTGTGTGCAGGAAGGAATGTCCAAAGAAAACCTCAGGCTCTTGTGAGGGAGGGACCATGGCTGCTTTTCTGAGCTTTTGACTCAACAGAGTTCTGTAAATTTCAGCACCTGGTTATTAACTTGGGCCTTTTTGGTGGGATTTGTGGGAGGGTCCATACTGATATGGCTGCAGCCCTGTCCCAGGGCTTGTATGTTTTCAGCCTTGCAATGTGAGATGGGACATCATCTGTAATTAGCTTCATGTTCCTGCATGCCATGAGCTCAGTGACCTGCACTGCATTGCTGTTCAGTCTGGAGCACAAGGCATTTTTGTCAGCCTGACTTGGTCAAACAGGCTCATCTCTGAATGTGGCTGATGATTTTTCTCCCTGTCCTGACATCTACAGAAGGCTTCTGAGGATCACGCAGAGATTGCAAGGAGGGAGCTCTACTAAGGACAGGAGTGTAGGAAGGGCAGCAGGCAGCAGTACCCATTTCTTCCCTTCCCCGCTCACTCTGTTCCCTCTATTTTCCAGATCGGGTGGTGGATGATCTGAACCCAGTGCTGAACTTCACCCGACGGGAGGTGGAGAACCTGCTGCATTTTGTGGAAGAGGAATCCGACCCTGCTCAGCTCTCCCTCAATCCAAGCAAGATGAAGGAGTCTGTTCTACAATTAGCCTGTCTCAAGTATCCTCACCTCATCACCAAGGTAAGACCAACCTGCTTCCTTGCTGGCACAGCAGTGCACAGGCAGGAGGAGTTCTGGAGGGGTCTGGCTGTGTAACGGGGACATGGTAGCAAGAAGGATGCATCTGTGTGCTGGTGGGAATAGGTAAAAAATCTGCTAGAGAGGGCCCTGAGAGCCCTGCCCTTCCCTGCAATATCTTCTACACGTTAAGAGCCACATCTGTCCTGGACAGGTTTGGGGGCAGGTTGTAGGGCACCCTTTCTTCAACTCAGGGCTGTGCCAGGAAGCTGGGCAGCGGCATGTCCCAGCCTGCTGCCAGCTCGCTTTCTGGGGTGGCTTTAAAACAAAGCTGGGATAGCCAGCGCTTGTCTGTGTTGTGAAGAGTTTCACTGGTAGGGTGGTGCTGCAGAGTGGGCCTGTGGCCAGGTGCCGTGGGGCTCTGGTGACTGTGTGACATCTCAGCAGGCTCCGTGCTTGCGTTCTTAAACTTTGGCTCATGGGTTTTGCTGTGTGCTCATGGTAAGTGATGGCCTTGGCTGGGCAGGCTTGGCAATGGTGAGCAATGGCTTAGCTGACTGTCACTCTTCAAACTGAGCCTTGGCTACATCCACAGTGTTGCCCCACACATGCTTTGCCATGACCAGTTCTGCCTCCCAGCTCCCCTCTTCCCTATTCCAGCCTGGGATGCAGACCTTGCTGATGCAGGGACCGGGTGGCTGCCATTTGGGGCATGTTGGTTCCCTCTTGTGGTGTGTTGGTGTCAAAACCTCAGTGCTGTGGGGTTGCAGGAGCCTTTTCAGCACGAGTCACTGTTGATCGACCGGAAGGAGCACAAGCTGACCAAGGCAGAGAAGAAGGCAGCCAAGAAGAGCTATGAAGAGGAAAAGCGAGCATCCGTCCCCTACACCCGGCCGTCCTACGCACAATATTATCCAGCCAGTGACCAGAGTCTGACAAGCATCCCTGCCTTTAGCCAGAGGAACTGGTGAGTACCTTCCTCTTCCCCTTCTTCCTGTGTTGTAGACATGAAATGAAGGGGCAGAGGACACTTAGCCCTGTCAGTGGGGGCACTGCACTTTTCTCGCTCCTCTCTCACTAGGCGACCAGCCCTCAAGGGTGAGGACAAGCCGGTGGCAAGTGTCCGCCCAGTTCAATCCACCCCCATTCCTATGATGCCCCGGCACGTCCCCATGGGTGGTGCAGGAGCAACCTCAAGTTCCAACCCTGCTGTCAACTTCCCCATCAACTATCTACAACGAGCTGGAGTCTTTGTGCAGAAGATTGTCACCACCACAGGTGAGTTGCTGATGCTCACAGTGAATTCAGTTGTGATGCCCATGGTGAATTGAGGAGCAGGGTGAGTTACTGATGCCCACATGGGCTGTGGGCAGACAGGCATCAGAGCCACTGATACAGCCCCTCTGCATTTGGGTGGTTCCCTTGTACCTGGAGGACTTTGTCTGCAAGTGTGCAAGGGGCATGGGCTTGGCAGGTTGTTGGGAGTGAACTCCCTGTGAGAGGGCCTACAGTACTGTCACCATTTATCCCTTTTTGGGATAGGGGAGATGCTGTGCCAGAGCTGTGTGGCTTTTGCTTCCTCATAGCCTCTGCTGCCTTCCAATGCCGCGCAGAAATAAACCCAGGGCTTACTTGTAGTACAGCGCTTAGAAGAGACAATAACACTGCAAGCAAAGGGGTTTGGTGGTGCACCTCCCCACTCCTGACTGTGGCTGGTGTGCAATTTCACAGACACTATTCTGTTTCTTCCCCCACTGCCAGATATTGTGATTCCGGGTACAAACACATCCACTGATGTACAGGCAAGAATCAGTGCTGGTGAGAGCATCCACATCATCCGAGGGACAAAAGGTAAGTGTCTCTGTCTTGGTAAGATCTGTCGATAGGGTCCTAGCCAATGCTAATTAGCAAAGAAAAAGATGTAAAAGCATGAATCGGACTGTTGAGGGGAAAAGAAACAAGAAAGGGAGGAGATCTGGACTCTGCAGTGGCTCTGTTGCAGCCCATGGTTTGGGTATGCTGTTGTAGCTGATGCTTCTGGGCTATTGCAGCTGTGGCTGCTGCTGCCTCTGAGAGGAGCTGTTAAACTTTGTGGCTGGGTGTCTCATTCTCACAATGCCCGCTGTGTCTTCTGGGGCAGCCAAACACTTCCCGGTGCTCCCAGAGCAAACTTAGTTCCAAGCATGAAGTTCCACCTTTCCCATTTGGCAGCACACTGGGAGGGGGTGAGGTCCAACCCAGGAAAGCTGAAAGGGTGGAAATGAGGAGTGAGGAAGGGGCCAGAAGCCCTGCACTGATCTCCCTGTGCACGATCTGTGGGCTTGCCTTATGCAGCACTGCTGTCCTGTTCCTGCATGGGCAGCCTCACGGAAACCGTGAATGAAGCTGTTCTGCCTCTGTTCCAGGGACATATATCCGGACCAGTGACGGGCGGATTTTTGCTATCCGGACCACTGGGAAGCCGAAGGGCAATGAAGACCGTCGGACAGCTGCCTCAGGTAGGGCCTTGTGAGGGCTGTGTGAGGCTTTCTCGCGTGCTTTCCTACCCAAATGTCTGGGGCGGTGTTCCCTGGCTGCCATCCATCATGCATGTGTTCAGAGCTGACCCCACCTTCCTTTCCATTGCTGCTTCTTGGCCCCCAGGTTTTTCTCCAAGGTTGTCTTTCTCACCTGCTCCATCTCCTTGTTTCCAGGCTCCCAGAGTTCTTCGCTGGAGTCCACAAGCAATGGCAGACACAGTGCCTCATCACCGCAGCTCCCCAGTGCGGAGGAGCTCACTCGGCCCATATCCCCTGACAGCCCCGAGATCATCAGCGAGCTGCAGCAGTACGCAGAGGCAGCAGCTGCCCGGGAGTCCCGGCACAGCTCTCCCAGCACCAATGCAGCACAAGGCCACCCTGCTCGCACGGACAACACGCCCGGCTTAGCAGCCCGAGGAGCCGAGCAGCGTGTGGGGATTCACTGCATGGCTCCCTCTGTGTCTTCAGCCCTGCCGGCCACCAGCCAGCACGTTGATGCCCACTCGGTGTTGGACTTACGGGGCAACAAGCGCAAGTCAACCTCGCCGTTGGCTCCGGAGGAGCAAGCCCGCAGGCAGCTGAAGAAGCGCCAGTTGCCATCGTCCGTGCAGCCGTACGAACACGGGTACCCCGTCTCTGGTGGGTTCGCCATGCCTCCTGTCTCTTTAAACCACAACCTAACCCATCCATTTGCCTCCCAACCAGGAAACTCCTTGTACATGGGCACTGGCTCCTCTTATTACCAGCTGCCCAATTTACTCCCAGACCCTCATCTGGTGTTCCCTGTGACTACTGACCCTCTGCTGACAGCCGGCACCGCCAGCTCTTCTGCTGCTACCTCAGCCACCGCCAGCGTCCCCTCATTCATGCTAAACCCTTCTCTGACGGGGGTGCTGCCCAATTACTCGCTTCCCTTCACACAGTCACTCCTGCCCGAGCCCAGGATGTTTGCTCCTTTCCCAGCCCCCGTCTTGCCTAGCAGCCTTCCCAGGAGCATGGCATCTGCCTACCCTGGCTACATGTCCCCTCACTCGGGCTACCCGGCTGGGGGCCTCCTTCGGTCCCAGGTGCCTCAGTTTGAACCCCAGGAGGTCCCAGAGGTGGGATGCAGCTCTAATGATGAGGACAAAGACGACGATGTTATAGAGATCACAGGGAAATAATGGGCCCAGCTCCTGCTTGGTCTCAGCTCTGCCAGGAGGCAAAAATTGCAGGACCTTTTTGGGAGTCAGGATTTCCCCTGTGGGCCACAGCAGTGGGTGGAGAAGGATGCGAAAGGTGTGGCGTGGGGGTTGTTTTGTTCTTTTTGTTTTGTTTTGTTGTTTTTTAGCTGTCAAGGATCTGAATTGTATTAGGGGCTGGGAGATGGGAGGGGGATAGAGCGGACCTGTGAGGGCCAGGGGAGCAAGAGCCAGGGGAGGAGGGAAGCAGCAATGCAAACCATTAGGAGTGCCTCCCTCCCATGCTCTGTCTGTCTGTCTGTCTCTGTTCTCTGTCTTGTCTGGAAGGGGGAGGCTTGGTGGTGCGAGTCACTGCCCCTCTCAGGCCTGGAGGCACGGGCTTGACCGCTGGCAGGGCCCAGCTCCCTCTCACACGAACTGCCTTATCTGTGAACTTCTCTCACTCCGGGAGGTGTGGGCTGGGGGGCAACTCTAGCAGAGGTTGGGGACAAAGCATTTTTACTGGGGAGGGAGTGGGGGGGTTTTAATTCACATGAAACTAGTGTGAAGGCTCCCACCGCAGCAAGAAGGGCAGGGCTCTGGTGGGGGGCTCCCCTGGGCCCTTCTGGAGGGTCCTGTCCTGCCCCCAGGCCTTTCTGGAGGGTCCCATCCAAGGTAGGTTGGTCCTGTGGTTCTGATGCCAGCTCTGTGTGCCAGATGAGTGGAGCAATCCCAGAAGTCTTGGTGGCCATTGGAGGGGAATCCTGGTGACTTCCCCAGCTCTGTGGCCCTGCCAGACTGTGTGAAGGCTGCATCTCGCCCCGCCGTGGCCCACCAGATCCAGGGGTAGGTGGGCTCGCTGCTGCTTCACTGCACCAGGCAGTGGAGAAGGTTGGGAGGGGACACTGGACCCAGTGCTGGTTGCTGTTGAATCTGTGATTGGAGCGACTTCCCCCTGCACAGAATCTCTACATTAATTTATTTCATGAAGGCGTAGTATTTATTGTTTGGGGGACTCTTCTTTCTATTTTTAAATTAATTTCCATATTAAAAAAATAAAATGCTGGCCTCCATCATGCAGTGGTTGCTTGTTGGGTTGTCTGTGTGGGAGAAGCAGCCGGTTGACCAAAGCATAGCCTAGAAGCAGGGCCAGCTGCAGAGATTGCCTGTAGGTGAGCTGTGTTGCGTTGGCTGGATGTGCCCCGTCGGGGATTGTGCCAGAGCAGGGAGGAGCTGCTCCCAGTGTTCTGCAGCAGCCGGAGGGAGGATGGAGTCCTCTTGTCATGTTGGGGCAAGTGGAGGAGCACACGTGGAAGCCTCCTGTGCTCATTCCCAGTGAGGAGGAGGGCTGTGAGGCACGTGAAGTTGGGAAGGCAGAGTTCATGCTGGGAAAGCCACACAGGGAGTGGCCCTCAGCCCAGCCCTGCTCTGTCACATGCTTTTGCTGGCCCTAGCCCCGACAGCGGACACACTGGCTGCTCGCCTCGGTGCCGGGGCTTCTAAGTAGAGGCTGCGCTACCCAAGCGTGGCTGGACTTGGTGTGCGTGACTGTGTGTGTGAACGCATTAGGATGGAGACTTGAACCTCCGTGTCACTTCTGGATACTACCAGGCAGGAGATGTGCTCACCTGTGTGGGATGTCCCTGGAGCGTGGCCGGGACCTTGGAGCAGTGGTAGCTTGTAGGGGACCTCTCGGGCTGTGGAAGCTGCAGTGGCTGGTGTTTGCTTGGGACCAACTGGGTGCAGGAAAGGGCAGGATGTCCTGGCATCCTCTCATCAAAGGGGCACTGGAAGATGGGGACCTCCCTTCCCCAGAGAGAGCGGGGGGGGGTGGGGGGTGCACACGTGTGTTACAAAAACATAATAAAAAAAGTTATGGGGCTTTCCTAGTGTCTTTCTCTGTTTAATGGACATTGTCTGTCAAGCATAACCACACCATTCATAGAAGCCTTAGATCAACAGTTTAGCTATGCAAATTATTTTAATTATTTTTTTAAAAAAACAAACATTAAAATAGTGCTTTCTTCTTTAACATATCCTAGGAGTTGAAAACCGAGGGGTTCTGAGCAAACTGCTGGACAACTTGTCTTTGGATGCACCATGGAAATAAAAATCAAACCCCCCCACAAAAGTAACAAAGCAAATTAACTGATGGTGTTCATGCAAGTTTCTCCAAAGATTTGACAGTGCTGCGTCTGTGAGTCATGCCCTCCTGTGCTCTGTGTGTCCACCTCGTGCACAACCCTGTGACACTGATTGTATGACGAGCTTGCCCAGATGTCCGTTGCATCCCTGTGAGGCTGTCAGTTTTCTGGTGGATTTGGGGAATGGACCTAGGCAAGGGCTTTCCTTGTCGAGAGTAGCAAGTGTTGAGACCTGCGGGTGCCTGGGGGAGGCCGGAGCATGAGCAGACCCTGACCAGAGCCCTGCCGCAGCCACAGTCCTCACTGGTGGTGGTCAGGGTAGCAGGGTTCATCCAAGGGACCCTCCCGAGTCCTCTCTAAACGGGGCTTTTCTGTGGCTTTGTGCTGGGACAAGGCATGAAGATTTGGCTGGGGGCAGTCAGCACTGCAGCTCTGGTTGCCGTCCCTGTGACTGCACGCCATTTTCTCTGCTCCTTGCCCTCTCCAGCAGAGCACCTGGGGCTTCCTAAGCAAGCCCTGGCACATCCCCGTGCTGCTGTCTGATGTCCTCGCAGGGTTCCCCAGTGTAGCCCAAGCCCTGTGGCTGTAGGAGCTGGAGGTGGTTGGTGCTTGGCTGCTGTGGGTCATGCGCTTTGTGCCACGGGCTGGCCATTAACCTCCTGGCACCAGGGTAAGGTGTGAGGGCTCTCCCAGCTCTTGCATGGCCATGGTGGTTTGGAGACCTCTCGCTGCCCTCCTGTGGCACGGCTGCTTGCGGATGCAACCCACTGTGAGGGGCTTCCTCTCGCTGGCAAATATCCGTGTGTCTGGGCCACTGCAGCACAGCGTCCCTGCTCAGCAAGTGCCCCAGTGGAGCCCCAGCTACCCTCCCTGGGCATGGCAGGGTGGTGCGGCCCCTCTCTGCCCCACATACCAGCCCTGAGCATGCCCATAACAAGGGGCCGGCTCCTCTGGCCCCCATCTGAGCCTCAGCTGAGAGGTGGTCACAGAGGTAGCTGTGATACTGTGACCACGGGGCTCTCCTGGGGACTGGCAGCAACTGGGACTGCTCCGAGGCAGCTGGAGGCACCTGCTGTCCTGCAGCGCTGTGGAAAGGATTTCCTCTGCCCCACAGAAGCTGCGAGGGCGTGTGGGTTACCCAGGGGCTTTTCTCATGGGGACCTTTCTGAGCCCTAAAACTCCTGTCCCATGGGACTCCCTCTCCCCCTCATCTGCCTTCCCCAGACTTTTCTTCTCTTCAGCACATGGTTCTGCTGCGGAGGATCCCTTCTCGGTTTTCCTGAGCCTGGAACAGGGGCTTTCCCTGCACAGGTTAAATTTTTCTTTTGCTGCTGAATTTCTGTCTCCAAATGACTGGACGGAAGCAGCTGCCAGTTGGCGGCGGGGCTGCGGGTGAGGACGCTGAGGACGGCAGTGCGGGACTCTCAGCTGAGGTTTTTGGACGCCAAGTTAAATTTCTGAGCGCAGCCCAGAGGCCAGGGCAGAGCTGCAGGAGCCTCAGGTGGGCCAGCTGCCCCCTGCCTTGGCTCCCAGCCCTCAGCCCCTCCCTTAGGTTGCAGGTTCCTGCTCTCGGGGACAGCAGGGCGAGGGCTGGGTACCGCTGTGGGACGTGATGCCACAGGCATGGGGGAGTTATGGCTGCTTTGTGCTCTGGTCCCTGTGGTCTCATTGCCTGCTGGCCAGCGCGGCTCTCAGGGCGTTGGGGGGGGCTGCAGAGTGGGGGCAACACAGCCCAGCCTGGCCCATGGAGGATCCACTGCATGTTTGCCCCCCAGAACGCCTGGGAGGTTGGTGGGGTGGATGCAGGTACTCACAGAAAGCAAATACTCCATCGAGCAAAGGAGGGGTTTTCCATGTGGCTTTGCTAGAAATTATGTATATTTTGGCTTAATGATGTCAGCAAATGGTGGCATGCAAGAGAATTGCTGTGGGTTTGTGGATGGCTTCTAGGCCAAAAGGGACAAGTACAGCAAATACCTTTCACAACTGGTGTTTCTCGACACTCTGGGATGAATTTTGTTAATCCAGTCTTGGAAGGACCAGGGGGGAGGGCTAGGGTGGGGGGGCAGAGGTTAGAAGGGGAACGTAGGCCAGCTAGATTACAGTGGGGATGATGGCTCCTTGCAACTCGAGTAGAGCAAGCACTCCCTTTGAAGGGACGACGGTGCAAGCGAGGGAGAGCAACCTCGACCACCTCCCGGACCACCGCTGCCGCCCGTGGCCTTGGGGCTCCCACCTTGGTGGCACCCAGTGCAGAGCTGGAGTCTCTGGCAGATCCACGGGAGCCTGAAGGAATCCATCACTGAGTCCCATTTGGGGTTTTCTGTTGTTTTGGGGTTGGGTTGGGTTTTGTTTTGGTTTTCCTTTTCTTTTTTACTACCGCCTTAGTTTGTGGCTTGTCTGTTTGTGGTTGGAAAGAAGAGTATCGCTAGCAGGGTGGGTCGGGCGGTTGGCCCCACGCATGATCATGTGCTTCCCTCTTCTCTCTGTCGAACGGGATGTGCTCGCCTGGTCTCCCAGAACAGAGACTTTGAACAATTTGTTGTTTATATGATGTATTTATTTTTACTTGTGTTTCATGTCATTTTTAAAAAAAATAATAAATTGTAAGTTGGTATAACTGCCTGTTGTTTTGCTCTCTCTCTCTCTCTCTTTTTTTTTTTTTTTTTTTTTATAAAATGTCAACTTTTTAAAAGCAGTGTGGTTTGAAGTGGATCAGAGCTGGGCTGGGCATGGGCATCTCTGTTCATCTTTGATGAACCCCAGGTGCCCCGTTGCTGGAGCCTGGGCTCAGCAAGCAGCTGTGCCCCGCTGCCTCCAGTGGAATTTGGGCTCTGCTGGCACCTTTTCAGCCACCCGGGTGAGCACCCCACCGCCACTGCTGGGGCTGCAGCGAGGAGCCTGCTGCCTCTGGAGAGGAGATAGGCTTGGGTGCACGGGTGTCCCTGGTGGGGCTGGATGCTGTCAGGTGTTAGGGAACGGGCTCGCGAGAGCCGGCTGTTTCCCTTCTCTGTCCTCTCTGCTTATTACTGCTTCTCCTAATGGTCGTCATTGAGGGTCAGGGGAGAACAAGGAGAATAAATATTCTGCAGGGCGTAAATAGCTTTGAGTCTTGGACAGCCGGTGCGGGCTGCATGCCCTCATCCTGGTGTGCCCCGTGGGGCGCACGGAGGGGCAGTGGGGACGGGCAGGATTTGAGGTAGTAACAGCGAGGCATTTCTGCATGGGAAGCTGAGTTGTGTCTTGGACCTGATGCTCATGTGCAAGAAGGTCCCTGGAGAGACTGGGAAGGGAGCTACACGCGGCCCTGGCTCCCTCTGGTCCCTCACAGGGGCTGGGACTGCCTCCGTACCCGGCTGTTCTTGCTGTCCGGGGACTGGTGCTGCCACTTCTGGTGCCAGGCTTTCTGCCGCTGCCTTTCCTGGTGCCGCAGGGCATTGCAGTAGACATCCAGACTGGTGCCCGGGGCCCCCAGGGCCCGTGGGAAGCCCTTGTAGCCTGGCTGGAGGTCAATCCGGGGCCCAGGGCTCTGGTGGGTCCCTCCCAGCTCAGCCCCCTTGCTCCCTTTGTAAGGTGGCATCTCCATGGCCTCATGCCTGATGATGCGGAGGCTGTACCGCGTGAGGGGCCGGGAGAAGGAGCGCTCCACTGCCCGGCACTCGTAGGTGCCTGCATCCTCCCTTGCCAGCTGACGGATCAACAGCCCTTGCTCCAGCACCAAGAAGCGGCCATTGTTCCTGACCTGGGGCAGGGGCAGAGCACGTGGGTCAGTCCTGGGGGACCAAGCCACCCCTTGTGCCTCGCCCCTGCCACCCTGTCCCCCATACCTCGCTCAGGCCCATCTCCTTACTGTGCCACACCAGCCACCGCACAGTTGTCTGTGGGGAGCGCGCCAGGCACTCGAGGAAGGTAGAATTCTTCTCCACCCCAAAAACCAGCTTCTCCATGGCAGTGGTGCCTGCTCGGGGAACAGGACAGGGGAAGGGGTGAGTATCCTGTGTGGGAGCTGTGTGACGGGTGGGGAGCGAGGGCAACTCAGAGCATTCAGCACACAGAAGGCAGCATGGGACAGTGCTGGTACAGCTGGCAGGCACTGGTTTCCCAGCACCATGCCACCCACCCTCCTGGCCACTGCTGGCCCCCAGGCAGAGCTGGTTGGGGGGTGGCTCCTCAGAGGGGCTGGGGCTGGAACTCACCCTCTGTGGTGTCCTGGCACTGGCTGAGTGGGTCAGACTTCAGCACGTCCTGGCAGCGGGCACGCCTGGAGGGGGACAGAGGGGGCTGTGGGGTGGCATCTGCCCCAGACCATAGGACGCCTCTGTGGCAGAGCAGCCAGGAAGAAGGGGGACTGGGGAGGGCTGGCTGGTAGTAGGGCTCTGGGCTGACAACTAAAGCCTCCAGGGCCGGTGGCTTGTACTTCCCTGCTCCAAACACCATCCCTTTGCAGGGGGACAGCAAGGCTGGCCTGGGTGGATGCTCACCTCTTCTCGGTGAGCAGGTGTGGGGCGCAGGTCTTGCTGTCCCAGGTGCAGTAAGGGTCCCTGGCCAGGCAGCAGTCGGTGCAGGTTTTGCCATAGAGCTCGCAGCGGTACAGGGAGAGCTGGAGCAGCCCGTGGGTGCTGCTCACAAACAGCTCCTGCTGCTCAGGCAAGCAGAGCAACAACAGTCAGTACCCGTGGCTGGAGACCGGGACCAGCCAGGGAACAGAGCTCCCTGCCCCGAGCTGGGGTGGGGGCACTGGGAGACAGGGGGAGTGGAGGACAGAGCCTGTCACCCCCTAGGCTGCCCTAGCAGGAGCCCTTTCCCTAAATAGGCAAACCCTGCGGGCCAAGGGACCCAGGCAGAGGGGCTGGGGCCAGCTGTGCCCTATGCCCTGTCCCTCAGCTGCTTTAGGAAGAAGCAGGAGGACTCACCCGTTTTGGTGATAACTTCATGTCCAGGATGGGAGAAGGCACCTGGTGGGGAAGGAGAGGGTGCTGCAGCCATGTTGGTCCTTCCTGGGTGTCCCAGCCTGCCAGTGGGGCTGGGACCCCGGGGTAGCAGGGTGCTGGGGCCCTGGACCTCCTCTCCATGCAAGCAGCCTGGGCTGGCAGCCGTGCTTTCAAACCTGGGCTCAGCCCTCTTGGTTTAGTTCAGGCTTCGGTGTGCCTCCCCCACCCCTCCTAGGGACTGGATGGGGAGCTGGGAGATGACTTGGCTGCCCCTCCCCCTGGCTCCCCTCCATGCTAACAGCATTGCCTGCCGGGCAGGGCAAGTGGGAGCCACCAGGAGTGAGACGAGGGACCTCCCTGATAGAGACTGGTGACTTGCTGCAGAAGCTTGCAGGGAGGGAGCCACGGGGTGATGGGAGGCTGCGTGGTCCGGCCCTGGCCTGGACTCCCATACCTTAGTGACGCTGATCTCCTCCAGGCTGATCACTTCCGTGCCGTGGCTCACCCCACCAGCCAGCCCCACCTTCAGGACTTTACCTTCATCTGTGAACACAGTGGGACAAGGACCTGTCATGGCTGGGAGCCACCCGAGCCGGCAGGACCGGTGTACCACGCAAGCGGCCATGTGCTGACAGTGGCCCCAGCACCGGGGTGAGTTCCCACCTGTGCCGAGGAAGAGCACGTCATAGTGCCGGCTTTCCATCTCCAGCCTGTGCACCAGCAGCTGCCGCAGCCGGTAGGGTACATTGACCCTCACCAGGACGGGCTGGCGGCCCTGCGGGTACACAGGCTCCCACATCAGCTGGTGGGTGCGCATGAAGCTGATCACCTCGTCAGGGAAGTCCTTGGTGGACTGCAGCAGGGGGTCGTACGTCTCGCTGGGGCACTGCGTGGCAACACACGGGGCTGCATTAGGGCAGGCCAGCCCATCCTGCTCTGCCCTGCCCCATTCCCCAGCCCCTTACCGTGCCAGGACGAGGATAGGGGATGCGTCCCTTGTATTCTACCCAGCGGTAGTCGAATCCCTCCTTGTGTGCAAAGGGGCCACTGAAGGCAGCTCTCACGGCAGCCATGGAGTAGACGCAGACAGCAGAGCCGCTGAAGACACTGCTGTGGGGGGAGCATGGGTCTGTCAGTGTCCTGGCTGCTCCATGGGGACCAGGCATATGCACAGCCATGTCCCTCAGCCCACACTGTCCACTGCCAGCCCCAGAGTCGTGCACGGCACCCAGGAATCCCTTTGGCATGGCCAGATCTGCCTGGAGGACCTCTGGCTGTGCCGATGCCAAAGCTGGTGGTTTGGCAGCTGGGCTGGTGAACCAGCAGCAGGGAAAGCAGCGAAATGGCTGGTGGCCCTCCCTCTCCTAGCTGGGTGCTGGTCCTGCCCTTTTCCCCTCCCAGGGCTCCCTGGGGGGCAGCACTGCACTGGTGAGGGGCTGGGGGGCTGGATTGCCCCATGCAAGGGCTAGCCAGAGCCCCGCTCACCTGGAGACGGTGAAGAGGCCGAAGATAAGGGGGTTCTGGGGGTCCCGGGTGCGCAGGAGGAAAACATCCTCTGCAAAGAGAAGGGTGGAGATGAGGCATCTGGGAGCTGGAGCACTGCTCCAGGGGATGCAGGCAGGCATCCTGATGCCATGCCCACCTCCCTGGAGTGTTCTGGAAGGAGCAGCCATGGCAGAGCAGCATTGCTGCCAACTGCCAAGCGGGCTGTGCACTCACCGAGCTGGTCAAAGTGGGTCTCAGTACCCTGGGGGCCGGGGATGGAGCACACCAGGCGAGCCTTGAGGAAGGTGCTCCAGCGGTTGATGAGGCTGCGCTTCCCTCCAACATCATTCTGCCGGGCACCAAGAGCCGTGCTCAGCCCAGCCTCCCCAAGCCTCCCCCACCACCATGCACTCCTTGGTCCCCACAGAAGGACACCCCCAGCCCTGAGCCCTCTGCTCTGTGCTAGGGGCACAGTGGCACCCTCATGTCCTGCTGTTGGCCCCCACTTGGGATGCTCCTTGGCCCAGAGAAGGTAAAAGCCCACCTGGGTGGGACATCCAGCCACAAAATGCTGGCCTTTGGTGACTGACCTTGCAGACCCGGGCCACCCTGGCATGGATGTGCCGCCTCTCCCACTGCTCAGCTTCCATGGCCGTCTCACGGAAGAAGATGTAAACCTTGTCGTCATGCGGGTTGTAGGTATCGGGAATGGCGTAGGCACCGACAAATGCGGGCTCTGCGGGGAGAAGGAGTAGCACGACATGGCCCTGTGCCCTCATCTGGCCTTGTCGTGCTGCCCTTGGAAGCCCCTGGGAGCAGTGTGAGGTGCTGAGGGTATGCAGGGTGCCCCATTGAGACCTTGCTAGCTAGAAGGCAAAGCCCCATTCCTGGTGGTCAGGCCACAGAGTGCATGCTGGAGCGTGGGTCCCACCAGAGGCTTTGTCAGTGCTTCCCCCCAGCAAGGAGAAGGGGGCCAGACCACGGAGCTCTGGACCCAATGCTGGCCCCAGACTCTCCCCAGCAGGCAGGAGAGTCCCCCCACGCCCCACAGGCCCCCCTGCTCCTACCGTGTAGCCAGTGGTCCTGGTTCTGCTCTGTCCGGATGTAGCTCTGCTCAGCCCCATGGACCCAGGTCCGGAAGAAGGCAGCACTGCTGCCCATGAAGTCACTGGAGGTGCCTGAATACAGCTCCCCACCTGTGGGGTCAGAGGCGTGGGGGGCATGGATGGGTCAGAGTGCCACTGCTGGAGGTATCCTGGCAGGACACCCCTGTGTCCTCGGAAGCTCGGGGAGGGTGGAGGTGGCACAGCCATGAGCCAGTGTGGCTTCCAGGCCAAGAGCATGGCTTCCAGCCTCATGTCCACCCAGCCCTTCCACAGTGCCATGGCAGGCAGGCTGGTGACACCACACACCCCCATGTGCGTGCTGTTCACT
Source organism: Egretta garzetta (assembly GCF_000687185.1). NCBI lineage: Eukaryota > Metazoa > Chordata > Aves > Pelecaniformes > Ardeidae > Egretta > Egretta garzetta. The sequence goes on from NW_009259719.1 coordinate 8,373,874, forward strand.
CTACACCCCGCATTCGTGATTCCAGGCAGAAACCATGAGGTCGGGGCGAGCCCGAGCAGGACCAGGCTCTGCGGGATGGATCCTCTCATGTGGGCACACTCGGGCACCAGCCTGGGACCACAGCCACGTGCAGCAGAGCAAGGGTGCAGGCACCGCTGCTATCGCCTCCCAGCACAGACCATTCCCAGTGCTCCCACCTTCCAGCACCACCTCTGCTTCCTGCTCCCTCTTACCAATGAGGATTCCTGTGAAGGGTTCATGAGGGCTGTACGGGCACCGTCCTCGCCCCGATTCCAAGGAGTGGGTCACCAACCGCATGGGGGGAGCCCCAGGACCCTGCCAGAGCCAAAGAGGAGATGTCAGCCCAGGGGGAGGCTGGAAACAAGCTGGACATGTGGAGACGAGTGGGAAGGAGGAGGCTGGTGTGCTCAGCTCTGCAACAAGCAGATGCCTTGAAGGGGATGCCAGGGCTTGGTCCCATCCCCACGGGGCACCCTGGCACTGCCAAGCCTGGGCTGCTTGGGGCCATGCATAGCGTCAGGGACTGCGCCAGGCTGGCTGGCCACCCTCCCCAGGCTCCTTCTGCCCCCCACTTGCTGGGGGTTCTCTTGCCACCTTCTGCAATGGGGCCATGGCTGACCAGGGTGTCCCTCACCTTCCCCCTGGCTCCCAGCTGGATGAAGGCACAAACAGGTTGGTAGGAGCCGGTCCCGCAGGCGAACACGTGGCTCCTGTTGAAGGGCTGGAGGAGGCGAATGAAGTTGGCACACTCCGTCTGCTCGAGGGGAGATGTTTGTTAGTGGGCTGAGCCCAGCTCTGGGTGCTTGTGCCCAGCCCCGTGGCATGTTTGCTTGGAGCCCTGGCTGGATCCTCCCCTGGCTGAGCTTAACGCCCTCTGTCAGGAGTTAACCCTTGCCTCAGGCAGACCCCACGCTGCCTTTCGGGGTGATGTGGGTGTTTAATATCCACGGCAAACCACAAAGGGCCATGAGCAGGGGGCTGCCAGCCCTGCTTACCTCCATGTTCTTCCCCGCCAGCTGGCAATGCTCAACCTGCTCCCTGGAGGCTGGCCAGAAGATCTGCAACAACACACAGACCCCACCGATGCAGCCCCTGCTTCCCTTGACTGGCTGGGTCAGCCAGCTCCCGGCAGGCACCGGTGAGAACAGGATCAGCCAAAAGCTGCTGCCAGGCTCAGGCACACAGTGAGGACAGAGGGCTGCTCCGCGACTGGTCTGACACCCCCTTGGGTCCCCAGGGCTCGGCAGGCAGCCTGCCAAATAGGCTGAGAGTGAATCCGGCGTGGGGACAGAGCCTGGGTGGGCCACGGCACACCCCGTCGGTGGGCAGCCTCTCCTGGATCCCGGACGGTGGGAACGCCAGGCTGCAGCGCCTTAATGGCCTTTCCTTTTGTTGGGCTTGAGCTGCGCACCCCACCAGCAGGATGTCTTGGGATGACATTAGCGGGCTCGCTGCTGGAGTTGGTTTAGCTCTTGCAGCAGGAGCAGGGAGGAGGAGTCCTAGTAGGGCTCCAGGCACTGTCCTCCCACCAAACCCAGCATCCACCCAGGTCTCTTCTCCTGGCCAAGCTGTCCTGTCCCTCCCTGGCATCAACCTGTCCCCATGGGGCTCAACACCACCAGGGATGGGTTGACGCCACTGATTGAGACATCCTGGTGTAAATGTGTCCCCGGTGACATTGGACCAGCCCAGCTGGGAGCACATTCACCTCCATGCCCCGGCAAAGGAACGAGGGGCGGCTCCTGGGAAGGAAGGGGCCAGCCTGGCCGGGGTCACACACACCCCCTCCTCCCAGCACTGACCTTCTCAGGCTCTCTGCTGGGATGGTCCAGGTGGAGCAGGAAGATGTGGTTTTTTGCTCCCACCATCAGCCAGGCCCTGTCTTCATCCACCAAGAGGGCTTGGAAATCCAACCCATCCCCTGAGGCCAGCAACAGGCGAGAGCTGTTGGATTTCATCAGATCTGAGGAACAGGAGGTGGGAGAAAAAGAAACCCATCCATGAGTATCATAGCAAGCAGCCAGAGGCCCCATGCTCCCCCTCTCCAGGACAGCTCTGGCTGTCCCCGAGGGAATGCAGCCTCCCTGCCACTGCCTTCACAGACAAACACCAGCCTGGGCACTCCAAGCTCATGATGGAGCCTCCTCCCTTGAGCCTACCTGGAGGAAGCAGAAAGTCACCCCTACAAAGAGGAAAACCACCCTGACCTTGCCCTGCACTGGTTTGCAGAGTGCAGGGCAGGACCGCGGTCCAGCCTGAGGAGCCCAGGTTGCTCCAACTTCCAACCCGCCTTTTAGAGCGGCCCTTGGAGCCTCAAAGCCTCTGCACCCCAAAACCATGTGGAGAGGGCTGAGAATGCAGGAGGCTCGCTTGCCGTAACTCCCAGCCCATTTTCCCTGGGCTTCAGACTGAGATAGTTCATGTAACAAAGATTTTGGCTATTTGCTGGGGCAAAGCATCCCTCCAAGGAAAGTCTGTACGGAAACGGAGCCTCCACTGCCCAGCCTGGACATGTCTCCCCTCGGTACCTTTTAGTCTGTGAAGCATCTGTTGGCTGCTGGTCTTTAGCCCAGGCATGGGGACAGGCAGGCGGGTGGGTGCACTGGGATGGACAGACAAATGGACGGCCGGTCCCCGGCCCAAGGAGCTTGTAAGGGAAGTCCCCAGCTGTGTCCTGGGTGCTGCCCTGATGCCACTCCTGCCACCCACATTTTGGGCCTCATCCTCATCCTGAGGCACAGCCTAAGCCTAGCATTAGGCTGGCTCAGGAAAATGGTGTTTAAAAGCACCCCTTTGGCACTGCTGGAGGGAAGAGCCACCTTGCCAAGAGGGAAAGTGTGCCATGGACACCCGCGGACACGGCAGGGCATCAGGAAGGGCTCTGCTGTTCAGGCTGTAGCTTCTCCTGGGCAGAAGCCTGGGGGCAGCCAGCAGGGCCCCCCTGCGGGTGTGTGGGCATGCGAGAGGGACAATAACCTCTTGTATGGTGGTTAACCACTCCTGAAACTGCATCCCTGGGGCCCACGTTGGTCTGTGACATGCAGCACCAGGTTTTGGGGCTGGCTGCCGGGGCCAACATCCCCCAGCGTGGCAGGGGGGACACAGGATGGCAGCAGCTGCCGCCCCAGCGAGCACCTGCTCCCAGGGATCAAGGCAGGGAAGACCAGCACCGAGGCAGGCCTTAGAGCTTCTAGAAATTGTAACGCATTGCTTTCCTCTTCAAAAGTGGTGGGATCTGGCTGGGGATAGGGTGAAGGCTGGCTACGCCGGCAAGGCTGCACTTGGCTTTGGTGCTGTGCAGGGAAAGGTGCAAAACCAGGGCCATGGAAAGGGGAGATGGCAATAGGCTGCTGCTGGGAGGGGACTGGAGGGAGGTGGCGTGCAGCTGGAAACCCAGGGTGGTCTGTAAGACCCAGGCTGAGAAATCACCCAAAAATCATGTGGATTGAAGCAGCGTGTCAGGAACGGAGGGAGGGAAGCTGTCAAGGGGAGCCAGTGCTGGCCGGCGTGGACGGGAGCATGGGCAGACGTGCAGCCCTGGGTGCAGGTGGAATGTACGTGGGCACAGGCATGGCTCCGTTCAGAGGGGACCGGCTGCCCCAGGAGGTTGCGTCTCTCTTCCTTCCACCCTGTTTCCAGGGCAGAGGGGAAGCGGGGCCAGTGCCTGCGAGCTGGAAATGCCACTGACGTCCGCTTGTCCTGGCGGGGGAAGGAGCTGCTGGGCCACAGGCAGCAGGCAGGGGTCCCAGCCTGGATCCATGCTGACGCAGCCAGGCTCACTCCCAGCTATCATTTCCTTCTCCCCTTCCTCCGGGGTCAGAGCTTCAGTTACTGCGGGACACAAATCCCCCTCTGCCAGGAGCCGCTCCTGGCCCTCCTCCTGCTCCCACAGAAATTGTGCACGGCCCCACTTCACTCCCCACGATCCCCCCGAGATCCCTAGGGGTGTCCTCTGGGTGCCATGGACATGGGGGGCAGATTTCCAAGCCATTTCCCACTAGCTGAATGGGATTAACAGCTGAATTCCTGTCCCTGCCTGCAGGCCATTGTCACCGCTGGGTCCCCGGTGGGCTGCTGTGCATTGTCCACCCTCCCATGTCTGCCAGTGCTTCCGGGACCTGCTGGATCCAGGAGGAAACGTTGGGCAGGGTGCTGGGGAGTCAGGCTGGGGTGGGAGGGAAGGTCAACGGTTCATCCAATACATGGGTGTAATAAAGCAGTGTGGGGCAAGGCTGGTCCCAGGGAACATCACCTGCTGGTCACTCTCTGACCTGCCTTGGCCCCATCCGAGGACAAGGTCAGGCAGGATGATGGAGGAGCCCTCCCCGCTGCTGGATAGCACATGGGCGGCACAGGAAGGACTCAATGCCCCGCACCTGCACCATGAGACCTCTGGCTGTGTCAAGGACCACGAGAACCCCGTGGCACAGTTCTGCTCCCTCACCAAGGGGACGTCAAGTGCTGTGGATCCAGACCCGGTACACAGGAAGCTGCTGTGCACAAACCAGCCTCTTCTTACCCCTCTGTCTGATCCAAGCCCCAACCCTTGAGGCAGGGAACCAGGCGGCCTCCGCAGCAGCTGTGTGGTGGCTAAACCAATGGGTGAGCGTGGAGAAACATCCTTTCCCTTGTGCTCATTATCTCCCAAGGCCACAGTGTTTTTCTTTGTTGTGGGGACCACTGTAACTGCCTTGTCCCATCCATCATCTCCGCCTGCCCCTTGGCCACAGCATCCTCAGTGCAGGGAGACCCTGGGCTTCCTGGGGTCACAGACCGGCTGTGCCGGGGGCCTGTCCTCTCCCCTTCCCCCAGCCACCAGACAGAGCAGACCATGGAGGAAATCCCTGGGGAATCCTGGCACTAAAGTGGGCTCCAACCCCTCGCTGCCATGGGCTGATAAGAGACGTGCCAGTGCGGCTTTTGGTACTGATAACCCGAGACCCACCAGCCTCCTGTGCGCCTGAGCACTTGCTGCATGGTGATGGCTGCTGGGCCGTGCCCAGCTGGGCTGGCTGCAGAGGAAAGGCTGGCAGAAGACCCATTTGCCAGCTCCTAGCTGTGCCTGCCCTGGGTTGGTACAGTAAGAGGAGCTGGGAAGCATGCTGTGGTTTTGCTGCATAGCTGCACAGCTGTACGGCCTCAGAAAATAGAGAGGCTCAGCTCCGGGCAGCGCCGGGGCTGACCCAGCCTGACCCAGCTTACCCAGAGGCTGCCTCTCGCACGGCTGTGATCGCCAGCGTGCTATTATAAACCTCCTCCTCGCCTCCTCAGCAGGGTGGGAGCCGCTGCTGTTGTTCCTGGCCCCGCGCCCTGTGCCCCATCCTTCCTTTGCTCTCCCAGCCTTTGGTGCTGTCATTTCCTTCTCAGGAGCCTGCTTGCGTCTTCTTCCCCCGCCCTGCAAGGGCTCTGCCTGCCTCCCCCATGCTGGGATCTGAGGGCAAGGCTGATCCTGCAGACGGATGCTCAAAGGCCTCCTTTTATTTTTTTTTTCTAGGGTTTTTTAAACCTAAACTTCTCAAGGCATTGTGTCCTTGAACCTACACCGTGCTGTCCGTGACTCACATCCCCTGCCATTGTTCGCCTTGTCCTTGAGCCCTCCTGATGCTGGGAGCTTCCTCTCCTGCCTCTGCCCAAGACTTGAGGGCTTTTGGCATGTCTGGACCCGGGGCTTTGAAGTTAGCAGTCCTTCTGCCCTCCTGCCACGCCAGCAAGCCTGCTCTACCTCCTCCGGCTCCACGGGAAGGCGGACCCTGCACCGTGTTTCCAAGCTGGGCTATCAGTGGGACCACCTCCCCACAGGGATGTCCTGCATTCCTGGGAGGTCCAGCCCTCCCCAGCCACAAGCTGGGGGTACCTTCCATGGTGGCCACTGCCTGGAGAGCAGCTTCTCAGGGTGACAGAGCGGGCTGAGAGGATGGCCCCAGACCTCTGAGCACAATGCCCATGGGAAAGCCGCTCTGCTGCCTCACCGGTGGGGAGAAGGGCTGGCTGAGCCCTGCAACTGCCACGTCCAGGGCAGCACCAGCCGCGTGCTGAGCTGTCTGCCCTTCAAAGCAGCCTGCTCTTTTTCACACAGGAGAAGCTGAAAGCAGGTAAATTGGCCAAGTCCATGCTGCAGGTCCATGGCAGGGCTCTGCTCTAACCACTCATTCCCCTGCACAAACCCTGTCCCTAGAGATGCTCCCCTTTTGCTCTTCCCAGCCAGGGTGTGTGCTGTGCTACCTGTCAGTCTGCTCCTGTTGCATCTTCCAATGACTGAGAAGAGGCCCCCCTGCTTTGCACCAGGCACAAGAAGAGCAAACTGTGACTCCCCTGAAGAGCTCATACTCTAAACAGACAAGACAGATGCAGGGGGGGAGGGTGAAGCACGGCAGGGAAATGATCTGTAGAGTGGATCAGCCTCTCCTCAGCAGGGAAGGGGCAGACAGGCTGAGCTGTGGCAGGGCTCTGCTGGTGGGAGGCGAGGAAGGGGCTGCAGCACTGCCTGAGGCTCAGGGTCTCCATCGCACTGTGAGCGTGAGGACCTGGGGCTGTCCAGCTCATCTCCAGCCCGGGACACGCCATGGAATGCCCAGAGTGAGTCTGGGCAGAAGGGGACATCCCTCCCGGTCCCGGTGCTGGGCTGAACCAGGGCAGGGTGTTCCCTGCCTGCAGCGCTAGTGCAGCATCCTTAGGGGCTGCGCTTGGGGCTGCAGCCATGGAACGTCCCAAGGGCCCAATGTGTGGAGATGCTGCAGCCACAATGGTGGGGCTGCTGCCGGCCTCCTCCAAGCCCTGGCTGCCCCCTTGGCTCCCTGCCTGCAGGACGCTCTCCCAGCCCTCCCAAGCAAGGCGCAGACCCCAAGGAAATCCTCCTGGGCAGCCCCCTTACCTTTGTAGGTGAGGCGAAGGCGTGGGGTATGCTGCTTCCATGCCTTGTTGCTGCCTGGCTGCTGCAGGAAGAGGCAGAGGAGGAGTGCGGCAAGGGGCAGCCTGCGGCCAGGGGCAGCGTGCATCCTGCAGCTGGGGAGGGGGCCACTTGCCTTCATAGCACCATGGTCCAGCGCTGAGATGCCACCTCCACCGCCAGCTGCAAGCAGAGAAGGGGGAAGGCTGCACCCCAGGGAGCTGTGTGCGGGTCAGGACCCCCGTCCCACTGGCCCCTGGCTGGGAAGGGTGCTGAAGGGACGGCGAGCAGCGGCTTGGCAGGTCAGCTTGTCCCCAAGAAGACGTCAAGCCAGCTACCTGACGGAGAGGA